>NW_020664419.1:65764964-65885948 GCF_002925995.2 Terrapene triunguis | reverse complement strand
TGTGTGTGTGTGTGTGTGTGTGTGTGTGTGTGTGTGTGTGTGTGTGTAGAATTGTGAGTACTTCAGAGGGAACACAGGACAGGAGATATGACAAACAGGAATGGAGAGAGATACAGAGGAAGGATGATGGGGAAGCAAGAGAAAGAGTAGTAACAGTGATGACCATATTTTTCTGCTGATTGAAGCTGAGTACAGGAATAAAGCATTGAAAAAGTCATATATAATATCATATTATAGAACTTAATTACTATATAAAGGCTGTATTCTACCCTGGATCTTTGTGCAGCCCTCCCACTGACATCAGTAGGAATTGTGCTGTGGACTGAGGGTAGGGTACAGAGCTAAATTTATACTGTGCCTCACAGGTTATAATTAAAAATGGAATTTGCCCATCTCCGCAGAAAGTTCTGACACTCCTGCTGTAGGATATTTCAGACTGAAGTAAATATGTCTTTTGCCTGGACAAGGACTTCAGGATTGGACTCATTGCCAGTAAAAACCATACTCACAAAAACACAGGTAACCTCAGAAATAAGGATGACCCAGGCAGTCAAAAATCAATGACATGTCTATTGCAGTGTTTCTCAACCTTCTCTGATACCAGAGAATGGCTTGCTGCCTTCCTAAATTGTGTCAGGGAGATCTCTGGGACGGACGCCAGTCCACGGACTGATTGTTGAGAAACACTGGTCCCCTGAATATTAATTGAAGTACATTGGGGCAGGTGAGCTCTATGCAGGCAGAGAGAAATGGCCAATGGCAACTGAAGTCACTGGGAGTTTTGTCTGACTTACGTCTTATGACTTAGGGCTAGACCATACTTTCCCCAACCTCCTTAGTAATTCACATAAGAGCCTGGAACAACTACAGGCTTATACTCAGAGGCGCAGAGGGAGTGTTCTCTCTCTATCTTCCACGTGGTGCAGAGCAGGCTGGAGATTATTCTGCTCCCCATCAAGGATTGTAACAATCTCCCTGGAGCAGAATAGACAGTAAGCTCTTTGGGGCAGGGACCATAATTTGTTATATGTTTGTATCGTGCAAAGAACAACGGGGCCCTGTTCCATTGCTGGGACACCTAGCTGCCATTACATAATACAAATAATAATAATAATGCCTCTCAGTGCTCTCCATGAACCAGCCCCCAGTGCACTGGTTTAATATAGTTGGAAAAGGGTTCTAACAAAACAAAGCCAGAAAGACATTTCAAACTTCAGCAAACATATGGCGCCAAGTTCTCTGCTAGCGTAAGTGGGCACATCACCCTTGATTTAAATGAAATTTTGTCAAATTACACCAGCAGAGAATTTCACAAGACAACCAATTAAATCAGGTTTAACAGACAATTAACTCAGGCATGTTTCCTTCAACAAAATCTGATTAACAGACATCCATTGGACTCTCCTCCCACCATTATGTATATGAACAAAGTATTGGGTAGGAGCACCTGGATCCTATACTATCAACATCAGCTTAGGTTTTATTGTTATGCTGTCAAATGGCATTATACTGTAATAATGAATTACAACAGGTGCACTGCTTTTGATACTACAGCACATCATCTTCACTAGACCAGATCAATTGCAAGCTGCATTAGGATAATGCTGGCCCATTGTTTGTCTTTTTCCTGTAGGTTTTTCCTTCTTTATTTGCTCTACTTTCAATTGCTTATTCCAAGCAAAACCAAGGATAACATTTCCCCCTTTGACAAGAGCCTAAGGGACATCCCAACTTACAGTAATATCAGCCTGCCCATTTCTATTCAAATCAGTATATTACTACTTGTATTTAGTCATATCCACTAGAAATATCAGGATAAGCAGCAGGGAATGGTAAATTTGTCAGAATTTAATAAGTGCAGTATAAACTCACCATTCAGACACATGGGACACCTTCCAGCATGATGCAATCCCCTTAGCAGTTCAAAATTGTGAGGTTATTTTCCTTAGGCCTCATTGTCCACCGCATTGTACCTGGCATTGTTATTTTCATCTGTGCAAAGTGAATATAAAACCCTGCCATTCCGATCTGGTGGCATTTTATATCTACTTTGCAAAGGGGTAAATGAGTAAAACCCTTTGTCCACTTAGGAAATCTGGGTTCATCTAGTCTCTATAACAATTCCTTAATAATGATTTTTCTAGCTTGCAATCTGAAGTCCAGCTGAAGGGCTGATGGGGGAGAGAGAGTCTATCTTCTCCCTCGAATGATTTCTCTAATTCCAGATTTAAATAACAATATATAAATGTTATGAAGGTATTGCCCTCATTTGTATATGAATAACATTTTGTGTGTTCCTCACATCTTACTTGAGTTGTTCAGTCCCTGCTCCCTTTTGGCAACTGCAGTCACTGCACTTGCAGCTGCGAAATCATTTTCCATTGTGACTATAACCTCTTCTTGGTACTCTACTGCTCGAGTGTGTTAAACATGATAGATGCTTTGTACTCTCCCCCAGAGACTGATAGCGTCACCTCTGTTCACTGCAGTATGAGGTCTTAGGCCTAGACAGCGGCCGGTACTGACTTAAAAAGATACATCCCATGGAAATGGCATAGCCTTCTCTGAAATGTTAGTTGCATGTTCTGTGTGTACAGTATGCACACAGTAAGGGAGTCTTTGATTTGCTTCATTACAATAGGTTTTCTTGTTTAGTTAACAATACAAACACCCATGCATACAAAATATGCTGTGTAATATTATTTGCTATAAATGTCTATGTATATTGAATCAGAAAAATATAGTGAACTCCACCCTGTCCTGCTCTCATTCCACCTTCTCCAGCTGAGCTCACCTGCCACCTTCTGGAATCTTCTCTTCTGATCCCTGTGACATGACCTCCTTCTTTTTAAGGGGTTCTTCTAATATAAAGTGCTCATGTTACCTACTGTATTGTCAGAGTCCTGATTTTCTTACCATACAATAGGTTAACCAGAAATAATGCTTTCATGCCTACGAGTGGCTCCTTTCAGAACATGGCTGATGCTGCACATTGCCCAAGCAGTGGCACTACCTGGTCTGTGAAGAGAGGGCATCTAGCTCAGGGCTGTCATTCTGATACCTGGCATTAAAGTCACTGAAAATGTTAAATTAACAAAAAATGTCCTCATGCACTTCAGTTTTTGTTTCTCTTCAATTTAGATATGTAAGGGCCTTGAAACTCAGCTTTATTGTTACTATTCAAGCAGATTTAACCTTTGCCTTTGGATGAAACAAAATAAAACCATCAGTGGTTGTTGTCTATCTTTCCACAGTGTGTTTGGTTACAGCACCAGGAGTATTCTCACAGCCATTTAAAATGCTCAAGTAGAGCAGAATATTGTAATTTTTGGGAACCGATAAAATATTCATTAGTGCATGAGGGTTCTCAACACTAGAACATATTAGCTTGCAGACTGTTATCTCAGAAACTTGTGTGCCCAATTATTCTGTTCATTGCTTCAGCTAGGTGCCATATGTAGACTCATGTTGTTGTCTTGTATTTTCTCACATATTTTGCACTCTCAGGTGTTTTAGAATTTCTTTGGCTTCTCATCACAACAAGCAAAGCAGCTTGAACAAAAACAATCTATTTTCTATTCTCACTTCCCTTAGTGGTGTAATCATGTGTAATTTTTGCTATCTATACTCAACACTGTTGGAGGATCAACTAAAGATTCTACTTTAATGATTTGAAAAGAGAATGTCTTTCTTTGCTCTTGGCAATCTTATCCATGTCTAGAAAATAATGAAAGGAGTCCACTTTAGCTCTTGGCCATCTTCCCGATATATGCTTTGGAGTTAATGACCTATGGACTGTGTCTTTCTTTATTAAATTAGTTTCTTCCCTTCCCAAGGAGCTTTTCAAAATTCTAAGCACCAGGCTTCCAAATTCCCCTTAGTCCTGATATTCTGGCACTGGAAAAAAATGTTTCTCTGTTTTCTAAATCATTGCTCTTTTGTGACACATTTATAAGTCTGAGCCACCAAAACAAGTCTACATGACTCATGTTATTCAGAAATTTGCTCAGGTGACCATTTACTGGGTAATATGTTTTTTCGAATCATAAAATTCTGGTAATAAGTTCTGTACTTTAACATTTATTATTTCTGGTATTAAAATACAGAAATGTGATATATTATTATCTGTTATGTTTTTATGATAGTGTCAAAGGGGCACCATTATAAACAGAGTGTAAGAGATAATTCCTGACCCGAAATACTTACAATCTAAATACAATGTAAAAACCATGAATGCTATATGTAAACACCATCTTTTTTACAGTTGCAGAGACTACAGCTGAGACAGTCCTTTAACTCTGATTTTTTAGATGAGTCCTAGGCAGCAGGTAGATTTTTTCCCCTCCAACAGTAGAGAAGTGCCAATTAAAATAGAACTTTTATCATAGAGATTTATCATAGATTTATCATAGAATATCAGGGTTGGAAGGGATCTCAGGAGGTCATCTAGTCCAACGCCCTGCTCAAAGCAGGACCAATCCCCAGACAGATTTTTGCCCCAAATCCCTAAATAGCCCCCTCAAGAATTGAACTCATAACCCTGGGTTTAGTAGGCAACCCTTACCACATAATGGTTATATGTAAAACAAGTGTCTGAGACTGCACTCTATGGCTAAATACTGACAAATGCTGACTTATTAATGTTAACCACTGTATTAAATAAAGCTCCTAAATTCTCCATGTTAAGTCATTGTGTGACCCTTGGATGGCTATTGTACTAATCTGAGGCAAGAGATCCCCTTCGTTCCAACCACCAAAATGAAAAGTAACATTTTCTCATATTGTCTAGTTGGTACAGTACCTTGCATGATAGCGTATTTATGAGTGTTGAAGCAGGGTCAACTATCAGAACTCACTAGCACAGGAAGGAAGGGAATCAGTGTGGTTGCAGTCAAAATGGCTGAACAATTCTAAGCTGGACTGTCAGGCTACTGTCTCTCTCAACAGATGGCAGATTTGGTATGACCCTGGCTGGGTTTATTTTGATTAACCTAGTCATTTTCTACATGTTTTTCAAAAAATGTTTTTTTTTCTCAAAATGAACTCACAACACAAAAGTTATTGCGTCTCAAATGACTAAGCAAATCTGAAACCTCTCAACAACTTCTATATAAAAAAAATCCGTCCAGTACAGCAAGGATTCATGATGCCATGATTAGGTCACAATCTCCTGAACATCTTGGTTGCTAATTTTCTGTGGAAACATAGTTTCAGTTAATATTTCACTGAATATTTTGTCAGCTGTATAAAAAGAAGGAAGAAAGAATCATCTTAAATGCTAATCGGGTGGCCAGATAAGCAATGAATATGCATAAAACTGTAATTATCCACAAGAAATATAGCAAACAAAAGTGATATTCAAATACCACAAGAATTCATTGACAAATAGGATTACATTTTACATTCTTAAACCTAGATATTTAAAGAACAGTTCTCAGTGTAATAGTTAGCTTATTCCAAATTGGATACCAATATCCACAAACCAGATGTTTACAATAAATTACTCTTTGTAAATAATCATTATTGGAAAAGGGTAAACAATCAAACAATAATTCAGAGTTTTTGATATTAAACACCCTATATACAAACAAATTAAGAAACATATTGTCTGTGTAATTCAGGAGAAAGCCAATTAAGCCTCACATATAAAGAGCAATAAAGTTCTTTCATATATGCCAAGAAAACAGAATCAACATACTCTTTCATAGGTAGATGTGACTCTTCAAAACGTGTTATGATATAGCAGGGAACCATATATTAAAACTGGCAATATAGTTTGGGGGCTACAATTCTCCAGTATTTTTGTGTGAAAACTGAATCTCCACTCAAATGCACTGGACTCACAATGTAATTTAAAATGTAATGATAAAACTCTAATTCCTCCAAAATAATTGGGTTGCACATAAATTGGCTTCATTATTTAAGAGGTAATAAAAATGTGCAAAAGGGGAAAAATGCTATACAAATTCATTACAAAAACGGGCTGCACAAATTGATGTATAGAATGCCACCCAGTCATAAGAGAAAAGAAAGTATTTTTAGTAGTTGGCAGTAAGAAGGACTAGACATGACTGATAAAGAAAGGCAAAAAAGTCAATTCCCTTGCTGGGGAACAAAACACAGCACTGCACTGCTACACTTATGGCTACACCTGCAATGAGCTTTTTCACCCCTTTGGGATACACCCCATAGTATTTGCAGTTTACCCAGGATGCTTTGGAATCTACTTTCCACTCTGAGGAGAAAATTTCTGCCAACAGCAAGTTATTGCTGCTCAAACAGGCATTATGTTCCCACTATAAGTCTATAATGTAGTGAGTTATGCTGTTTTCCCAAGCTATCTTCCACAGTAGTTTGGTTTGCCCTGATTCCAATCCAATATGTGATCCACAAAAGGCATCAATATGGGGGCCATTTTTTATGCTGAATAGTGGTAGCCTACTACATGGCAATAGCTTAGGCTTTTAAAACCATTTTCTTCATTCTATGGTTCCTGAACCACACTAGAATGTGTGGGCTTTGGTTTTCTAGACATTTAAGCAGCAAGGTTGATATACACCTTATTGAAATCTTAAATAATTCGGTCATGTTTAGTTCCATTCTCCATTCTTCTTTCGTGTATTGCCAATTCCTAAATTTATAGGTGCAAATCCAGATGGAAAAATAAATACTTGGAAAATAAGAGACTTTCACTTATCATCAAAAACTCTGCAATGCATTTGTTGACAGTAGCGAAGTGCACAAGTGTGTGTATCCTAAATGCCTGCCAGTGATGAACATAGATGTGGACCATCCGCTTAATGTTGTGTGCTGGATGTTTATTCATTCATTAGTTCCATATTGCCCTGGTTCTGAAAACTACAAGTTGTTCTCCTGTGGTCTGATGTGTGTGCAACTGGAGGGCATCTGTACAGTCGTGCTTCAGATGGAGGATTATTCCCACTCAAAGGATTTATTTGTTCATTAATGCTAACATTTACAAGCTCTTGTTCAGTAGATAAATAGCTTTCTGTTCTAGATTATAGGGTTCTATTGTTAATTGTAACCCATCCCAAATTGCAGCTATTTATTCCAGTTGCCCTTTTTATGGTACATTTTTTTCTGCCATATTTTGACCCTCTATCCTTTCAGTTTTATTTTTCATGTACTTTTACCTTCATTGTTGTTATTACTTCTGTGGCATAGAAAATTGTTCTGTCGCAAAACTTTAAAAGTGTTAATTGATTAATTTCCTGTTTCATCCACTTCAGCGTACAGGTTCTCTCACACGTAAAAGGGGCCAGGTCCCTATATCAGATTGCTCCACTGGTGCAAACAGGACTATAAAGGACAACTGGGTATTCCCTAATGTAGGGGAGGCCACTGTGGCATGTCTCTATACCACCCACTGCACCCTCTTCCACACAGCGGGAGTTCCAAAGGAGAAGTTGCAGTATGGCCAGAATGTGGTTTGCTTCTGTGAATGTGTCCAGTCAGTGGAATGGCCCCTGAGAAACTGTTTCCAGCCATTGTATGTTAAAGCAGCTCTGTGGCATCTCTAAGGTATGCTGAGGGTCAGTTTGTTCCCCTGTCAGGCTCAGAATAGTCAGAAAGGCGACTGAGACCTTGACACATCTGAAAATCAAGCCTAGGATCTTTTATGGTTGTTTTTAAATAAAGAGGATAGGATTGGAATTAATATCTTGTCAACTACACTGAAAATACCAATACAAGTTTAATTTAAAAAAAGCAAACCATATGATCAAAAGTACCCTAAAATCTCACTGCGGCTTTAAATTATGGCCCTTTAGGATTTCAGAGGAGTTTTGAACATGTGAAAATCCTGCAGTGTGGTTATTTCTCAAAGTTGGGGGTCTCTGAGCGAAATTTGTCATGTACTAACAAGATCAACAACTGGCAGTTATGTTTTCTCTTATATTTCTGTATCTATAAGTAACATATTTTTAAAAATTACCATTATCATGTAACCATCTTAATCTCAACAGTTCAGAATCTTCTCTAGCCATACTTTTGCAGATTTTAATATCTTTGACTCCTCCAAAATGACTTCTTTTCACATCTTTTCAGGGGGCTACGATAAATAATTTAATATCGCTTTGTGAATAATTTCAGTTGCCTCTACAATCCTTACCTAATCTTTTCATTTCACCCAGGGTAAATAATTTGGCTAGTTTCAAGGGTTAATGACTGAGGGTTTTCAAAGCTGAGCAGGGTTTGGAGTTTGTTTGGGTTTTTAAGCCCTTCTGTGCAACAGCCATGAGCTTTAATGGAAACTGAGTAGCTAAAAGGCCACATGCTACTACAAAAATATATGGACTGGAGATTCATTGGATTGATCTATTTATTTTTAAATAATTGTTTAAATGTATTGCATTTGTACATCACCATGGCACTTGGGTGCTTCATATAGCTTACAATACACCATTAAATTGACAATATTTGCAACGTGCTGTCAGACCCCCTTTATCTTGTGTGCTGCTGTCATCACTAAAACTACATAAATAGGTTGCCTGGGCTGCAGTATAGACCGCAGAGCCAATGCTTTGTAATGGGGATTCAGTCCTCAACTCAAGCACAGCAGCTCAGTTAGGCAGCCTTTGTACCATGCTAACATATAAGAAACAGTGCACTCCCATATAGTACATAACTAATAACTACATTTAAAACCTACAATTATAACCCTCCCCTCACTAAAATCTATCTAGATCTGTTGAACCACAAACAAGGAAGTGGTCAGTGTCAAGCAAAAATTCAATTAAAAGCCTCTGATGAAAGCCTTAATTAAAAGCTTGTCAGAACAAATGTGCCTCATACTATGTCCTGAAGCCCATCAAACTCTGGTCTCACAGAGTGCCACAGGAAATGAACATGCGGCGCTGCCAAAACAGCCTTGCTGTCAGCCTAGAGAGCTCTATCTCAGGAGTGACTAGTGACAGTCTATCCTGTCACCGCAGCAAGGAAGAGAAGGGGCTTTTCGAATAATTGACTTCCAGACTATTCATGACTGCAATCTGCACCTGGAATTTCACCCCGAAGTCAATAGGGAGAAAGGGCAAAACACAGAGCACCAACATGATGGGCTTCCAGCATCCTCTCCCACATCAGAGGTGGACAGCAGTGTTTTGCACCAGTTGCAGGCTTCTGAGTGGTGGAGTGGACAGCTCCCAGTAGGGGACACTGCCATATAATATTGGCCTATATTCTCTTTGTTACTGAAGCCTAGTCAGGAAAGGAGAGGGATGAGAAGCAGGTCGGGTGCAGTCAGTCAGCTACTTACTACTCCTCAGTTGTGGCCCTGGTGTAAATTAGAGCAACCTAGGAGCTACTCCAGCTTACACCAGTGGGCTGTAGTTCCCAAGGGACCAAACTCCAGTTGAGAATTGGCAGGGCACAAACTTGCTCCACTCCACCTTGCCTCCCCCCAGCCACCTCCAACATGCCCCATACACCAGAAGGACAGTAGACACACATGGGCTGCTTATGCTGGATTTATGCCATTTGAGAGATTCCCTTTGCCAGACACATTTTCAGTTAGTAGGGCCAGATTCCAGCCATTTTGTACCACCTGAGAAGTGCAAAGCACTTCTCAGGTGGTACAAAACCGGGGGAGTGGATCTGTCTCCCAGGCTACAAAGACGTAGATAACAATTACAAGAGGTGTAGTCCTGGATTCATTGAAGTCAATAGCAAAACACCCACTAACCTTAACAGAGTCAGAATTTCACTCATGCTCTGCATTACAAAAGAGAAGCTGCTTTATTTTTTAGCTAGCCATACATAGAAAGGGGCACTATAGGCTACTACTGCTTCTATGGAGATCTTGGAAAAGGATAGACAACCCCAGGAATCCAAAAGAGGGAGGAGAATAAACCCCTATCAATTCCTTCAAATACATTCCCCTACCAAAAAGCGTCAGTCCTATCCAGGTTAAACCTCAGCCGGATCACACTTCTCCAGCCCTCTATCTTGGCTACACACTGGGAATGTAGAAAAGACACAATCTGGATTTGAGAAGATGTGCAACTGAACATCAGCACATAGAGGCCACTGCAGCCCAAAAGTTGAAGAGTCTAAAGGAAAATCACAATAAACCATAAGAAAATATTTTCCATTTCAAGTAAAGAGCAGCCTATTCACAGTCAGCCATGCCTCTAGTTTAACAGACTAACATAACTGAAATTCACTGTCATTTCCATAAAGCAGCATTTTTATAGTCCTGGGGCATATTTTGATAATTGATTGATAAAAATATTGAATAGTACAGGTCCTATTAGAAAAATCTATCAGAAAAGTAATCTCCAACCCAGTTACAAAGCCCTCAGAGAAGGTATCCAGAAATCATTATAACACTATATAATTAGTTTATGATTTTATCAGCCTGTGTGTCGGCAGGAGCAAAAAAGAGGCTGCTCTTCAGTGAGACAATTCTATCACAACAAGTCTTACAATGCTATTAATGTAAAAGCCTCTCATTGTCTGAAAATCCTTTGCCATGGCAACTTAAAATCAGCTGCTTCCAAATAATTTTAAAGCTTAACCATCCTTCCTAACCCTTGAGCTGCAGACCTGGTATTTCAACCAAGAATATTAAATCTTCCTAATAGGTATATGCATTATCTCTACAAAGACCTTCATGATGAGCTGTTCCATTTACCCTACAGGGACAAGTAATCATCTCAGGTCTCATTCATGGCAGAAATTATTGTATCAGAAATCTCATATTCAAATAATTCAAAACTCTTGCCACACAGTACCAGGATGGCAGTGAACAGCTCTAAACTGAACCATAATTTTGTGCTGCTTTGCTCTTGGTGACAGCACTGATCCTCTTATCATCCTCAAGGATATCTGATAAGAATTATCTGATTCAGTGGAAACTTGAGACAGTTTCAGCTACAGAGGTACCAAATAGTTTAGCAAAATTCAGGTATATACTACTACTGAATGGAGTGGAGATTTTCTCTAATTCAGTCAGCAGGATTGAGTACATAGGTAAGTTAAACGAGAGATCAGACAACAGCAAAACTGACTTTTTTGTGGATATAAAAATGCATTCCATTGCATTTTCAGTCACGATTCTTTCAACCTGCATTTTATTGTAAGTACTGGGTTGGATTAATATCATATGATTCTTAAATTTACATGCCACTAGCAATGAATTATATATAAGCCAAGAAAAACAAAAGCTCTACCCCAAACATTTATCATATGTGCACAAAATTGTCTGCCCACCAATATGATTCCCGACTCTCATGTTAAGGTGGTAGGGAGGAGCAAGTACATTTAGCACAAATTGCTTCTTGTTTAACTTGACTATTCTGGACTGTTACTTAGAGTGCAAGCTTTTTGCGGTAGGGACTGTCTTTTTGTTCTGTGTTTGTACTGTCCACAAATAATAAACAATAGAAATATGGCCATGTATACAGGGAAAAGTACAGCCTGGATTGCAAGGCCAAAAGGAGGCAGAAAACCCCCACAGCTTAGTGCTCCTGAGTGCAGAAGGGCTCAAAGAACTTGTGTCTATTCTATTATTAATGTTACAGTGGCACCTAGAGGTCACATTGTGCATACATACAGTAAGAGCTAGCCTCTAGTCTACCTCAAGACCTTAATAGACAATACAAATGGTAGAAGGGAAAACAGAGGCACAGAGAGATGAAGTGACTTGCCCAAGGTCACACAAAAGGTCAGTGGCAGAGCTGGAAATAGAGCTCAGGTCTCCTGAATCCTCGCCACTGCCCTATTTACTACAATACAATGAGCTATGCTCTACCTTAAACTCTCTGAATCAAATTCTGTTTCCTATTACATAAACACAAGGCGTCAATACAGGCAAAGAGACTTATAAATCAGAAAAAGAACAGGAGTACTTGTGGCACCTTAAAGACTAACAAATTTATTAGAGCATAAGCTTTCGTGGCTACAGCCCACTTCTTCGGATGCATATAGAGTGAAACATATATTGAGGAGATATATATACACACATACAGAGAGCATGAACAGGTGGGAGTTGTCTTACCAACTCTGAGAGGCCAATTAATTGGTACCACAAGTACTCCTGTTCTTTTTGCGATACAGACTAACACGGCTGCTACTCTGAAACTTATAAATCAGAGCAGAAATTGACCATTTATCTTGGACTTTCTGCCTCCCCATCAACTATATCAACTGGATCATGCACAACAGTGGTGCCCAGGCCATGGGAGATACTATAATTTACACAGACCCATTGATGCGGAGGTTAGTGGCATATCCTAGACATATATCATTCATTTCTCTTTCTCTTTTAGTCATCTCTCTTTGTTTTACCTCTTGGAAAATTTCAGAGTAGTGGTCTGAAGTAATGGCCACAACTCTCATTTAAATAACATTTTATCATTTGTCACTGTGCTTAACTCTCATTGAAATCCAGTCTTGGGTTTGTGGAGTTAAGGACTTAAGGGAGTGTAATACAAATCCACCTGATTCTTCCAAATGCTCCTTTTTGAATTTGGATATTTCAGTTAGCTGATAGATGACTAAAATTGGATGTAGTCAAGTATTTCCCTATTGATTGCACATCTGAAAAGCTCAGGTAGGCATTAGCTTAAGCCCAAAAGATTCTTTATAGAGCTACTTGCATTAGAAGGTATTATATGAATTAAAGTGTCTTTAATTAATAAGCAAGGGGTATTATGTGGGGAGATTTCTGTCCAGTTGAAGGTTCCTTTACTTGTCAGAGCAGTGTAAAAGAATGTAAGAACATAAGAATGGCCATACTGGGTCAGACCAAAGGTCCATCCAGCCCAGTATCCTGTCTACTGACAGTGACCAATGCCAGGTGTCCCAGAGAGAGTGAACCTAACAGGTAATGATCAAGTGCTCTCTCTCCTGCCATCCATCTCCACCCTCTGACAAACAGAGGCTAGGGACACCATTCCTTACCAATCCTGGCTAGTAGCCATTAATGGACTTAACCTCCATGAATTTATCTAGTTCTCTTTTAAACCCTGTTATAGTCCTAGCCTTCACAACCTTCTCAGGCAAGGAGTTCCACAGGTTAACTGTGCGCTGTGTGAAGAAGAACTTCTTTTTATTTGTTTTAAACCTGCTGCCCATTAATTTCATTTGGTGGCCCCTAGTTCTTATATTATGGGAACTTTTCCTTATTCACTCTCTCCACACCACTCATGATTTTATATACTTCTATCATATCCCCCTTTAGTCTCCTCTTTTCCAAGCTGAAAAGTCCTAGCCTCTTTAATCTCTCCTCATATGGGACCTGTTCCAAACCCCTAATCATTTTAGTTGCCCTTCTCTGAACCTTTTCAAATGCCAGTATATCTTTTTTGAGATGAGGAGACCACATCTGTACGCAGTATTCAAGATATGGGCGTACCATGGATTTCTGTAAGGGCAATAAGATATTCTCCATCTTATTCTCTATCCCTTTTTTCATGATTCCTAACATCCTGTTTGCTTTTTTTGACTGCCGCTGCACACTGCGTGGACGTCTTCAGAGAACTATCCACGATGACTCCAAGATCTCTTTCCTGATTAGTCATAACTAAATTAGCCCCCATCATATTGTATGTATAGTTGGGGTTATTTTTTCCCAACATGCATTACTTTACATTTATCCACATTAAATTTCATTTGCCATTTTGTTGCCCAATCACTTAGTTTTGTGAAATCTTTTTAAAGTTCTTCACCGTTTGCTTTGGTCTTAACTATCATCTGCAAACTTTGGCACCTCACTGTTTACCCCTTTCTCCAGATCATTTATGAATAAGTTGAATAGGATTGGTCCTAGGACTGACCATTGGGGAACACCACTAGTTACCCCTCTCCATTCTGAAAATTTACCATTTATTCCTACCCTTTGTTCCCTGTCTTTTAACCAGTTCTTAATCCATGAAAGGATCTTCCCTCTTATCCCATGACAACTTCATTTACGTTAGAGCCTTTGGTGATGGACCTTGTCAAAGGCTTTCTGGAAATCTAAGTACACTATGTCCACTGGATCCCCCTTGTCCACCTGTTTGTTGACGCCTCCAAAGCATCCTAATAGATTACTAAGACATGATTTCTCTTTACAGAAACCATGCTGACTTTTGCCCAACAATTTATGTCTTTCTATGTGTCTGACAATTTTATTCTTCACTATTGTTTCAACTAATTTGCCCGGTACTGATGTTAGACTTACCAGTCTGTAATTGCCGGGCCTTAGTATAACTGAGTACCAGCCCTCTAATTTATTCACAGTATATAAAGGCTTGAACTTGTACCACTGAGCCAATGAGCGTTTTGTCATTATCTTCAACCGGATCAGAAGCAGACCCTGCAGGCCAGATTTTTAAAGATATATTGGTGCCTAAAGAAACAGTTAAGTGCCTAGCAGATTTTCAAAAGCACCTAGGTGCTTAACTCCCATTAATTTCAATGGGAGTTAAGTGCCTAGGCATGTTTGAAAATCTCTCTAGGAGGATCCTATCAGTACCGTCAGACACCTAAATACCTTTAAAAATCTGGTCATAATGCCAACAATTCTATTTTGCAACTCACTGTATTATTTGACTCATTATCCTTTGCTAGTGAGTTCCAGAGGTTAATTATATGTGGTCTTTCCTCTTGTTTGTTAAAATTTGCTGCTGCTTAACTTAACTGAATGCGACTTTTTTGTTTGTACTATGCAAAGGAATAAACAGGAGCATGCAACTTTCCAAAATCCCAACTCAGTGAAAATTTAAGGATGGTCCTGTATGAAATAAAACTGTTGCAAAAGATCCTTGTTATTTTAATAAAGTTCTTTATTACATTAAACTGTCTTTATTTTAATATGTCGCATGTTAAGCTTTACTCCAGTAATACCCAAAAGATACAGCAGAGCAGCATGTTTGATGTCATCCTGTAAATGAGTTGATGTAAAGCTTGAAAAATATGCGTTTGAACTAATCCTAATACTTGGGCTTACTTAGACCTGTCCGGAGAAAGAGTGCATGCCAAAAATGAATGAATGAATAAATAAATAAATACATGCACAAGCTTTATGTAGATTAGTGTGGATACTGCACAGCTTGTACTGTTCTACGTTACTTTGTGTTTTATGATCTTTATCAAACCCATCGTGTGAGCATGCTTTCAGCCTTAACAATCTGTGGTGATGCATAGCTTGAACCTCTTGGTGTCCTTTGGAAAGCCAAACTTATTGCCTTCCTGACAATTTGCATGTCATTACTTTCAAATACTTTTCTTAGAGATTTGGTTTTAAGAAACTACAGTATATCACTGTGTGGAAGTCATGCTAACCTAATTAAGTCATCAAGTGATTTATTGTTTCTAGTATATCCTATTGTCTTTCCTACATTCTGATTAGCTTGTTAGACAATATCTGATAAGCTTGCTAGGCAATATCGGATCATATGTTGTTGTTTTTCTATGCCTTAAATTCCATTTTGGAATACGTGCTATACAGTCTAATTTCATTCTCTGCAAGTAAAAATTGACAGGAAAATTGCAGGAAAGAATCAAAGAGTGCTATACTTAAATGTAAAAAAAGTTACTGCCTTACAAGTAAAATGCAGGATATTTTAAAAGCCATGAATTGCCTAAGATACAGCATAGACATTAATAAGCATTTCTTTCTCTCATTTTTCAACGAAAAGAGACACTCTCAAGACCTAGATTTGACCGTTCTTAGAACTGGCATATTGGGAAAGGTTCTCTGGATTTTATAAAACTGTTACAACCACCCCCAACCCTCTCCAAGGTAAAAACAAAAATCTACCAACTGTCACCAAGAAATTAAAAATAAATAATAGACAAAGTTCCTTGATGATTCTTGAGAGGTAGCTATCTTCCCATCAGAGAGAGCTCTAGCTAAATTGCAAACCCTTTTCTCAAACCTGTGCTGACACTGCTGACCTTTTTTTTTAAACAAGGATGTTTCAAAAACTGAAGGTGGAGGCAAGTTTTACACTGAAATCAATGGGACAATTTGTGAGTATGTATGTTATCAACCTGAGAAGGAGTGGTAGACTCTGACCCAAGCTAAGTTAAAGCTGTGTTGGCTTGTGTTTCCCAATAAATGTGTGAAGTTAGGAGTCAGGGAAATAAATGTTCATTGTAAAGGAAAGGACAAAACAGGTGGAGGGGGAAATACTGTTTTCAAACTTTAGAGAGAATATAGAAATGGAGAGTGAAAATCAAAGGTAAAACATGTAAAACCAGGCGTGACAGGATCCATGTAACTAGAAGAATATATTTTATTAAAACAATATTGAAATCAATGCAGAGCAAGTTTGTACCATATGGATATTTGGGTCACTGCCAAAAAAGTTGCACCCGTATGTCCCTTTGCCAGAAAGTGAACTAAAAGTTGTGTGATGCAGTAAAAAGTTCAGGGAAACCTCATCATGCTTGTGTATGCACCAGATGTGATGCTCATGGGGAAATATTGTTATTATTCTAGCAACATCATCATAAGGTACTGGTAGAGTGGTTGCTATCAAGTCGGTCCTGAAGATTCCAGGTAGTACAATATATAAGGATCATTTTAAAAACTATTGACCCAAACCTACGATATAAACAGCTTGCTATCTTGTTGAGGAATTCCTTTAGTCATCTTTACAGAGGTAGACTCTTAAAGCACTCCTAATTTCCTTTCGGTTATAATATAATAACATTATACAATTAAATGTAAAAAAGTCACAGCTCCTCCTTTCTCATTACTGAGGCATGTACTGGATTTTGTCTTTAGATGGCAGCACTATCAACATTCTCAAGCTACAGCAGTTCACCTTTGCCTTGTTACCCAACACGTGAAATAAACAACCACAAACAGCATACAAAACACACACGTATACAATATATGTCATTCTTCCATTTGATATGCCCGATTGCTGTAATAGAAGACAAACAAAAAAATTCCCCTGGGGCTCTTCACATTTTGAAGCAGATTTCATGGAAATTTAACTCAATTTCAGGAGTATAATTGAACTAACAATCTGTTCTCTCAGACAGGACGTCCCCTGCTTGACATTATGCAGGGCTGGACAGATGCCAAAGCAGATTTGAATGTACCTCAAAGCACTGCTGAAGAATGATTGGGTTTTTCTAAAAGCAAGATGTGTGTTGGATAGGTCAGGCAGCAGCACTTTGGGTGATTCTATTCTTCCTTTTCATCTTCTATCAGCATTCAAATATGCTAAAACTGTAAACAAGGGGAAAATATAGCAAACAGAATGTAAACAAGGAAAGCCAATGTGTCTATACTAGGAATGACTCCAAGTAAGCAAACCCTTATGCAAATAGCAATGGCTATGGTATGCTTAGGGACTCTGTGTGTTCTGTGCTGAAATCAAGAGTGAACAGAAGCTGCAGAAACTGCTTTATAAAATCTGTACGATTTAGGTCACTCAGTCTGGCTGTTGAAACGCAATCCCCAGATTCAGGGTTCTCTCTGGATACAGTACCATCAGAAATAAAGAGGAATGTAATGGCTTCTAGGAATGGTTATGAACAGTATAGAAACCAAAAAGAAAAACTGTATTAATTTCTTTTAGCCAGGGCTTGAAACCAGACACACAATAAGTAAATTGGAACAGAGTGAAATACAAATCAGCAAAGAATTTTTGTCTCTGCAGTTTGCAGTTGTACAGAACAATGTACGATCTTTTAAAATATATATATAGAATATAGTCCTATATGTGTTTATATATATGTATAGGACTATATTCAGCCTTGTCTTTGGTCAGCTTATTTTAGGGCATTGGGGTACTCCATCAGTGCAAAGCCCATCCTCTGTAGGATTTTGAGTTGACTGTGACAATGCCTAGATATTATGGCATAAATATATTAGACAGACAGAGAAGGGTGGTGACCAGGGTACATGGGAGATGTGCTGATTGATTAATTGATTTTGATTAAAAAAACATAAAAGAGCATCTATCCTAGGTTCGGGGGGGACGGGACACATACATAATTTTAATTTTCACTATGAATATCTTTGCAATAAATGAACAAATGTGCCCCAGATGACTTAATAACAAAATAAAGCCTCCTCCACAGCAAGGAGAGAAATAAAACCTGCTTCCCATATGCCTGGGGAAAAAGATGGGCCTTGCAATTCGCCCAGAAGGTAGACAAAGTTGCACTCAGAGAGGAATTCCAACCAAGTCAGATATGGTAGAGGCAGAGACATGAACATACGGAGTTACATTGTAGTCTCTGTCTCCTCACTAACCCTCCCAACAGCCTCTTATACCCATTGAGCAACAGGAAGGACAGAATAGACCCCTATGTTATCTTACATGCAGAGGAGCAATTGCCCACCCATTACCCTCTGACTCCTCTCAGGGAAATAAGAATGGAGGCACCTAGGAGTGATGCTGTCCCACCCAAGCTGGAGTCCAAAGATAAGTCTGTAGAAACATGTGGTCAGTGGGGGGGTACATCTACACTACAGGGGGGAGTCGATTTAAGATACGCAAATTCAGCTACGTGAATAGCGTAGCTGAATTCGACGTATCACAGCCGACTTACCCCGTTGTGAGGACGGCGGCAAAATCGACTTCTGCGGCTTTTTGTCCGCGGCGCTTACTACCACCTCCGCTGGTGGAGTTAGAGCGCCGATTCGGGGATCGATTGTCGCGTCCCGACGGGAAGTGATAAATCGATCCCCGAGAGGTCGATTTCTACCCGCCGATTCAGGCGGGTAGTATAGACCAGACCGGGGTAAAGGCTGCTGACAGAGCTAAAAAGGAGAGCATGGACACTTGGGACCTTATTCTTCTCCCACGTGTTCCAGTTTACAACAGTGCAAAACACCTCACCCCAAGAGTTACTCCTGATTAACAGAGGTGTAAGTGTGAGGAGAATCAAGCCGTTTAACATAATAAATGGCTAAGAGGAGATCAATAACTAGTGCTACAAGAGCAGTTTCTACCCCACACCCAGGATTGACACCTGCCTGACAGAAGTCAAAAAAATCTGCAGATTCAAGAAATTTCCGGAATGGCTCTACTACAACCTTTTCAGTGACTAATCCCAACACAGTAAAAGGTTTCAACCAGGCCAATTGTTTATCCTCATTGAATTTTGGTTTCTTGAGTAGAGGCCAGTGTGACACTCCATACCTCAAAGTAGCACCCTGAAAACCCCATATTCACTACTGTCTTATAATTATGATATGTTTTGTACAAAGTATACCTTGTGAGGTATCGTTTTAAAAGTCTCAATCTGTTAAACATTAATATCCTGTTGGATTGTAAGTGCAATCATTATATATAAATTTATGAAGTATTGCTATATGTGTTACTGAAATATATTGTGAGGTTGGGAACACCCATAACCAGCCTTTCAGTTACAACAAAGGAGTAGCCATCAATAGCCAGATGGCATTAATGACTCATCAACACACAATCCACTATTCCAGAGAGTCCTTAGAGAAGGCACATACACAATGGAGACTGCTTGACCAATGGGGACTGACTGACCCCCCTTGTCACAGCAAGGATCTTTCTAGCAGCTGGACAGAGACAGTGACATCATCACTTGGCCTCTCTCTCCCCCCCCCACCCCAACTCAACACCTGGAAGGACGTCTGGAGGACAAAGACTTTGAACTGGGGAAGTTTGGTCCCAAGCGGGAAGGTAGTTCCAGCCTTGTACCATTTGTCAGGGTGAGAAAAGCGGTTTGATTCAACTCTTGTTTACACTAAAAGTTTAGGATTTAGAATGCATGTTTACTTTTTATTTTCTTAAGGTAACTATCTCTGACCTTTGTGCCTACCACTTATAATCACTTAAAATCTATCTTTCTGTAGTTAATAAACTTATCTTAATGTTTTATCCTTACAAGTGAATTTGTCTAAAGCGCTTGGGAAATCTGCTCAGATAACAAAGGCTGGTGCATGTCTACTTTCCTTTGACGAAGTGGCAAACTAAGTTTACACCGGCCAGGCTTCTGACCAGTGCAAGGTGGTACAGTTCTGGGGTGCAAGACTGGGAAGCTGGGGGGGGGGAGAATTGGCTGGAGCCTCCCTATTGATGGTTCACGGTTAGCTGGGAGATCATTCATGAAACTAGTTAGGCATGTCCCTGCCTGTGGATATCTGTGTGAGTGCAGTGCCTTTCAGAGGCTTGTAGCTTGACATCAGCATCACAATGTGAGAGGCAACCCAGGTTGGTGGGTTTGGAGGGCTCAGCAGTCCCATAATCCAGGTTGCACCTCAGGGACCCCACCACAGCCAGATAATAACATTCTTAAGAATAGCCATCACCATATCTCCCACCTCCACATGCATACACACAAGGTAACATGGACAATCTCCAGCAACAGCTGAGACAGTACTTCCCTACTTGCCTTCACCAGCCAGGAAGGACGTTGGTCTAATTGCCATTGGACCCCTTTAACTTGGAGCAGCCCTAGCATGAGGGACCATGAGTGAAAGTAGCAAGAAGAGAAGACTCCCCTCAAAACAGTGCTGTGTTTCCACTGCAGTAGACAATTCTGTAAATATCCAAATGATTTTATCTACAAAGTAACATGAAACTTTTTTCTAACCATTCACCCTATCCCACCAATACTCTATACCAAAAAAATACAGCTCAGATTAACCCAGATTTAATCTAGCTATTGACCAGCTGGAACAGTTTTGCTCTACAACACTTTGCAGATGCTATTGTGAAGTCAAACAAACCTTTATTCATATACATAAGTAAATGAATGGAGATATCCTATCTCCTAGAACTGGAAGGGACCTTGAAAGGTCATCGAGTCCAGCCCCCTACCTTCACTAGCAGGACCATTTTGCCCCAGATCCCTAAGCGGGCCCCCTCAAGGATTGAACTCACAACCCTGGGTTTAGCAGGCCAATGCTCAAACCACTGAGTTATCCCTCCCTCATCTTCTGCACAGCCATAGCTTCTGATCTTAAAAAAAAATCTACATCTTGCAAGCCCATGCTTATCACTAAAAAAATGCAAAGGGTGCAGAGAAAAGGCACAAAAGTGATTTGAGGGCTAGAAAAAATACCCTTACAGTGAGAGACCTAAGAAGCCCAATCTGTTTAGTTTATCAAAAGGGAGATCAAGAAGTGACTTGATTATAATATATAAGTACCTTCAAGGTGAAAAAATATCTAGTACTAAAGGATTTTTTAAAGGTATAATAAGAACCAATGGCTGGAAGTTAAAGCCTGATAAATTTAAATTACAAACATGGCAAACAATTTTAACAGTGAAAGCAATTAACCATTGGAACAAACTACCAAGGCAAGTGAAATTGTCTCGATCTCTTGAAGTCTTTAAGACTGGATGTCTTTCTAGAAGATAAGCTTTAGCCAAACACAAGTTATTGGGCTCAGTACAGGAATAACAAGAGGAAATTCTATGGCCTCTGTTTTACAGGAGTCAGACTACATGATCTAATGATCCTTTCTGGCTTTAAAATATATGAATCTATGAATTTTCAAGGGAACCTAAGACAATTAGATGCTCAAATCCCACTTGCAAATCTCATCCCAGGGACTAACTTTAGGTGCCTTAATTTAAAAATTTCAGCCTTAGTTTTTTTCCCTCATATCAACTCATTATTCAAATGATTATAAAATATTTCAGCATCCTTGCTTTGCTTGATGCGTCTTAACATGGGAAGTGGGTAATTCTCCTGAGCTTTTTTTCCCTTTAAAATTATTTGAAAATTTGTATTTTTGCCAATAAAGAGCATTATGAATTAGTATAATTTATTTTAATTTAACCTCATTTGCTGTGCCCCCATTGCACCTGCTTATGCAAACATTACCCAGTTGCTAAAGACATACTCAGATGCGGTTAAGCGGTTATGAAGTATTATATATACTTAATTTTGTATGGTTTATACTAACCCTGGGACACAACCTATTAAATATGCTCATTACAAGGCATAAAATATTTATTCTTTCAAGAGAATCATAGAAATATAGGGCTAGAAAGGACTTTGAGAAGTCATCTAGTTCAGCCCTCTGTTCTCAGGCAAGATCAAGTATGCCTAGATCATCCCTGACAGGTGTTTGTCCGACATGTTCTTAAAAACCTCCAATAATGGGAATTCCACAGCCTACCTTGTTAACCTATTCCAGTTCTTAACTATCCTTATAGTTAGATTTTTTTTCTAATATCTAATCTAAATCTCCCTTCATGCAGATTAAATCCATTACCTCTTGTCCTACTTTCAGTGGACATGGAGAACAATTGATCACCATCCTTTTTGCAACAGCCCTTAACATATTTGAAGACTTTTTATCAGGTCTCCCTCAGTCTTCTTTTCTTAAGAGTAAACACACCCAGTTTTTTTAACCTGTCCTCAGGTTTTCTAAACATTTTATCATTTTTGTTGCTCTCCTCTGGACTCTCACCAGTTTATCCACATCTTTCCTAAACTGTGGTGCTCAAAACCTGTGCAGCACTGTTGTCAGATGTACTAACAAGAAGCTACCCAAAGCAATGAAAAATAGTCTCAAAAGAGCAGTCAGTCATTGGCATTTTACCCAGTTAGTTTTGATAATTCACTAATGTGCCGGGAGCAACAAGCGCTCTCAATGGATACCAGATCTTTAAACTCAAAACACTGATGTTTTTATTTCCAATGGCCACTGAACTCTAATGATGCCCCCAGTCTTCCTCATTTAGTATGATCCCAAGTGAATGGACATAGTGACTTTCTTGCATAATGAGATACACTCAGCTCTTCTTAATTCCTTCCCCCTTCCTCCCCCAATCTGTAATTTAGGTTGATAACATCTAGAATAAAAGGACTGGAGAAAATCGTTTCCATGTTCTCTCTACAGGTACTAATGCGGAGAGTGGACTAGATGACCCATCTGAGGGAAGGGAGCAGAAGGAGACTCCACCGATTGAAAGGCAAAAGATGCACTGTCCTAGGGATGGGGGTTCCACGACCACCATTCCCAAGAGGAGGAGGAGGGTGGTGGTGGTCGGGGACTCCCTCCTCAGGGGGACTGAGTCATCTATCTGCCGCCCCGACCGGGAAAACCGAGAGGTCTGCTGCTTGCCAGGAGCTAGGATACACGATGTGACGGAGAGACTGCCGAGACTCATCAAGCCCTCGGATCGCTACCCCTTCCTGCTTCTCCACGTGGGCACCAATGATACTGCCAAGAATGACCTTAAGCAGATCACTGCAGACTACGTGGCTCTGGGAAGAAGGATAAAGAAGTTTGAGGCGCAAGTGGTGTTCTCGTCCATCCCCCCTGTGCAAGGAAAAGGCCTGGGTAGAGACCGTCGAATCGTGGAAGTCAACGAATGGCTACGCAGGTGGTGTCGGAGAGAAGGCTTTGGATTCTTCGACCATGGGATGGTGTTCCAAGGAGGAGTGCTAGGCAGAGACGGGCTCCACCTAACGAAGAGAGGGAAGAGCGTCTTCGCCAGCAGGCTGGCTAACCTAGTGAGGAGGGCTTTAAACTAGGTTCACCGGGGGAAGGAGACCAAAGCCCTGAGGTAAGTGCGGAAATGGGATCCTGGGAGGAAGCACAAGCAGGAGAGAGCAAGAGGGGAGGACTCCTGTCTCATACTGAGAAAGAGGGACGATCGATGAGTTATCTTAAGTGCCTATACACAAATGCAAGAAGCCTGGGAAACAAGCAGGGAGAACTGGAAGTCCTGGCACAGTCAGGGAACTATGATGCGATTGGAATAACAGAGACTTGGTGGGATAACTCACATGACTGGAGTACTGTCATGGATGGATATAAACTGTTCAGGAAGGACAGGCAGGGCAGAAAAGGTGGGGGAGTTGCGTTGTATGTAAGAGAGGAGTATGACTGCTCAGAGCTCCGGTATGAAACTGCAGAAAAACCTGAGAGTCTCTGGATAAAGTTGAGAAGTGTGAGCAACAAGGGTGATGTCGTGGTCGGAGTCTGCTATAGACTACCAGACCAGGGGGATGAGGTGGACGAGGCTTTCTTCTGGCAACTAGCAGAAGTTGCTAGATCGCAGGCCCTGGTTCTCACGGGAGACTTTAATCACCTTGATATCTGCTGGGAGAGCAATACAGCAGTGCACAGACAATCCAGGAAGTTTTTGGAAAGTGTAGGGCACAATTTCCTGGTGCAAGTGCTGGAGGAACCAACTAGGGGCAGAGCTTTTCTTGACCTGCTGCTCACAAACAGGGAAGAATTAGTAGGGGAAGCAAAAGTGGATGGGAACCTGGGAGGCAGTGACCATGAGATGGTTGAGTTCAGGATCCTGACACAAGGAAGAAAGGAGAGCAGTAGAATACGGACCCTGGACTTCAGAAAAGCAGACTTTGACTCCCTCAGGGAACAGATGGGCAGGATCCCCTGGGAGAATAACATGAAGGGCAAAGGGGTCCAGGAGAGCTGGCTGTATTTTAAAGAATCCTTATTGCGGTTGCAGGAACAAACCATCCCGATGTGTAGAAAGAATAGTAAATATGGCAGGCGACCAGCTTGGCTAAACAGTGAAATCCTTGCTGATCTTAAATGCAAAAAAGAAGCTTACAAGAAGTGGAAGATTGGACAAATGACCAGGGAGGAGTATAAAAATATTGCTCAGGCATGCAGGAGTGAAATCAGGAAGGCCAAATCACACTTGGAGTTGCAGCTAGCAAGAGATGTTAAGAGTAACAAGAAGGGTTTCTTCAGGTATGTTAGCAACAAGAAGAAAGTCAAGGAAAGTGTGGGCCCCTTACTGAATGAGGGAGGCAACCTAGTGACCGAGGATGTGGAAAAAGCTAATGTACTCAATGATTTTTTTGTCTCTGTCTTCACGAACAAGGTCAGCTCCCAGACTACTGCACTGAGCAGCACAGTATGGGGAGAAGGTGACCAGCCCTTTGTGGAGAAAGAAGTGGTTCGGGACTATTTAGAAAAACTGGACGTTCACAAGTCCATGGGGCCAGATGCGCTGCATCCGAGGGTGCTAAAAGAGTTGGCGGATGAGACTGCAGAGCCATTAGCCATTATTTTTGAAAACTCATGGCAATCGGGGGAGGTCCCGGATGACTGGAAAAAGGCTAATGTAGTGCCCATCTTTAAAAAAGGGAAGAAGGAGGATCCGGGGAACTACAGGCCAGTCAGCCTCACCTCAGTCCCTGGAAAAATCATGGAGCAGGTCCTCAAGGAATCAATTATGAAACACTTAGAGGAGAGGAAAGTGATCAGGAACAGTCAGCATGGATTCACCAAGGGCAAGTCATGCCTGACTAACCTAATTGCCTTCTATGATGAGATAACTGGCTCTGTGGATGAGGTGAAAGCAGTGCACATGTTATTCCTTGACTTTAGCAAAGCTTTTGATACGGTCTCCCACAGTATTTTTGCCACCAAGTTAAAGAAGTATGGGCTGGATGAATGGACTGTAAGGTGGATAGAAAGCTGGCTAGATCGTCGGGCTCAACGGGTAGTGATCAATGGCTCCATGTCTAGTTGGCAGCCGGTTTCAAGCGGAGTGCCCCAAGGGTCGGTCCTGGGGCTAGTTTTGTTTAATATCTTTATTAATGATCTGGAGGATGGTGTGGTCTGCACTCTCAGCAAGTTTGCAGATGACACTAAACTGGGAGGCGTGGTAGATACACTAGAGGGTAGGGATCGGATACAGAGGGACCTAGACAAATTAGAGGATTGGGCCAAAAAAAACCTGATGAGGTTCAACAAGGACAAGTGCAGAGTCCTGCACTTAGGACGGAAGAATCCCGTGCACTGCTACAGACTAGGGACTGAATGGCTGGGTAGCAGTTCTGCAGAAAAGGACCTAGGGGTCACAGTGGACGAGAAGCTGGATATGAGTCAACAGTGTGCTCTTGTTGCCAAGAAGGCTAACGGCATTTTGGGCTGTATAAGTAGGGGCATTGCCAGCAGATCGAGGAACGTGATCGTTCCCCTTTATTCGACATTGATGAGGCCTCATCTGGAATACTGTGTCCCGTTTTGGGCCCCACACTACAAGAAGGATGTGGAAAAATTGGAAAGAGTCCAGCGGAGGGCAACAAAAATGATTAGGGGTCTGGAGCACATGACTTATGAGGAGAGGCTGAGGGAACTGGGATTGTTTAGTCTGCAGAAGAGAAGAATGAGGGGGAATTTGATAGCTGCTTTCAACTACCTGAGGGGGGGTTCCAAAGAGGATGGAGCTCGGCTGTTCTCAGTGGTGGCAGATGACAGAACAAGGAGCAATGGTCTCAAGTTGCAGTGGGGGAGATCTAGATTGGATATTAGGAAAAACTTTTTCACTAGGAGGGTGGTGAAGCACTGGAATGCGTTACCTAGGGAGGTGGTGGAGTCTCCTTCTTTGGAAGTTTTTAAGGCCCAGCTTGACAAAGCTCTGGCTGGGATGATTTAGTTGGGAATTGGTCCTGCTTTGAGCAGGGGGTTGGACTAGATGACCTCCTAAGGTCCCTTCCAACCCTGATATTCTATGATCATCATCCTACTTTTGGAAGAGGCAAAAATGGTAATTCTACACTTTCCGTAGCTATTTGATTATCCTCTTAAGTGGTTAATTCCCATGTAACTAAGTTACTGTCATGGATATTCTACCCCTTTGTACACAGTAGCCCAAAGACAGCTTGGCTTGTGTTGCCCAGGTACGACCAAGGCCCATGGTCCTGATTTCTCTGTCACTTCTGCAGGGTTATGGAAATAAACCAGGACATGTAAAGTTGCTGGGGAGAGAATGCCGTGGAGGCACATTATGTTACAGAATCAAGCTGATGTTCACAGAAAGCAGAAGAGGAAATGGATAACTGAAAGCGGAGGAGCCTGGACTCAATGAGAGAAGAAATCATGTTGTTCTCCTAATTTTATTTACCTTGAAACAGAAGAGCTTTGATATGGCATAGTTTTGTAACTTGGAACTTTGCTTTTATTTTTGTTTGGCAATCTAATCTCCCAGCTATCAAGGGAGAGCCTCCCCTGTGACAAGTTCACATTTTCTAACATATTTGATGAACCTTGAGTCTTCAGACTAGTAAACAAATTTCCACAAACAAACCACCTGAAAAAGTATATATAAACTGGCAATATTGCTAGAGAATAAGAAATATGTAATCTGTTTTCCTATATATTTTATTACAAGAAAAGTATACATTAGCAATAGAAGTGCCAGAACCACCATTTCCTATACATTCACAGGTATATTTTCAGCACAGTATTGGGCATTAGACGTCTCAATTCTCATTACTGTAAACAACTACCACTGACTTCAGTGGGAATATAGGATCAAGGCTCTAATTTGTGATTTTTTCCCTTTCCTTTGAGATGCACACACATGCCAGTTTCCCACCTAGAAACAGAACAGGGAAGCCTATAAAACAGTCACACACAAAATAGTACACATCAATCACCTGTCCTGCCCACACAGGGCTTAGACAAGGGGAAAAAAGCATGTAAAATGTAAGTAATGTGTAATCAGATTTTCAAATCAGTTTTATAATTTCATTAGAAGGTAATACAAGCTCCCTAGAACTTGAAATGCACAGCAATGTCACTAAAATGCTTGTGGTGCTTTACAAATCATGTGGCTTTACAGAGTCCCTCCCCCACCCCCAAAATCCTAAACTATATTTTTCAAGCTTTTGGCAAAATTTAACCATTGATCTAAAAATATATTTATTCTGGTTCTTTTTTCCCTGATTTTAGCATAATATTTTTTTTAAATTGTTTCTTATAAACAATTATAGCAAAACCAAGAAATAGGCAGCAGCTTTACAGCCAGTATCTCAACTGCGGCAGCTTCCAGCATTATTAAAAGCAAATTAAACCTGCTGGTAAGCCTATGTGCAACTCTGTTTGACTAATCGCCTCAAGAACTCCAGCACTAGCTTTCTGAATCTATTTCACAGCAGCTCATATTGTTATGATGTTCTTGTAGAGTTAAGCCAAATCTTGGATATTAAGAACTACATTTTTAATAAAATAATTATTAATAAATTAATAATAATTATATGTAGATAGGCCTTCCTCTTGCTTGGGGTTGCTGTACAACAGAACAAGAACAAATACACCTCTACCCCGATATAACGCTGTCCTCGGGAGCCAAAAAATCTTACCAAATTATAGGTGAAACCGCGTTATATCGAACTTGCTTTGATCCGCCGGAGTGCGCAGCCCCGCCGCCCCAGAGCGCTGCTTTACCGGGTTATATTCTAATTCGTGTATATCGGGGTAGAGGTGTACAACATAAATTAAACAAAAACCCTCTTAAAATTAGACCAAATGAGAAAATCTAGTTTTAAAAAGGCAAGATTATTACTTTTTAAAAGTGGAAAGGGAAGGAATGGAAAATTAGCACTGGAAGGATAAGTCCTCCTCCTCCACACTTTTTTTTTTCCGCGGATCTGAAGTTGAGATAATGAGCAGTTTGCTTACAAGGTTCATCTATCAATCTGACCAGCTGATTGTTGATCACTCTATCCTTGGTCAACGTGTATTACTATAGGGGTTTATACATGTAATTAGAAATCTCTCCCTTCTCAAATAATCCAGGTGCTAAAATAGCTACTGTATGTAAATTTTGAATAAATTTATATGTCTTTTGCTTGTAGTAAAGGGCTTGTATTAAAGCTTCTGAGAGCAATGTTTACAAGCTCGGTACAATTCTAATTTAATCATTAATCGGCATGTACAATCTATTTCTCACCCTAGGCATTGCAAGAAAACATAGCAGAACAATTTGACTCTGCTGAAACAATGTCCCTTCTTAGTAGGAATTGCCATATTTTAGATGGTCCATCTAATTCAATATGCTGTTGCAGTCAAGTAGCCTGTAGCAGATGATTCAGTGGAAAGTGCAACCCTCTCTACCCTTCCTCCACTCACGCCACAAATGAACAAACATAGGAAAACCTATCCATAAGGAAAGTTTCTTCCTAACCCAGGCTGACGTATGCCCTGAAGTATGAGGGTTTACAGCTCTTAATTTTGATATAATATGGAGATTTTTAGCCCATATAAATGTCAAATCCCTGAAGCTTTCAGCCTCAGAACTGGCTTCCCCGGTTGAGGAAAATGATCAACTGATGGATGGGAAGGACAGAGTTGGATTGGAGGGACCAACTCCCTTAGGCCTTTTCTATAATCCGAAATAGCAACCTGCCAGGTAATTTCTGTGCAGGTAAAAGACTGCACAGAAATTACCAGCTGTGCCAGAGCAGAGAAAGGCTGGGATCAGAGAGGTAAATTCCTGTCTACACAGTGATATGGAGGACATCATCAGGTGATATTTTGATCAACATAGAAGAGTCAGTTTCAACACAAGGGTGCTATGAAGATGATACACCTGGTTATTTTGAGTTGATTCCCCCCCTCCGCAGGTGGGCAATCTAACACAAACAGAATTTACCTTGGGGTCACACATGAGGCTGTTCAGGAGGGATTAGATAACTATGCAGGCTGCACTCATCTTTTGCCTGTGTTTCTGCCAGTCAGTGACAGCTTAGATGTTAAGGTGATAGGCATTACAGACAACCCTAAGATGGCTGGATAGCTTCTGTACAGAGTGTAAAGACTCTGATGGGGTCTTTAGGATTAATATAGATGGATATGTAATTGTGGTGGTGTTTGTTTTTTACTGTTAATTTTGCCCATTAATAAATCTCTTTTCTTTTCCTCTAAGGTTTTTCGCATTATTCTTTCAATATGGCTGGTAGCAAGGTCACAGCACTCAATGTATTTCTCTTCTACAATATTATATGTATTCATGTTGGCTGGCTTTTAAGGTTTTTTATATTTTAATGAAGTTATTAAAATGAAAGTTCTGACTTGCATAATTCATGAGCATTCACTATCTCTTCAAAAATTCTGACTCTAAACTATTTTTTTCTTGTCAATGACTTTTTTTTTTATAAGACACCCAAGAAAGCCTTTTAAAATGTGAAGGTGGTGTTGAAAATAGATGTCTAATTACAGGAAACTGTAGCTTTATTTCTGTTGTAATATAATTTGATCCCTTGGGATAGTTTTATGGTTATGATATTTTGCTTTGCAGACAAAAAGATGCTGAAAATCTGATTGTATTTTCTATTTATAATCCATTAATACTGAGATTAGTTTAGAAACATAATGGGCTGGATTATGGGCCAGTTTCTCTTTTATGCCAAGATCTGCTTGATTTTGTAGAAAGGACCACCAAGGAGCCAATTACAATTCTATTCTCTTCCCAATTCTTCTTAAATCCTGACTCTGGCATAGATTAGAGCTGTCTAGGGGCTGCCATAATTTATCCGAAGTCACTGTAGAATGCAGTGCACTCCAGCCATGCCCCTCTTCACCCTTTATGCTCAGGTATCATAGGAGCTTGCCACACAGGCTTTATGCCTGCTGGGGAAATGCAGACAGTATCTGCAGGGAGGAGGCTGTAAATCTGGGCTTACTTTGTTGGCTGTATGGAGGGGCTGAGTTGCAACCCATTTTTGAAATCTTTTTAACTTGTCCAAATAATATAGATGAAATTTTGAACAGCTCCTAAAGGACTTAGGAGCCTATCTCCCATTGACTTGCAAAGGGACTTAGGTGCCTAAATTACTTAGATGCTTCTGAAAATGTTACCTATAAAACCATGTAGCAAGGTCTTACCAAATGTTGGCAAACAGAGACAATCTTTTCACACCCAACATTTCTAGATAACACTTTCCAGATATCAAAGTCCAGTAAAATATTTAAAATGTCATTTTTAAACATACATAATTGTTTGCCAGAAGCCTTCATCCAGCAACAGCAAGAATTTCCACTTGTTCTGTTGAGCTGATGAGCTAGGGCCAAGCAGTTCCAGTTTTCAAGCTAAGGCTTGCTTTAGTTGCTGCCTGATGTTGCAATTAAGTTTAAGGCCTAGAAGTTTATTGCCCATTCCCGAAAGCACTTCAGCCCATCCCTATTTAGGGAAGCACTTAAATGCATGATTAACTTTAAGTATGTCCTTAAATCCCACTGACTATAATGGTAAATTAAAATGCTGTCCTGAACAGGGGTGTCTTAGAACAACAACAACAATTTTACGAATTGCTGAATTAAGGTTTATGAAGCTATTGGGCGACATCATGGCCAGTTCTATGTGGAGGAAGAGGGGCAGAGGAAGATGGAGGGTATGTCTACACTGAACCTCCCAGTCCAGCTAGAAAGACTCATGCTAGTGCAACTCAAGCTAGTGTGCTAAAAATAAAAATGTGGTTGTTATGACTTGGGCTGGAGTTGGGGCTCTGAAGCCTAGGGGGTCAAGCTCAAGCTCCAGCCCAAACCATGATGTCCTCACTGTTATTTTTAGCATTATAGCTCCAGACCCGCTAGTGTGAGGCTGTGTGTCTGGGCTGGATGGCTCACTCCCAGCTACAGAGTAGACATACCCTGAGGGTACTAGTTCCTACTCCCTTAAAATGCTGCACAGGGATCTTCCTCCATGTGAAAAAGGCACTGCACACATTTACCAACACCAGCAACAAAACCCAAAAGGTGAAGGAAACCTGCTGCCCTCTCTCTAATGCACCTGCAATGTGTGTGCTGCCCATGTCAGAATTCCACAGGAGCTGGGGTGCTCCTCCTCCTTTGAACATGCCATACAGGTAACAAACTCTTCTGTGGGGCGCAGAGTTCAGGTGTAACATAATGCCATATCCCTTCCTATTCCCCCTTTCGCATGCCCTTCTCACAACAGGAAAGAATAACAAAAAATAAAATGGTTTTTAACTTGAAAAACAGCAGACTTTTCTCTATTTTTCACAAACTTTTAAGATTTTTTTTCCATGTGACACCTACATAATTTCCATCTCCTGCTAATGGCCTCCTCCGAGTGACAGTAAGTGCTGTTGAATGTGTGGGCAATATTCAGCTTAAGATCATGTTTGATTGTTCACATATTCCCACCTCCACTGTGATGCAGTTTTACAAAATGAAAAGCAATTTTTGCTTCTGGGGGACAGAAATCACAAAACTATACTGGAAAAGGAGTTCATTTGTTGGGATCACATCCTGCCACCCCAACTTATACTGAATAACATCTTATTCCAAGAGTAGTTCTACTTGCAGAGTAAGATGCTATTTAGTGTGAGGTGGGGGAAGAATCTGGGTCTTGGTTTTGAAAGTTGCTTCTGCATGATTTATGTGGGAGAGAGATATTCCATAGTAAAAACAACTCTCCCACTTTAAACCAACATTATGTCACCTTTAGGCTATGCCTACACTACAAAGATAAGTTGACCTATCTTAGGCTGACTTACAGCCATCGCAGTAATTACTGATGCCCACACTACCCTCCCTCTTCCGTCGGAGGTGCACATCCTCGCCAGGAGCGCTTCCACCGACTGAAGAAGGGCATCGTGGGGGACTCGGAGCGAGGGCTCTCAGCTCCATGCAGCTCCCCACCGGGAGCCCAGCTGCCCCCCAGGGCTTCTCACCTTCACGCTCCCAGCTAGGAGCAGGGGGAGGCTGCCCAGGGTTTCTCGCCTCCGGCAGGGAGATCTACACTTGGAGTCCAGCTGGCTGCCATGCTTCCAGTGGGGGGGGAGCAGGGAGCCAGAGGGCAGCAGGGTTCCCAGTAGGGAGTGGGGAGCCTGGGTGGCAGCCCATGCTGGAACCCTGGGAGGTAGCCCGGCTAGGAGCGGAGACTAGGCAGCAGACAAGAATGACAGCTAACAGCCGCTGTAAGGAATGCAGCATCTACACAGTCATGGCGTCACCATTACTACACCGACATAAGTCGTACACCTCTCGTTGAGGTGGTTTTATTAGGTCGGCATAACAGGAGATTGGCAGGAGGAGCATTTCCGGGTGTACACCACTGCTGTTTTGTTGACAAAAGCTGACTTTTGTGACAAAACTGTGTAGTGTAGACAAGGCCTTGGTTTTTATATTAGAGATATTGTATTTGCTGCTATTTGTGACTGTCAGGCAAACGAAACTCTTTTGGAGTGGATCTCAATTCATGTGTTGCAAAATGATGATGGTCAACAGCATGGAGGACTGTAATACGCTGCCATCTGTGATCAATCATCTTGATTATTTTTTTATTTAAATTCTATTCTATTATTTTTAATCACCTACCCTAGAATAGGTTTTGTATTATGTTCTGAAAGGCTCCAAATAAACAGGCTCTGGCAGAAATTCATATTTCTACAGCTGACCTCAGATCAGTGACTTTCAGACCCCCCACTTACAACTGCTGGGTCCTGTTGGGTTTGCTTGTTGCCGAGGAGGGGTGGTATCTTTAGGATGGCTTGGTCCTAGCAAAGGAACGCAGAATCTAATTCCCTTCTCGAAATAATCTTTTGCACTATTTGAGGCATTTCAGCACTTAGAGCAATATTAAACATGCTTATTTGCAAATCATTTTTAAGATAACATTTTCCATCTGAAATTCACAGAATGCTTTTAATTCATTAAGGTTTGTAAATCTCACAAAACAATTTTGTGGAATTATCATCCCTTTTCAACAGATGAGAGCACCAAGGTACATAGAGGTTAGGGCCACATTGTGATCCCCTTACTCACATGAGTAGTCCCATTACTACTTACACAGTTGAATTACTGTTTTCCAATATCAGTAAGTTTGTAGCATAGCCTGGAGTAGAATACAGATGTCCTGACTCTCTGCCCTGTAACTGAGTCACAAGACTTACCCCATGATGTGAACCTGATCATAGGTTATAATACAAAGTAATAAAAAATGCTATTGAAAGGATCACAGTATAAGGCTCAAAGAAGATGCACATTAGCATCTATTTGCAATTCATTCCATATGCAGCATTGATGAGGCTATTCCTGCAGTACCACATCTCCATTGTCCACGTTTCAAAACGGATTGTGAAAAATTAGAAACGATTCAAAAAAGAGATACAAGAATGATTTGAGGTTCAGGAAAACTGTCTTACAGTGAAAGATTTTAGAAGCTCAATCTATTAAGTTTACCAAACAGAAGGTCAAGAGGTGACTTGATCACAGTATATAAGTACCTACCAACAAGAAGAGCTTTCTGATAGTAGATGGCAGTTTAATCTAGCAGACAAATACATAAAAAAATCTAATGGCTGGAAGATGAAGTTAGACAAATTCAAATTCAGAATAGCAAAAGTTTCAATAGAAGAATTAATAGGGGAATTAACGATTGGAACAACACACCAGAAAATGAGGTGAATTCTCCACCACTTGAAGCTATAAATCAAACCTGGATATCTTTTTAAAGGATTTGCTCTAGCTCAACCAGAAGTTATTGCATTACATCTAGGAATTGCTGGGGAAAATTCTATAAAATGTGTAATGCTGGAGGTCAGACTAGATGGTCATGTGATCCTTCCTGGTCTTAAAATCTATGAATCTTCATTATGGATGTTTCCTTGTCTGCTATCTTAAAAATACAAGTTTGTCTGTCTTATCGTTATGGTCTGTTAATACATTACTGATAGCACATGATAGATAGTGATTTCCTAGGGAATCTCTAATTACTATGCTAAACCTTAAGGGTACTTGCTGCCTCTTGGCTTATTACAGAGCTAGATGTGATGAAAACGGGAGTGTTTCCATCTTCTATTTTCCTGTAAGTAGAAGTTAGGGGCTATGACCCAGGCTGGCAGTCCCTTTATAAAGATAGGAGTAGTGGGTACCTGTGCCCCCAAAGGCACAGGAAGTATCAGAAGGGAAGGGAGATTACCTTGTTTCCCTGAAGACAAAAAAATGGCACATAGTGGGGGAGGGTGGGGACAAGATGGGACCTAGGCAGCTAGTGAGGAACTCAGATTTCCTCACTTTGTGACCTTCCCTCCTTATGTTTATCAAATGCAGTATGTCGTTTGAGCAAGTTCCTGAGTTCTGTATGAATATTTGACACAACTCTTTCTAGTCCTAACATAGATTTGTAGAAATAAGCAAAACATACCTATTGGATCATTTCATCCATCATCTTCTTGCCAACTGGAGATCATTCCCTACGGTATAGTCTCCAGTCCTCTCTCCACCGTAGTGACATCACTAAAGGTTTCTATTTCTAGACCATGACCTAGTTGTTATTAGAAACAACCCCATTCCCATTGTGTTTGTATAAACTGATGAGAAATTACAAATAGTCTCTTCTAAACATGAGGTGAATAAAAAAAAACTTTTTGTAAGATCTCTCCTTGTACAAACTATCTTATTTAACAGCACATACTTTGATTTCTGCTAATGTGTAATTCGTGCATTAGCTAGGTTCTGTATTTTAGTCACAGCCATGAATGGAGATCAGTGTGGAGCTCCACCACTCCCAAAGGATTTTGGGGATGGACTGTGATTCACAATCCTGCTCCAAACTTCCCATGTGCAGGCTTCACCATCCCTTAGAATGGCAGATGATCCTACCCACAGTGTGCCAGCCTTACTATGAGCTGTTGCCAAAAGGTAGATGGGGCCATGCTTTCCTAACCCCTTTCGGGCATTGTGTATCCAATGGGGCAGGGAGGAAGCAACCCCTGTTCTCCCACAAGTACAGGGACTGCAACTGTGACCACCCTCCGCACATAGGAACAAGAGAGAGGGTGTCCCTCCTACCCTTGTGCATGAGCCAGTCACAATCAAGCCCTTGCAATGTAGACACAATCACCCCCAGCACCTCAATCACTAGCCAGTATAGTGACCTGTTGTAAGTACCTGTATTATACAGTGTCGGAAACATTGCAGAGAAATGCAGCTCATTCTCAAGGTTTGGTGGGAGATTAGAAAGACAATAGGAAGTATAATCAGAGTTTTTCCTCTTGAATAATCCATATTTATCTCCAGGCAACAGGAAAGGAAGAAATTACAGTGAGGTTGCAGTGTCATCTGACTGTTTAATTGTTTAGATCTTGTCTAAGTCCTGAATGCAATGCATAATGCACTGGATTGTTTTTAAGTTATGTATGGGCTCTCATGCACACAGCTATCGAATGAGTACTAGTGACTGCAAAATTCACTTCAGAATATAAGCAAGACTCTTCACTTTCTCAAGGGAGAGGGCTATTGTGGAAAAGCAGTTCCTTTGCTTTACAGGTTAGCAGAGTATCTGCTACATGCAGACTTCCTTAAACTTACCTGATAAGCCACCCACGTCCATCTTCTTCAGATTCTTCGCCTCTAGAATGACGACAGTCAGCTTGCCAGCAGTAGGCACATAGCGAAGGGAAAAGCAGATATCACCCAACTTCTCTTGCTATGAAAACAAACAAGGAAATGTGCTATTTTTAATCAGTTTAAGTACGTTTTTTAAAAAAAACATGGACTTCTGAAAGCCCACAAAGTAGGTTAATTGGATTGTATTTCAAACACTTGTTTTAAAATAAAATGTGTAATATTACAGTCTGAGAAATCAGCTTCAAGCTGTTCAGTTTAAAAAGTGGGAAACCTGAACCCTGCTTCAGCAACTCTGTTTTAAGCTCATTGGGCTGTATCCTGTGAGGTGCTGAATGCCCATGAGTTCAGTTGGCTTCAATGCAAGTTGCACAAAGTCAGCACCCCACAAGATCAGGCCTTCGGAGGTTCCACTTGTGCTGTAACACAAAGCAGCAGAGTTACAATTTTTGTTCCTCATATTGTGTTTCAGCTTCAGCTGGTTGGTTAGCACTCATCCAAATAATCATTACATTATTGTCAGTGAAACAGTAAACTGGGGTCATTCCTACCATGCAAACAGAAGTTTAGACATGATCTATGAGGAAAAGGTAAGAATTTTGGCATGTTTAGATTAGAGGACAGAAGGCTGACTGAGGTGCATGATATCAGTCTTCAAATATGTTAGAAGCTGTTATAAAGAGACAGTCATCAATATTCTCCAGGCCCACCAACACAGGCATCGGGTGGCTAGGATAGAGTGGGTCCAGCCCCCCCCAAATCTATACATCTGCCCCCTGCCCCCTGCCACCACATGCCCAGCCCTGATGTGCACCACATGATGCAGTCGCTGGCTCCTCCTAGCGCCAAGAGCCAATGGAACGCAGTGGGGAACTGGGCCCTGGCCAGCACTCTGGGACAGGATGGAACTGCTGCTGCCCAGACTGAACACAGAGCTAGTGGAGCTGTCTCTGCAAGCCCTGGGTCCAGCCCCGCAGGACAGAAGGGAGCCACTGCTGTTGGGGTGAGTGTGGGGCTGGGTGGGCTTGTTCCCCAAGTCCCCTGGGTGAGTGCAGGGTTGTGCAGGCCCACTCTCCAACCTCACCCCCCGTTTTCCCCATGCCAGCCCAGCACAGAGCCTGGGCCCAGCCCTGGGGGACAGAAGCCACTGCTGCCAACATGACTTCTCCCTGATCGGTGTGTGACAGAATATATCAGTCTCCCTGACCTGTACAGTCTTTGGCCTCTCTCTGCTAAGAATGTCAGTTATTGCCCTTGAAATGTCCTTTCATTTTTCGTGGTGAGCTGCAGTGCTTTGGAAAAATACTTGTAAATATTTGTATCGGGCATGGATATTTGTTCAGCAGGAAAGGAACTGAGACCACCAAATTGCTTCCCATAGACCTCTATACCACAGTAATGGATGCTCTAAACATGCCATAGAAGGATTTGGCAGGCCACTGAATAGCCACCTGACTAGGCCCACTATGTCCTGGGTCACTCGTGGCTCCACCCCTGGAACTCTGCCCCTGCACTCTGATCCCCCATCTTTTAGGAATGTTGGTGGTAGGGGTCCTCTCCCAGCGAGGCATGAACTGTGGCACTGGGAATCCTTGTCCTCCCAGGAATGGTAGTAGGGACTTCACTCCCCTAGGGAGCACAAAGGTCCCCTCTCTCCTGCAGAAAGGAGGATGTGGCAGTAGTAGGGGACCTCAGTACGTACACTGCAGGCCGGTGAATGTGGGGTAGACTCACTTTCCAACACCCTGGTCCTCTCTGGGGTAGCTATTAAGTTTTCCTCAGCCCCTCACACCCAAACAATATTTTCACCCTCTGCCTATGCCCACCAAGGGTAGAACAAGAAGTAATTGTCTTAGTTTGCAGCCAGGGAGATTTAGTTTGGTTATTAGGAAAAACTTGCTATCTATAAGGGTAGCTAAGCACTGGAACACGTCACCTAGGGATGCTGTGGAATCCCCGTCCATGGAGGTTTTTAAGAACAGGTTAGACAAACATGTGTCAGGGATGGTATAGGTTTTCTTGGTCCTGCCTCAGTGCAGGGGACTGGACTAAATGACCTCTCAAGGTCCCTCGCCGCTCTACATTTCTATGATTGCAAAAGGGTCTTGTCTCCTTCATATTGTACCAGATTGGATAGGATGGCAGCTCTGGGAAGGGACACAGTGCTAACCTCTACACATCTTGCTTTGAGCGTCACAACATATCAGTGAGGAGCCTGCGACCACAACTTGTTGTGTTTTGCTGTTAAATATATTCCTTACAGTGATGGCACTTCAGGGAAGGCTGAATTACTCTCAAAATTATGGAAACTTTGTGTTAAAAATAAGGACAAATACTTCTGAACTTTAAGATACAAGAGAGATATAAATGAACAAAAACACTGTTCAGAAATGATCATGAGGGTGATTAGATCTGCTATCTCCTCTCATTCACAATGGTGCCTCTGGGGAGTTATCTGTGTTGCTTTAGCGAACAGAAGAATCAGGTTACACTAAACATTTCAATTAGGCATTTCAGACATCACTGCTTCTCTTTCAAACGATGGCACTCCTTTTGGCACATAATCTAATCCCACAGTTAATTTTGGGAGCAAAGAAAAGAACTATCTTTAAAGAAATTTTTCCATCCCACAAATGCATCTTTGCAGTACAGTACAAGTCTATTCATTTGACGAATTTTTTGTTTTGTCCAAATTAGCCAATTTTGAAAGTGCAGCTGGTCCCCAACTTGGAACTTGGTGAGGATATGGCAGCTGCCAGTTTTGAAGAAACTAAGTGTACAAATCAGAGCCTCAGCTAAGAAAGAGGAGGAAAATCACTGATAATATTTTTTAAACAGATCCATAAGTGTGCCTGAAATATTACGGACATGTAAAAGAGAGTGTTCATGTCCTAAGGAGCCTACAACGTAAAGCTGCATGCACAGACTCTTACTCTGGCAACAAGTCCCACCATAGTCAAGGACTGGGCCTAAATTAGACATAACATAGGAAGAGATGACAGCAGATGGAAAGGAAGATAATTAGGGAAAGATAAGGGAGGCATAAAAAAGTAACGATATTATTTTTGTCTATTACATGGGTTTCACGTCAGATCTATTTTTAATGATACATGGTTGTATTTTAATTGCATTATTTGGGCAGGTTTAATTTTTGCTTTCCTAAGTAGTGTGTACTTCAGTACAGGGAGAGGGAATGAATTCACAGTGGCATTGTCATTATCTGACTTGGACAAATTTACTATTTTACCCTCTGTAACATCCAGAAAAGCCTCCCCTATGCTGTAATCATATTTTCCCACACTGGATGGGATTTTGTTAATTTTTGTTCAGTGACAAAGTTGCTGTCTAGCTCTGCAATTTTGAGTACCACTTTTTAATAACCACACACTGCTAAAAGTCTTCACACAGAACTCCCAAAAGGAAACAATGGAGAGTCCTGCATAAAAATCAGGTTTTGGCCCTTAGATAAATATTATATACAAATAACTGTATTAAAGGAACATTTTTAAGGTCGCGAAGTCAAGCACTCATAAGTTAGGAAATGATTTCAGAGCAACTTTATTTCTGGCAACAGCAATTAAGCATCTTACCTGCTTAGCTGCTTTTGAAAAGCCCGCTAGGTACCTATTTATCTTTAGACACTCAGGGTAAAAGTTCTGAAAGAGCTTAAATGGTTTAGGAGCATAAGTCCCATTTTTCAAAAGTGACTTTGGCAGTATAATTTCTATTGACTTTCATTGGGATTTAGGCTCCTAAATAACTTAAGTGCTTTTGAAAATATCATCCGTAGTGATTAATATATATTTTATATATTTACTCTGCAGTTCTTGTTAAACTTCTCTATCAATACTTTGAATAGGATAGTACCTCCTCTAGACAATCATTTCAGAGTCAACACTCAATATGAACCAGATCCTGCTGTGCGATTTGAACCCATAGCCTGTCAGCACGGAGACATATATGCTATCCATGCAGCACATACTGAAATGTTACACCCCAATCCTACATTAAGAACTAGATGGCTTGACTTCAGCAGGGCTCCACTAGTGTGCAGGGGCCTGCCCACATGGTTTTCAATGCAGAATGGCATCCCTCAGGGCTCTGACCTGACTCTGATAGTCTTCAATCTATACACCACAGATATACCAGTGACGGAGTCAAGGAGATTCACGTATGCGGATGATGTTGCCCTGGCTGTTCAGCACACAAGCCTCCATACCATCAGCTGCACCCTAACCCGAGATATTAGCACAATGGCTGATTATTTCCAATGCTGGAAACTTAGGCCTAACCTGAAAAAAAAACATGATAACTGCTTTCCATCTGAACAATAAAATGGCTAATACCAAACTTGATGTGCAGTTCTGCGGTAAGAGCATCAACCACAAGGTCCAAAATATCTTGGTCTTATACTGGACTGGAGTTTCATCTTGCGACAACACTTCGAGAACACCTGACCAGGATAAGGTCAGGTCTCATGTCGCGCTTATCAGAAAATTGGCTGGAACATCATGGGATTCAGTCCATGGACCTTATGAACTGCAACAATTAGCTTGGTATATTCTGCAGCTGAATATTATGCACCAGTGTGGTCTCACAGCAGTCACACTAAACTCCTTGACACTCAACTCAATAATGCTATGTACATAGCGACAGGGACGCTCAAATCGACTCCAGTCAACTGTGTCCCGGTCCTACTGCACATCCAGCCTCCACAGATTAGAAGAGCCTGGGGTTTTAATAAGCTGGGGCTCCCCAGCTCCCTCTGCCCTTCCCCAGCACTGCTACACCTCAGGTACCCTTCTCAGCTACTGGGCAGCCAGGTCCTTCTCTCTCAGGAAGCTAGAGAGAGAGTGTGTGTTAGCTTCTGGCCCACTGCCCTCTTATAAGGGCCAGCTGGGCCCTGATTAAGCTGGCCACAGCTGTGTCTGCTTTCCCGATCAGCCTACCTTTTCCCAGCTGCGGCCCTCTCCAGGGCTACTTTAACCCCTTCAGGGCCGGAGCGGGGTGACCACCCTGCTACAGTCGGAAAGACTGGTACAGATTGAATCGCATCAGGACAACTCATGGGAGATGTGGACAAACCTTCTTTAAATGGAAAATGAGGCAAACACCTGTATGCAACTGTGGTCACATAGGGTTGCCAACTTTCTAATTGCACAAAACTTGACACCCTTGCCCCGCCCCCTTCCCCGCCGCCCCACCCCTTCTCTGAGGCCCCATCCCCCTCACTCCAGCCTCCCTCTGTTGCTCGCTTTTCCCCACCCTCACTCACTTTCACTGGGCTGGGACAGGGGGTTGGGATGCAAGAGGGGGTGAGGGCTCCAGATGGGGATACAGGCTCTGGGGTGGGGCCAGAAATGAGGGGTTCAGGGTATGGGAGGGAGCTCTGGGCTGGGGCAGGGGGTTGGGGTGTAGGACGGGGTGCGGACTCCAGGAGGGGGTTCTGGGCTGGGGAAGGAGGTTGAGGTGCGGGAGTGGGTTCCGACCTGGGGCAGGGGGTTGGGGTGCGGTGTCTGGGAGGGAATTAGGGTGCAGGAGGGGTTCTGATCTCGGGCAAGGGGTTCGGGGGTAACGCATGGAGCTTCCCTGATTGCACCTGTGCCTAGGGGCCACAGGGACAGGCTCGTCATTTCCAGGAGCTACGTGGAGCCAGGCAGGCAGGTAGGCAGGGAGCCTGCCTTAGCCCAATTGCGCCACTGACTGGACTTTTAACAGCCCTGTAAACTGTGCTGACCGGAGCCGCCAGGCCTTTTCAACTGGGCGTTCTGGTCGAAAACTGGATGCTTGGCAACCCTAGTAACTAGGGTGACCAGACAGCAAATGTGAAAAATTGGGACTGGGGTGGGGGGGTAATAGGAGCCTATATAAGAAAAAGACCTGAAAATCGGGACTGTCCCTATAAAATCGGGACATCTGGTCACCCTACTAGTCACCAGGCACAAAAAAAATGGAGCACATTGTATCTGAGTGTTCCCTTCGTTCTTTTGTCGGGGGGCCTGAAGGACATTCACCAGTTCAGTGCTGCAGCAATGTGCTGGCTATCAAATTTAAATATAAATTTGTAGTTGTTTCTACCTACCCCAACCATACGAAGAAAGGAAGAAAGAAGAATGCAGAATCAGGGCTTTAAGTAGTAAGAATATCTCTGCATTGTGCAGCCCAGTATTCCTTTAAATCAATTTTTAATTTTCAATTACTCTAAAATTAAGTACAGAACTCAAGAGAGAGCTCCCCTTATGACAAGGAATACCATTTTACCCCAGGTTAGGGGATTTTAATTCTTGATATTCATACAATTCAATAATGCTTTTAGTTTTTAAAAGTTACAGGCTCTCATATGCCAACACATTAAATTAGGCTTTCCCGGATTTTTTCATGGGGTGAACCACATCCTAAAAGACAGACTGTCATGTCTCATATGGATTACCTCTCTTCCCATTCGCAATCATGTAAGATCTCTGTGGCAACTACTACAATTGTTTACATGCAGGAAAGCATGTAACTTTAGGAAAGCATTTATTTTTAGCCTCTTCGCATGCAATTTAGCATTTAGGAAACAAGGAGGAGGAGCCAGTACCATGTGAACAGCTAGTTCACAGATCACCAACAAGCTTTACATGGACCACAGTTTGGGAAACTGCATTAAAACATGGGCCCATCACAATGAAAAACCTGAGAAAACAGCTTAAGCACTTCTTTAAAAGCTCGTAAAGTACCATGTAGTACACAATTTTTTGTTCAAATCTGTGCTGGTGCGTTCCATAAATGCTTCCTACACATCAAAGAAATTGCCTCTGGGGTAAATTATTGCATCCAGTTTTTATTCCTAATATGTACAATATTGCATCCAATTTCATATTTCTAATGTGCACTGTAATTTATCTGTTAACTTTTTGAAATATTCAGCAGCCAAAATACTCTGAGTGGCAGTACTGCAGTGAAGCAATAAAAATCCATCAGTAGAGGTGTGGTTTTTGTGAGATAATTGCCAACCCCTACAGGGCTACAGGATACAGATTAGTGCCTCTGATGGGGTGATTATCTCATGCAGGGGCTTTATTGTCATTTTGAATTTCTTTCAGCTTTGTGTATAAATAATTTATTTTAATAAATTACTTTGATCACTGGATGGAAACTTCCAGTTATAGTGTTAGAAACATCCAACTGTGAGGTTCACAGACATTAACCTATTCTCTTAGAATGTCCAACTGCCAATCAGAAGGCTCCTTCCATCTAAGCAGCTTGATAATTTCATTACTTTTAAAGAGGCTGCAACTGAGCAGAACAGAAATGAATTTGTGACAGCACGGGCACCATTTTTGCTGCTTTACAAAAGGCCAGTTTAAGACCTATTGAGATAGATGCTGTCTTGTAGAGAAGGCTCTGAGTGCCTCATGCTTTTCTGATGATTCTTCTCTTGATTCTGCATTTTTGTCTTGGTAAAATAGTTTCCTAATGAGGTATTGAAAAAAAAAATGCTGTATACACAGATTACTCTCATTCATGGTGCTTAATCTCTAGGAATAGTGCCCCTCTCTAGCATATAATATTCTTCATACTTTTTATAAGAAGGATACAAAAAAGTTGATGTTTCTGACATACTTTAAAAAACAAATAAAACCCCAAAACAATATTGGGCCTTATCATCTTGTCCGCTGTGCAGCGCTGAGAGGAGTAGAAAACGATCAGAAAAAGGAGCATTTAAAGGGGCTGCAATGTGGCTTTCGAAAGTTGCAGCTGCAATTTGTTGGGTTTGGGCATAGGTTTACATGTTAGATTGGAAGGAGGGGGGAGAAAAGGACTCCTTCGTGTATCATTATCCCCAGCAACATTTCCAGACAGAATTTATGCTGCTCTTGGTAGCATTCTTGCCAATCAACACCTTCTAAAACTCTCTGGGAAAAGTGGGGATGGCACAAGTTGGATTAGGTGCTAGAAACACATATCTCAAGTGAGGATGGAGACCCATGGAGGGGCAGTCTCTCAACTGCATCAAGTTCTGCCAGGTTGGGCCGCATGCTTCATATTGCTGCAAGGCCATCCTCACTCGCTCTGCCCTCACATGCTTGCAAATCTCTCTTCTTGAGCAGGTGGTAGCTAGGAAACTCCACCTGCTGAACCACACAGACCTTCCTTAGTATCTTTTCCTCTCTCATGGGTTTTTTTGCAAAAGGGATGATGGGCCCATGATGCCAAAGATGTCTCTGTTTCTCTGCACACCGAAATCTGAAAGAGGTGCCCTGTCTAGAGGGGCACTGGGAAGAGTTCAGAATAGGATGTCAGTGGTAGCATTGAATCTTTTTGGATTTGTCTATTTGTGGAACAATTTGAGCATTACTCATTCACACTGAGTAATATCTTGCCCCTGGGCTCATGAACTGCTCTTGGGGTAAGGTGCTATTCAGTGAGACTGGTAGCACAATTTCCCCCAACCTTTTCAAAAAGCTGATTATGGAAATACATATTTACAGACTTTTGAAGTGTAGATTATAGACCCTCTAAATATACATTTAGGGACTTTAACGACACAAACACCTGTCAGGGATGGTTTAGATAATACATAGTCCTGCCATGAGTCCAGGGGACTGGACTAGATGAATTCTATGAAATTATTAACCTGACAAGCAGAACTATTCCTTTGCAGTGCTAAGATTATTTTGCTTCCATGTTATCAAGAAAACAGCTGCCTCAATGTACCTATACAGGTGCTAAAAATCCCTAAGAAGTTATTTTTTAAAAAGAAATCTTCTTCAGAACTGCACAAACCACACTTCCTGATTAAAATATTTTAAATTATTATTAAATATAAATAATGTACAGATAGCTGTCCTATCATGCACCTTCTTACTTAGGAGAGCAGGCTTTATTCACAGGAGTCCAGGTGATTAACCTCCAAGGTGATCTCAAGTACCAATGGACAAAATATCTCCCTGCTTGATTTTACTATTACTGGGGCTTAGACCCAATACATTGGTCATATTCTCCCTTCAAACCTCCCATGCCTTGGTAGAACCTCAAAACTGAATTAAAATTAAAATTAAAAAAATGAATTAAAATTAAAGCATTTGGTCACAAACTCAGAGAAAATTAAGAGGCACAGTCAAGTGATAAATATTATGTTTTAAGAAGAGATGTGGAAAGTCCATGAGGGCAGAGAGATGCAGCAAGCCTGTTCCAAATGACAGGGAAGAAGGTTTTTGCATCAAACAGTGACAACATTCTGAGAAGGGACAGAAAGGAGGCAGGTGCTAAATGAATAGAGAGAGAGGAGATGGAATCAAAGAGGCAAGGTCCAGGAGGTAGGTTTTCAAAACTAGGAGGGCAATTTTGAACCGGAACCTGAAATGGTTGTGTGAATCGGGAGAATTTATTGAAAGTACTGGAAGATATATCCTAGCTCTGGCTCCTCAGTGAAAAAATGGTAGTTAGGGTTAAACGTGGAAGTAAAGGACCAAATTGGAAGCTGCTGTACATAGTGGTGTAAATTACAAATCTGTGTAATGGAAAGAGCAAAATCATCAATCTGGTGAAAATTACATGCTGAGCAAGTAGGAGGAGATCTGGGTGTAGAAATAGGACTGGGTAAGAAAGGAGGAAGAGCTGCTTGATTTTGTACATTCCAGTTGGTTGCTTTTCCTACTACAATCCTACTCTTCTTACTCCTTTGGCATGTAACTTTCGCACACCTACTGATCTGTTACTTAGGGTATGTCTACACTACGAGGTTAATTCGATTTTACTTAAATCGAATATGTGGAATAGATATTGCAAAGTCGAACGTGTGTGTCCACACTAAGGACACACTAAGGACAGTAATTCGACTTTGTGAGTCCACACTAACGGGCGAGCGTCGATATTGGAAGCGGTGCACTGTGGGCAGCTATCCCACAGTTCCCGCAGTCCCCGCTGCCCATCGGAATTCTGGGTCGAGCCGCCAATGCCTTCTGGGTAAAAAAAATTTGTCGTCATCCGTCCGTCACTAACGCCCTCCCTCCCTCCATGAAAGCGCCGGCGGGAAATCAGTTCGCGCACTTTTCTGGTCAGTGACAGCGCGGACGCCACAGCACTGCGATCATGGATCACGCTGCGACCATCGCTGCACTTGTGGCCGTTCTCAACACCTCGCAGCTTATCATACACCTTTCCCTGAGGCAGATGAAGAGTAATCAGGCGAGGAGGCTACGACACCGCCGTGATGGCCTGAAGTCGGAGAGTAGCACAGAGCTGTCAGAAACCACGAGCCCCAGCGCCCAGGACATCACGGTGGCAATGGGGCATGTGGATATCGTGGAACGGCGATTCTGGGCCCGGGAAACAAGCACGGACTGGTGGGACCGTATAGTGCTTCAGGTCTGGGATGAATCCCAGTGGCTGCGAAACTTTCGCATGCGGAAGGGGACTTTCCTCGAACTTTGTGAATTGCTGTCCCCTGCCCTGAAGCGCCAGAATACCAGGATGAGAGCAGCCCTCACAGTTGAGAAGCGAGTGGCCATAGCCCTCTGGAAGCTTGCAACGCCGGACAGCTACCGGTCAGTCGCGAACCACTTTGGTGTGGGCAAATCTACCGTGGGGGTTGTTGTCATGCAAGTAGCCAAGGCGATCGTGAAGGTACTGCTCCCAAAGGTAGTGACCCTGGGAAACGCGCAGGTCATCATAGATGGCTTTGCCGCGATGGGATTCCCAAACTGCGGTGGGGCTATCGATGGGACTCACATCCCTATCCTGGGACCGGACCACCAGGCCAGCCAGTACATCAATAGAAAGGGCTACTTTTCAATGGTGCTGCAAGCACTGGTGGACCATCGGGGACGGTTTACAAACATCTACGTCGGATGGCCGGGCAAGGTTCATGACGCTCGCGTGTTCAGGAACTCTGGTCTGTTTAGACGGCTGCAGGAAGGTATTTACTTCCCAGACCACAAAATAACTCTTGGGGATGTGGAGATGCCTACAGTCATCCTCGGGGACCCAGCCTACCCGCTAATGCCCTGGCTCATGAAGCCCTATACTGGCGCCCTGGACACAGAAAAAGAACTGTTCAACTACCGTCTCAGCAAGTGCAGAATGGTGGTGGAGTGTGCTTTTGGCCGTCTCAAAGGGAGATGGAGAAGCTTACTCACTCGCTGTGATCTCAGTGAAACCAATATCCCCATCGTTATTGCAGCTTGCTGTGTGCTCCACAATCTGTGTGAGAGCAAGGGGGAGACCTTTATGGCGGGGTGGGAGCTAGAGGCAAATAGCCTGGCTGCTGATTACGTCCAGCCAGACAGCCGGGCCATTAGAAGATCCCAGCGGGACGCCCTGTGCATCCGGGAGGCTTTGAAAGCTAGGTTCCTGAGTGAGCAGGGCAACCAGTGACTTTTCAGTTTGTGGACAGAAAAGCTGAATCTGCCCCCGTTTCTTTACCCAGTTCATTTTGACTATCCTCTCCAGTTACATACCCCCTTCACCCCCTTCCCCTTCCCAAAAAATAAAATCATTTCGATTTTGTTAATGAACACCGTTGTCTGTATTGCTGTTTTCGCGGGAATATTTTAAACCGGGGACGCAGACTGTGGCGGGGGGCGGGTTCAGTGTTCGGATGCAAATGATGCCTCTAAACTCCCGGAATGACAGGCTCCGCACTGGTGGACTGGTTATTTCAATGGAGCCTGCCAGCACTCCTGGGGGGGACTGTGTGTATGTGTCGGCTATGTGACTTTCTGGCAGGGGGGGTAGGGTTACATATTCCCTGCTGCGTGGATCTGTGAGCCAGGATAAGGACCGCTGCATAAGATCTGTAACTGCCCTCCCCCGCCACAAAGTCACAGAGCAACCCCCCCCCCCAGAACATGAAAAACACCTCCCAGACTGACCAGGGTAACCAGTGACTGCACTGTGTATGTGTCCTGATGCTGGACCTGACACCGCCTCTGTACCCTGCTAAAGGTCACTGTCCTGTCCAATTACCAAGCCCCTTCCCCCCCTCCAGACAGACTCTCCCTCAAAAGAACCTGACTGAAACAGTAATGGAGAGAAACAAACATTTTATTGCGAACCAGACATGAAACGTGGGGTGTGAAACTTGGACGGGGGTTTGTGTGAGGTGGGTAGGAAAGGGCTTATGAAATTTTGGGGAATGTCAGCCTTCTAGTGCTAGAGCAGTCTGCAGGGGTTGACTGAAAGTTTTAACGGCCCTTGCCGCCCCTCCTTCTTTGGACTTTGGGTGAGGGGGGTGTGGGACTTGGTGGCGGGTGAGGGCGGTTACAGATAGACTGCAGCGGGGCTCTGTCCTCCTGCCTCCGGTCTTGCAGAACATCCACAAGGCGCCGGAGCGTGTCCGTTTGCTCCCTCATTAGTCCAAGCAGCTTTTCAGTAGCCTGTTGGTCCTCCTGACGCCACCTCTCCTCCCGTTCCATGACTGCTCGGTGCATTTGTGACAAGTTCTCCCTCCACTGTGTCTGCTGGGCTGCCTGGGCTCGGGAGCAGTCCATTAGTTCTGAGAACATGTCTTCACGCGTCTTCTTCTTCCTCCGCCTAATCTGCGCTAGCCTCTGGGAGTGTGCTGACAGGCTGGGTTGGGAGACAGTCGCAGATGTGTCTGTGTGAATTGTAAAAAGGGAGTGAATTCCTGAGACAGATAAATGAAATTGTATACAAAGAACCTAGTCTTTCTCTGTGAACAAGACCATGCACTGAACCTCTCACATGCGCACTCAGGACAAGGTCGAATTTTCGGCCGTCGCCTTCAGTGCCTGTGGACTTGCGGAGGTCTTGGAGTGTTCAGAGAACTGTGGCTGGAGACCTGAACTTCTGGAGCGGGCAATAATGGTAAGCCGCAGACTTGTGGCTGCTTAAAACTCCAGCAGTAGCACTGGCCTCCTTTCACATTGAAAGCAATGCCAGTCTCTGCAGCCAGCAATCAGGACAGCATGAACTCTGCCCCTGTCCCACCCCCTCGCGGCTGTCCCAGGGAAAGATCCCTGTATGCTGCCCCTCTCCCTCCACCGCGTGGCTGTCAAGCAGTCCCAATACTAACATTCCCCTCCCTAATTCAAAGCAGGGCGTCATGAGCGACATCACCCTCCTGAGGATCCCGGACACCCAGAGAGAACGCATGCTGCGGGAAAGCATGCAGAAACCGGGGCCGTATGCCGCCATGCTATGTCGTGCGATGATCCCGGAGTACTTGATTGTGGCGTGGAGGGGACATGTCTGCTACCACGGAGGGCCCACTAAGATCGCCCTACCCCGGAACCTGATCAACAGGCTTGAGCTCTACCTCCACGAGACCTACGAGGAGTTCTCCTACGAGGATTTCTCGTCGATCCCCGGCCACATTGACCGGATTTTCGCGTAGGTGCACTGGGACTTTGGAGTGGAGCGTCTTGGGCCTGGGAATCATGTAGTAACGGACATTGTGAAAATTTTTTAAAACACTTGGGACTAAATTGAGAAGAGCCTAAGACAGAGAAATCATGAAAACCCATTTGTTACCTTTGTAAATATTCCTGTTTTGTACCTGATTATTTTTTTACTAGTTTACAGAACTTTTATAAATGTACATTGTTAATAGTATAAATATTACCGTTCTGTTTTAAATAAATGTTTACATGTTTACAGCACTTACTGCTTGATCCTTCCCCTGATTCTGTGTCCGGGGTAAGAGATGGGGACGGTTGGTACGGGATCTCGGTAAGGGTGATGAAGAGCTCCTGGCTGTCGGGGAAATCAGCGGTGCCAGCGCTGTCGACTGCCTCGTCCTCCTCATCTCCTTCTTCATCTTCCCCGTCCGCTGTCATGTCCGACGAGGAACCGGCCGCGGACATGATCCCATCCTCGGAGTCCACGGTCAGGGGTGGGGTAGTGGTGGCGGCCGCTCCCAGGATGGAATGCAGTGCCTCGTAGAAACGGGATGTGTGGGGCTGGGATCCGGATCGTCCGTTAGCCTCTTTGGTTTTTTGGTAGCCTTGTCTCAGCTCCTTGATTTTCACGCGGCACTGCGTTGCATCCCGGCTGTAGCCTCTCTCTGCCATGGCTTTGGAGATCTTCTCGTAGATCTTAGCATTCCTTCTTTTGGAGCGCAGCTCTGAAAGCACGGACTCATCGCCCCACACTGCGATGAGATCCAAGACTTCCCGATCAGTCCATGCTGGGGCCCTCTTTCTATTAGATTGCACGGCCATCTCTGCTGGAGAGCTCTGCATAGTTGCCACTGCTGCTGAGCTCCCCTCGATGTCCAAAGAGGAACTGAGATTCAAACTGCCCAGACAGGAAAATGAAAATGAATTCAAATTTTCCCGGGGGTGTGGCTGGTCAGAGCATCCGAGCTCTGACTGCTGTCCAGAGCGTCAACAGAGTGGTGCACTGTGGGATAGCTCCCGGAGCTATTACCGTCGATTTCCATCCACACCTAGCCTAATTCGATATGGCCATGTCGAATTTAGCGCTACTCCTCTCGTTGGGGAGGATTACAGAAATCGATTTAAAGAGAGCTTTATGTCGAACTAAATGGCTTCCTGGTGTGGACGGGTGCAGGGTTAATTCGATATAACGGCGCTAAAGTCGACATAAAAGCCTAGTGTAGACCAGGCCTTACATTCCCCATAGGTTAGAAATAGCAGAGGTCCCACCAGTCGTAGGATCTTTTCATAGAGAGAGAAGACAGAGTAGTGGTAGCAGACCTATATAAATTGGGCTGTTTGTTTATTTTTAAATCCGACTGCACTAATTTATATCACTGGTTACTAGTGCATGGCTTCATGGCCTCTCTCTCTTGTCACAATAACAAAGCAGTGAAAAGTATGTAGAAAAATAATGGATTCATATTTTGTTAAATGGCCTAATAATTGAATGCTCTCCAGTGTATTGGCAAATCAGAGCTGAAGGCAAGTTAGGCAACAACTTGGACCAATCATTTTGATCACAATATTTATTACTCATCCTCTGTTAGCCTCCTCCTTTTGGTACTCTTCATTACTTTTAACTGTTTATAGAAAGCACTTTTACTGATGCCTTTTTAAAAAAGCAGAAGAAATAGGAATAAACACTGTCATTATGAGTTGAAAATACCACTTCATGGTCATCAGTTTAAAAGCTATTACAATCAGCTGCCTCTTGTGGAATGAGAATAAGCTGTGGCTCAAGGCACTTGAAATCAGAGATTAGCAGGAATGTGCACTTCCATTTCAAAACAGTGAGCCACGCTACCAAACATCTTGAATTCCTAATTAAAAAGGGGGAAAATGTAATTTCTGAATAAATGAGAAGGGGGAAAATGAACTAAAACAAATACCCCAAAAGCATGATGGAATGGCGTTTTGTAACTCTTTGCCTACCCCACAAATGCTTGCAGCTGGCTGTTATGCTCTGATGATTGCATCTCATTCTGTTTTGCCACTTGGCTTCTCCTCAGCTCCTGCCTGATCATATTTCTAAATGTCACTCACGTTTATGCAGGCCAATGCACAAAACAAAATTAATTTAACTCAGAATGGCACATTAATATTATTACTTTTGACAGCATGGAAAACTTATTAACTATAGCATGTCACAAGGCTCTTCTCTGAGTGAATAGTCTAAGTACAACACCGAGAGGAAATGTAATACATTTGAAGGAATTTTTTTTTGTTGATTACCAGACATTGTAAGAAGTCAAATAGGAACGCTTTTCCATAATTATGGTAAAATTATGTGTCTATTGTAGCCACTCTAAAGATAATCTTTGTCCTATTGTGAGAGGACAAGGGAGGCCATAGTACAGTGCCCTTGCTTGATTTAAAGACATCTCTCATAATAAGTATGTGCACATTACTGCTTAGTTAATGCAGTTCCTACTATCAAACGATTACTTTGGATTCTGAAAGTGACTGGATCAGAGATTTTAGATTGACATTATATCGCATATCAGAAAATGTACAAGGCCAGTAGCCATCAGAGGACTGTAATTAAAATGTTTGGATTCTAAAAGCTTAAGAACACATGTGAGCAAAGCTTGATTTTGTACACACAAACTAGCTCCTAGTACGTTATTACTTTTTGTATTACAGTAGCACCTAGAGGTCGCAGTCAGGAATCGGTGCTCCACTGTGCTAGGTGCTGTACAAACATGTAGCATAAATAGATTTCCTGACGCAATGACCTTACAATCTTGATTAAGGACAAAAGCAAACAGATAGATTAAACAAACCAGTAGGTGGGGATCAAGAGAAGAGTGGATAGGGTCATAGTAATATAATTATTTATAATTGCTGGTACATTCTGCAAAATGTTTCAACAGCTCCGGCTACATCTATTCCTCCTGCTGTGAAGATTCCAGAGAGCCAGAAGATGACCAAGAAAATTCAAGAGGATGAAAAGCAAGAAAGCAGTATCAAAGAGACCAAGAAACCTAAAATGGTGTCAATAGGAAAGAAAGAGTATGAAAAAGAGAACACAGCAAACCATGGAACTTTCAGTATCTTGAAGCTAAGATGGTGGCGCACAGCTTGAAAAGGACCAGCGCTGCTGGGATTGAGAAAACCGGGAAGGGGGCTTGGCACTAAAAATGAAGAAACCATTATGGATTTAGTCACAGCTCTCACAGACATTAGAACACTTTTTAAACTTTATAAATACTGCAGAAGTTATACACATACTTCATTTAAGGCCTTATTCGTACTGTGTGAAGTCCATTAAAAATATTTGAGCAACTATCTCTCCCACATGACTCTCCAAACATATCGAGATCATATAGATTTTCTCTCTCTACAAGTTCCATCTGAGCTGTCTGTGGGAGATGGGGTCTCCAGTCAGGATCCAATCTATGGAACTCCCTCTGTGGCTGTTTCTGAGGCATGGTGCAATGCAGATTGCTATTAAGATGGGTAACACCTTGATCATTTTGCCCATTCTTTTTCACAACTTCTTCTTTTGTTGGTCAGTTGATTTTAAGGAATGGCTGTTTTTTTAGGAATTAGCTCTGGCTTTCTTTAATTTTATCTAAAGTACAGACCCTGTCCCATAAACTATTTCTGGAGATGGACACTTTAGTAAATTGATGCATAAAATTAATTCCACTTAATTAACAATTGCATTATTACATGTTTCTTTTCCAAAAGTATTTTCCTATCTATACTTCCTCTGTTTTGTTGCAGCTATGTCCAGTCTAGGAAGGGGGACAATTCTTCTGTTTGTGAATAATACCTAGCTATAGTCACTCCTTTTTTATGATATATTATCAGGGGGAAACTTCCTGACAAAAATGCATTAGGGCAGTGGAATAGGATTGCAAGGAAAGACATGGAACCCCCTTCACATGGAACATATACAATGAGACTGGACAGAATACTAGCAAACGTACAATAGAGAACAATTCTGCCGTGGCAAGAAATTTGACTGGATAATCCAATAGGTTATTTCTATTTCTGCCTTCTACGATTTGTTAGGATGTAGATATTCAAGCCTGTCTGTAAAGACCTATACTTTAAGAATTTAGGTATATGTTTATCATTTAGCTAGTTATAGAGGTATAAAAGAAAGAATCTGTGTAAGGGCCTTCTCTCACTATGACAGTCTGAGGCCCTGTTCTTAGGCCAATGCCTTTGGCTAAGAGGCAGCCATAAGCTGGGAAGCGTGCGGTCACATCCTCACATTCCAAACTAGCCATATTGAAATAAGGCAATCTGGGGCTGTTAGGAAGGTGATCTGAGCTATCACCTCCAGAGAAAGGGAACAGCCTAGAAGATGTAAAAGGAAATTTAATTTGATAGTTTTCTGTTTGGTAAGAACTCACTTATCAATAGACACAGCTGGGAAACCCTTATGTCTGTATAGATGTAGTTGTGAAATCCTCACTTCTGTATTGTTTTGTCATTATAGTTCCCACTTTGCTATGTTTATTTGCATGGTCTCTGTCTGGTTCTAGGATTGTTTCGGTCTGTTGTATAATTAATTTTGCTGGGTGTAAACTAATTAAGGTGGTGGGATATAATTGGTTAGCTAATCATGTTACAATATGTTAGGATTGGTTAGGTAAATTTTAGTAGAATGATTGGTTAAGGTATAGCTAGGAATATTACTATATAAATTAGGGGCAAACAGGAAGTAAGTTGGGATTCAAAAATAAGGAAAAAGGAACTTGGATTTAAGCTTGCTGGAAGTTCACCCCAATAAACATCGAATGGTTTGTACCTTCGGACTTCGGGCATTGTTGTTCTCTGTTCATGCGAGAAGGACCAGGGAAGTGGGAGAGTGAAGGAATAAGCTCTCTAACATGATTCATTTGCTATTTGAAAATTCAAACTTTAGCCAGGATCTGGTGACATAAAAGCACATTTATTGCATACTTTTGTGTTCCTGTAGCAATCAGTATCAAATATTAACTGACACTGTTCAGTAAATAATAGATTTAAAAAAAAAAATTCTGGGTAGCTATATCAAATGTCAATTAGCTGAAACATCTTCCATTGTAGAAATGAGGCAAAAACATTAGACTAGTTGCATATTTGGATAACACATGCAAATACTGAGGTTTCTTTAGTAGGGTTTTGATGCACATTGTAATGTACAGGTTAATATTTTAAAAAGTAATATGAAAAGTAAGAAAATGAAGGAAATTACGTCTAAAATTACAAAAAAGAAAACCATGGTTACTAAAGGAAATTTCCTCATGAGGGGAAATGTACAGAATTTATTTTGGTGGTATAGCACCTTTAACAATTGTGTCTGCCTTCTGTACAAAAGTGCAAACGAAAGTTAGAGTAATCAAAATTGATTCAAATGTCCTGCCTTTCACAGAAAACATCATCAGAAGAAATTAATGTTCAGCCTGACTGATTAATATAAAAGCCTAAATGAACCAAAAGCATGTGCAATATTATGTGAAACTAACTAATCTCTGGCTTGGGTACTAATAGACAGTCGGGAGAAGTAAGTTCAGGATATTAGGGTACTCAGATGATAATGCATTCAGTTTTCTGAACTGGCAGCAAGGCCAGGCATCAACAATAGAGATTCCTCAATGGATTTTAAAAGTTGTTATGGAAGATAAGGAGAGGCAGAACATAAATAACTGAGTATCAGACAATGTAGAACTTTAAAAGACTACTACAAGCAGGGCCGGCTCCAGGCACCAGCCGAGCAAGCTGGTGCTTGGGGCGGCAGCTTGTAGGAGGCGGCATTCCGCCCAATCCTAGGGCAGCACGGATGCTTTTTTTTTTTTTGGTGGTGGTGTTCTGCTCCGGCCGCCCTGTAGGGGGCGGCGGCGCGGAGGACAGGAGCGCCCTGCAGCAAGCCCGGCAGGACAGCCCGCGTCCTTCCCTCCCAGCCGACTGGAGCAGCGCAGAGCCCTCCCGGCAGGCAGCGGGCCTGCGTGGCCGCCCCCCTTCTCTCTCTCTCCCCCCTGCTCCCTCCCCCTGCTAGCTGAGGCACATCTGCAGCGCAGGGAGTTCCCCTGCACCCTGGCTCCGGCCGCGCCGCAGGTTTTTTTTTTTTGCTTTGCCATTCTGGCCGCCCCGTTTTTATTTTTTTATTTTTTTTTGCTTGGGGCGGCCAAAAAGCCAGAGCCGGCCCTGACTACAAGCACTTTAAATTGTACCCACAACTGATTTGGGAGCTAGTGGAACACACGTAGCCAGCCATCCAACCCACTTAGAAGGTGGGCTGCCATATTTTGCACCAACTTTAGTTTCTATATGTTGGAATCCCTATAAACTGCACATTACACTAACTCTGCTTGGAAGTGCCATAGGTATAGATTTCTGTGACAAGGACTGTGTTGAAGAAGAAAGAATGCAGTATCATGGTCAGCCACAAATGAAAAAAAGGCACTCAAGACCACAGCTGCTCTCTGGCATTATTTCTATGTTTGTAAGTGAAGATACGATCCTTAAAATGAATCTTCAGGCCCACCAGCATCATCAAGTTAAATCACAGTCAGTTCTCTCCCATCCAGATCCAAATCATCACTCAGAACTGAGAAGCACAGAGACAGTACAATGTGGATTCAAAAGGAGATCAGAGCTGCACGTCACTTGCATACGGATGACTGCAGCCCACAAGAGGTAATGAGATGGAACCCTGTGGCAATATACATTCTAAAGCCCCTTTGAGGCAGATTTCACTCTACACCTTGGCATCTCTGCAGGAAGAAGGAAAGGACCACTTCATCCATCCTTCTATCCAATCAGAGCACCACAAATGAGTCAACAAAACGTCACGGTCAATGGTACTAAAGGCTGCTAACAGAACTAAATCAATCATCATGGAGGCTTTATTGGTTTCTTCCACTGTGGCTAGATCAGAAAAGACAGATATGTTTCTGTGCCATACCCAGGCCTGCATTTTTAACATATGCACAATGAAAATGCTCTCAGCAGAGAACGATTCACAAAAGTTGAATATCTTGACCAAAGAGCCACCATGAAAGAGCAATAGCACCTTAAAGTATACAGGCTAAAAAGTGCAACAAAGCTATCACTATCCAAATCACATATGCAGAATGATGGAACAATTCAAAAATAGCCAACCAGGATGAGAAGTTAGGAGATCAGTCTAACTTTTACTATGATCTCCAATCGGGGGAGGGGGGGGAGGGAAGGGGGAGAATGGAGGTGTCAGTGATTTTAGTGAGAGAAAGAGAGAGAGAGAGAGAATGTCGAGAAGGGTGTTGGTTTGATCTTCACAGAATAGTCTAGTTCTGAGAATGATTTCAGTGTGAGAAACCCAGATGATACAGATGGTACTATACAATTCAAATTGTTCTTTACCACCTTTATAAATGTATGTTCTAGACTAATCTACAGAACAGCATTTATAGCCATCTTTTGTTTTCTTAAATATTTTCTCTGTGCAACCTGTATGTGCTACCTGTGAATATCTGAGAATGATAATTATTCTTATGAATTTATTATTCACCTTGATCTGTATGACTGAAGTTAAAGATTCACTAAAATCATTCCTACAAAAAGAGATTGCATGTATGTAAGACACACTGCAAAGTCTTAAAACCTAGAAATGGCAGTCTCTTACTAGCATAGCAGGAAGGAATGCATAAAATCCTGAAACAGAAATTAAATGGAAGGGTTTTTTCTACACATTATTAGTTATATTATGTATAACTGATTAGTGCCCAGTCAGGACTAGGGCCTCACTGTGCTAGGTGCTGTATAAACACATAATAAAAGGCTCCCCTCAAAGAATTTATATTCTAATTTAAGACATGATGCAGCCAATGGTCTTTCTAGGGGTACGATAACAACAAGTAAGTGTAATAAAGAGATGAAGGAAAGGGGAAAGGAAGTATGAGAGTTATAGCAATAAGGACATATGATTACAGAGACCAGTTATGTGCATAATTAGATGGATCCAAAACAGTTTTTAAGATATAAAATAGGTATTAGTAATCCCTGCAGGCCTTCCACCTATCACAGAAAGTAAATAGGAAGGGGCCAACAGACACATGACAATATCATACACTAACTTCTTGTAATCTAATCTTTTAAAATGTTACAGTAATCTACAGTAAAAGTCCAACACACTACGGTTTACAATACTGTGGTATGTTTTAGACTATAGCTGCAATTTTTTTAAAAAAAGGCAATTCGTGCTACCAGTACCTATCATAGCTACAGTATGAAGTGCTTCAGCTGTCAGTTAAGCAAGTTGTTAAACTAAACTGAAACACAAAAGGCTCAGAAAAGAGGCTAAATGGTTACTATGGTAATCGATGACATGGTCTAAATTGGTGTTTAAGAACTGCCAGAAAAAAGAAAATGAAGAAAATGACTAATTTCTCTTTTTCATGGACTACTACTCTCAAACCTTTGTCTTTAACCTTTTCAAAAATGCATTTTTCTGATGCTTCTGGAAAGCTCTAGTTCTCCACAGAGTAGGTACAGCATGGGTAGCAGGAACACTGCAACACCAATGTGCCTCAACTTTTTTTTGAGTGGACCAATTTCACCAGTGTGAAAGCTGGTATTTACGTCTACACTATGGGGGGGATTGATTTCAGATACGCAAATTCAGCTATGCGACGTATCTGATCCGACTTACCCCGCTGTGAGGACGGCGGCAAATCGACTGCCGCGGCTCCCCCGTCGACAGCACTTACTCCTACCTGGGCTGGTGGAGTACGCATGTCGATTCAGGGATCGATTATCGCGTCCCGACGAGACGCGATAAATCGATCCCCGAGAGATCGATTTTCTACCGCCAATCTGGGTGGGTAGTGAAGACCAGCCCTATTACAATGCAGAGCTCCATGCTGAGAGACTACCAAACAAGGTTGCCAATTATTGACACCTATGATGGGGTATTATACTATTTAGACACAAATATCTGGCTCATGAAGTCAGTTCATCTAACAGCAATCAGATAATGATTTTTGGTCACTTGCTAACTTGGGGCCAGAATCTAGCCACACCCTGCATGGGTTTGCAAAGAGTGTGGGGAAATGCATGGAGCTCCCATTTCTTCTTGGACTTCTCTAAAGGGGGATGACCAGAATCCTTTTGAGGAATGCAGTTTCTGCTTCTGGACAGTACATCCCAGACGTTGGCTGTCTAAATAAGGCTGGGAAAGAGGGATGCAGGCAAACCCATAGACACAAAACAAGGGACACATATCCACTGCCCCTCTGCATCAGCCACCAGATGTAGCAAAGCACAGAGTGTGCTGCAATCTCCTCCAGGGTGCCAGAGCTGCTGTTACAATGTGTGCACACCAGGAGACCCCAGAAGAAATTATAGCTGACTAGACCAGAATTCCCCCTGCAGCTCCACAGCAAGACAAAGCCCTCTCCAATGCATCTCCAGTATAGAGGGAAGAATCTTTCCCTTGAACTGGATTTCAACCAGTGTAAATGATTGGCATACCAATCATCTGAACTAAAGACCTAGAGGTAATTGGTTGGCAGACCACTGCCCGCCCCTGAGCAATCCAGGCTCTCTGTAAACCTTTTAGAAAGAATTAGCTGAGTTCATTTTGACCTCTCCCACCATGTTTCTAAGAAGCTTATAGAAAAACCTGTATAACATTACTTTCCAAATGCCATAGCATGTTAAACATTCAAGTTTAGTGAACTTGAATTTATCTATTTCCTCTATTCTCTGTCCTGTACTTCAACATGGGGGAAAAAAACGATTTTTTTATTGTAATAAAAAAAAAAAAAAGCAAAGCTTCTCTCTGCTATTCCTACCTTTCTTGTTGTAACTCCATTTTGCTCCACTGACCTTCTGCGCACTTGTCAGGAATGTACTCTGCCTGGTATTATTCTTTTTTGTATATTGATTGGTAAAAGATGTTTTAACACTTGCTGCAAATATATAGATGCCGGGAAGTACTTTTTCAGCAGATTAGCTCAAGACGCATTTCTACATGTGGAAGTCAAATGGGTAATTAACTTGTTTCTGACAAATAAGCAACACAAGGTTTTCTGACCTCAGAACACACTCTGTTCAGCCTGCTGCCCAGAAACAGAAAGGCCCCAAAGGAGGCAGATTTTAATTGCACCGCGGAATATTTGGTTTCTTTTCTACTGTTTTGGTGGTATGCTTAATGGCTGTATCTCCATGTAGTCTGAGGTGAATCAAGACACACAAATTGGCTTTTTTCCCCTTTTGATTTCAATGAGCCAATTAAATCCCTCATTTATGACATAAAAATGCCCATGACCACCATATGCACATTTCTTTCCAGAGAGGGAGTACAGAAAGAGGATGCTACTTCAAGGAAGGTGTGTAATAGGATTACCAACATCGTAAATATGAGGGGCCCTGAAGGAAATATATAGTTCTGCAAATCCTGAAACAACAGATCCAAGCAAGCAGCGTTCACCCCCTTCCCCCTATTCATCTCAGTGGGGTGTTATCTCTGAAGTTATAATATTTTATGGTGCAAATTTCCTGGTAAACAGCAACTAATTAACTGCTGGTGATTTTAACGTCCAGCTAAGATGCTTTTCCCACAAACCTAAACTGCCTCGCAGGTTCCAAAAGCCCCAACTGTCCCCTCTCTCTCCTGCTGAGAAGTGCTATAACACAGCATGGTGCAATGATAATACACAATTCTGCACCAACATGACAATTTTAAAAATGTAAAATAATTTTAATATATAATTAAACACCACAGCGGAAAACATAGAAGTTCATTTTCATATTCAGTTAAATAAAAACTTCAATTTTAAAAAATGTGTCTGGCACCGTGGGCAGCATCTCCATAGGGATAATGATACTTTCCTTTGTAAATCACTATCTACAGAGCTATGTAACAGCCAAATATTATTATTAGAGATGGAAAAGGCCTATTAGATCATTTGTCCATCTTTTATATAACAGAAAATGACTGGTGAAGTGAACTCCTCTTTGAATAAATGACCTTAGCTCTCACTTCCAGAGTTTCTGCACTGGGGGTTCAACAAACTAGATGGTTTAATTGGTATCTTCCATCTTTAATTTCTATGAAGCTTGCTTGAGTGTTAAAATATGAAGTCCCCCCTGGAAGCCCAACTCCTATCTCCTCCTCTTCAGGTACTGATGGTCCCCAACACAGCAGAACCACTGTGTATGGAAGGGGAAGGATGGCAGTAGTACACACACACACACACACACACACACACACTGCAGTGGGTGCTGGCAGCTCTTCTCCCCAGGGAAGGAAGTTATTAGGGTTGTGGAATTTACTCCAGGCCTTAATGGCTCTGCTCTTGCTCTGCTGTCTAGGAGGAAGATTCTCTCCTTCCCCCCACAGAGATTCCTATTAGCCAGTTGAGTTCCTTGGACTGGTCACTGGGGCTATATCTCGGCTTAAGTGCAAATATTGTCAAAATGTCTGAAGGAAAAAAAAATTAATCATGTGCAATAAATGAAGGTAACATTCTAAAAGATTCACAAAGCAATAAGCATTAAGGGGGTATCTCTAGTCCACTGTACTGAAGTGTTAACATCCACATGATGCATATGAAGTTAGTTGCAACAACATCTGGCCTATGCCACAGAGGAGCAAACTCCTTTCAACACCTTTTTTTTCTACATTCTCTGCCCAAAATTTTACATGCCAGAGTTGGTGCAGGAAAACAGTTCTTCCATCAATTCCACTCTTCCAGTCATAACCTGAAGAATATATTATATCAGCAGCAATTATGCACAAAGATAGCAGGAGTAAGGTAAAATGGATTCTGGGCATGTAGTTCATGTGTAATGGACTGCCCAATATCAGGCAATCATTGAGCAGAGCGACCCTGTTCTTTAAAACTTGCATAGTGCATAACAAATCCTTATATAGAGACTTTTATCTTTCAAGGGCTTTAGCAACATTAACTTATTAATCATCCTTTTCCAAGAGAGATGGGAAAAGATGGCATTCAAATTTGACTGGGTCATGAGAGTAGAAGGAAGCTTCTAATATCTCATTAAATTCTCACCCTCTGACTTCTTCCGAGATACTTTCAGGAAGAGGCTGAGAAGCACAGAGGAGCTTTGTGGACAAAAAGGAGGCTAACTGCTCATCAGATGCTTTTCTCCTCTGTGATTGTGCTGTTCATTAAAATGTATGTGTTATTATGTGCAACAACTGAATTCTATGTAAAGGGCGATAAAACAGGAACTTCATGCTAAAGTTGATTGAGGTCACTTAGGTGACTCTTGCAAAGTGATTGCTTATGACTGCCATTAACACACTTCGGAATACATCTTACTTCAGGGTCATAATTTAAAACATTAAGAGCATTTCAGCATCTGACTTCACATCTACTTAAATGCCAATTTATTTATAATTCCACTTAGTGACAAGTTGTTAGGACCCGAAAAACCTAACTAATGTTGTAAGCAAATAAATTACATGATATTCCTCATATAATGGATATTATAAATGAACAGACTATATACGGATTTTGCTTTTCAATGATGAACATTACATTCTGCAATATGTGGAATATGCTATAAAATGTCACTGCAGTAATCTAATGTAATTACATTTGTCCATACAATTTTAGCCAATTCCTTAGGGTTTTATCCTATTTTTATCATGTTTGGTTGTAATTAGTAGATCAGGTTGCTGCACCATGCTCATGAGCACTAACAAGACACACGCCTCGGTCCATTGCTATACATCTAGCCTAGGTAAACTCTGTTCTTGTCTTTGTAGTGGCAGTCTTGTATTTAGTAAGTCTGAAGCAAAGGATGGTGTTTGATGTGCACATTTGAAGCTAAAACCCAGATTGATTCACAATCAGTGCTAGAACCTGAGCTGTAGAAGCTGTAAGGATTCAGAAAACTAGAACCCAAGTCTTCAGGTGACTGACTTTTCCACGCCACCATCCGGCAGCCATCACAGAGCTGCGATCAAAGCACCATAAACTCTGGGTAACTAAGCACCACAGGAAGTGCTGCCCACAGAAGACCCGACTGACAGCATGCCCCATGACCTCTGATTGGTCCAGGTGCACTATTCAAACATAGAATAAGTTCCAGGAAACTGTTTGTGCAACTTGGCAGTACTTGGCCTGTTGCTACCACAGACCCTGCTTTTGTTCCCTACTTTGGACCCTGGCTCTGTTCTTCAGCTCTGACTCTTGGCTTGATCCCTGGCTCCGGCTACAATTTCTGACTAGACCCCTGACTCTAGTGCCAACCGTTGATTTGACTGTCGGCTACTGACTCCTGGTTCTACCCGCTAGGCCAGGCTCCCTATGTCCTGGTCATGACAGAAGCAAGTTGAAAGGTATTATTATTTGCATGCATGCATGCAGTAGAAGTTTGCTATTAGCTTACCAAACCAGTCTCTCTCGCTCTCTTTTTCCTCAATTACAAAATATCCAGACTCCTTATATCTTCATATAAAGTAGACGACTATTATTTTAAAATGTTTCCTCATTTGTAAGGAGAAAGCAGTATTTTGGGAATGTCCTAAGATCCTGAATCAATGAAGGCTGTTCAAATCCTGAGGGCCCAGTCGCCTTAATCTTTGGAGAGAAGAACAGGGCACCAAACATAAGTTATTCTGTCCTCAGAGCAAGTTCTACTAAAGATTCTCCTGAGTCAGGTCTTGCCATTAGGCTGTTTGGTATCGTCACTGCAGAGTTAGGGAGCAGATTGTAACATTGCTGATAGCTAAATGCCAAGAAATAGAAAATATAAAACAAAGAAATGTCCTGCAAAATAAATCTCTCCAAACCATTTACAGATTTATCTCTGTTGTTCTTGGAGAGATTTAGGTTCCAGAATTAGCATAAGCAATGAAGTTCTTCTGAATCAGGCTCAACGTAAGACAAATAAACATAGGATCCATAATAGACCAAACATGCATAAAGACTCTTTGGATGAAATCCATTGCATAGAACCCAAATAACTGGGTTATGTGGGCTTATCTTCATTGCAGTTATAACCCAAGTGTTGCCCCTAACTTGAGTACTGTCCACACACACACACAGACACACACACAAACCCATAACTCAAGCCTAGTGGTACTTTTAATTCAAGTTGGCTAGCCCACTGTGAGTACAGGCTGCAGCCTGAATTTGTACAACTCATCAGCTGCTAGTACAACCATTCTTTGCCGTAATCCAAGCACTCGGTGTAGCTCAAGGATTAATTCTCACTCAAGTTAGGCTAACTCAAGGGGAGTCAACTTGAGTTAATTCTGCAGTGAAGATGTAGCCATAACTGTGAGTGAAGTGCTGAGTGGTTTGAGAAGTGAAATCCAATCCTTATAACATGGGGCCAAGAGGTGGGGGGTAAATACTGATTATCAACATAAGGAAAGAAGTTCAGAATTGCCTTTCCAATAAATGACCTTGTCATTGATCTCACCCAAGGGAATGGGTGGGGAAGGATTGTTCTCCCCACCACAATATCACGCACAGAGGAGACCCTCTGCATGCTAATTTCCCCCTACCAGGTGAAAGGGAACCTTGGCTAAGCCTCTCACTGATACTTTTAACAACACAATTCAGAAAGCACCTCTCCTATATTGACTACATCCAGATACCTCCTGGGTCGTTCCTTGCATTCCTGCTTACCTCTCATTTCTTACTACATTTTGAAAACACTATATGGTGCTATAATGGAGGTACATTGTGAGACTTTTGTTTGCAAAACACAATACAGTATCACGCTATACTGCATTGTATTGCACTGCACATTTCATAAATTGGTTAGTAAAGAACCCGTAAGTGATTTTAGACTAGTGAATGTTTTAAAAAAACTCTTATGCAATCACTATAGTGTTATTATCTCCATCTGATTAAGTCCTTTAGAATCTAAATGGAGAATAACAAAATCCATTCTGAGGAGACTGTGTGCAAGGCTCATCTTTCAGAGACCTACTAAGAACAGTGCAAAATCCAATATTCTTAAACAAAGAGCTCTTCTCTTTTGGGATCTGGAGGTTTGTATAAGTCTGTCATGGGTGTGGGAAAGGAGAGGGGGGAGCAAGTGGAAGTAAGGTCTGAGTCTATTGTGTGAAATAGCTTACCTATCAAATGCATCACAGTTTGCACAACAACCCTCCCCTCATTCAAATTGCTCCTAAAATCCCACTTTTTCCATGATGTCCACAAGAAATGAGCTTAGAATAATTAACGATAACAACAAAAATACCACAGCTGGCACGGGTGCAGTGATAGCTGTGTGTACTGCAGTGCTGTATATTGTCAAAAGAACAACTGCTCTAACATTAAGAAATCTAAACTTAATCTAAGTCTTCAGCTAACCTAAACAATGATAATTTTCCACATTTATTGGAAACTCACATGAATAGATGTGGCATATAATCAGAGATATAAAAAGAAATTGGAAACTTACTCCATTTACTATGGGAATGTATTTAGTGGTTGGATTCAATCATCTACAAGACAAATATTTTTATGCAGTAGGAAATTTTTCCATGTCAAATTGCCTAACGGTTATAAAGGGAAATCGCCACATAATAATAGTGGGAAACCAAATCAAACCAGATTATACACAAATGGAAACTCTCCTCTGTACATATGATACCTGGAATATAGCCATGAGCAATTAGGCAGCAATAGAGAAGAGAATTAACCTTAAAATGAATGAGAAATAGGAATTATTTGGTCTTTTGATGTATGTGTTTGAGATTAGGGACCTGATTTTCAAAGGGACAGAAGCCCTGAGCGATGCACAATTGCACACCTGACCTGCATGCATAGCAGCTATTATCTTTATTTGTTATTCATATTGTGATCGCATCTAGAAACACCACTCAGGATCAGTTCCACATCATGCTTGGTGCCATACAAACTTAGGGTAGCACCAAAGACCTTGCAATCAAATTTGAAACTACTTCAGTGAGTAAATATAATGAATAAAGAGAGAAGAACAGAGGGAGGATGAGGGAAATGATACATTCTTGGGGTTATTTACCCTAGCTACAGGCATCTGGGGAAAATATTCTTGTGGGGGGCGGTGTTGAGCCAGCTCTGCCTGCATCCTGTAGCAGTGCTTCCTGTCCTGTGCAGCTGGGCCTGGCTCCCTGCTCCAGCCCATTGGCTCTTGCCATTCTTGGGTTTAGAGGAACCTGTCACAGCATCACCAATATGCATGTTTGCATGCAGGCGGGGCCCTCCCCTGGCTATGTCCTGTCCCCTTCCTGGCCCTGGTGCTGCTGGACCTGGAGTTTCACCTACTGAGCTGGGCATGCGCCTGCGTGGGGTGGTTTAGGAAATGACATGTTGACAAATATCTTCCCACCATGCCATTAAGGGTTTGATTCTGGAACAAGCTGAGCACCCCCAGCCCACTGATGGGAGTGGAGGACACTTAGTCCGTATCTTGCAGGAGTCTTCACCTTGCAGGATCAAACCACAATAGAAGAGGGTAGGGCAATGAAATAAGAGACAAAGTGAATAAATAGGGAGGGGCAATGTTGTAGGAGGCTTTACATGTGAGGGCAAAAACTTAAATGTGAACTGGTGGGAATCAATGAAGGGATCCATTAGTTAGCACAATGCTCATGCAAACATGGTATCTGTATGTGTGCATTGCCAGTTAGATGTCTAACTTCTATGCGTAAAAATACCACATTTAAATACCACATTTGTCCGTGCATTTATGGCCCCTGCATCTACAAATAAAATGCATCATTACATGCAGCCCTAGGCTGTATGTACTTTACATGAATTATTATATTTATTAACTTCCAAGTTCAGGAACAATGTATGTTTTTAATTAATTCGCTTCACCTTTAATAAAAAGCCAGGCTCCAGTCAAGTCAGAAGTCTGTTGTGCAAGTATCTGACTGACAGAGTTAGCATGCCCTGTAGAACATCTGTCTGTAGCAACTTTAACATCATTTTGTATTAGCAGTGTGTGAACTTTACCAAAGAACAGAGGGACTAAGGCAAATATTACCGCGAACATGGAAAGTACATGTACATCTGTCACATTACAAGCTAAACCCAGCACTAACCTGTATTATTTTACTGGCTGTCTGCACATGAAAGTAATAGTTTGTTTAAAAGGTTAAGTTTTTGTTAAAGAGGTAAAGGTTCAAATACTTTTCATGCATCATTTGGCTTCATTTTATGCTTTTTGAGGTGCGGTGGTGTGAGACCCTGATACTGTCTGATTGTAGCTTTTATTGTGACAAAATAGAAGTCATGAGATAGTGAAGTAAAAATCTGATTCCATGACATTCATGGCACTTACTACAGAGTGGAGTGATCAAATACACACTGGTTTAACATTTTCTGACTCTCCTGTGTGCACGGACTTTAAAGAAGAGTTACCTAGGATCAGGCCCTCTTGGGGTAATATGATTCACATACTTCTTTTGACCTTTGCTTTAAGAGTGGGATAGAAACATGCCACAATACACGGCTACCAATGTTACAGACTTTTTTAGTAAGAGAAACCTACGAAAGATGTGATGACCAAGAAAATGCCACAGAAAAATATCTAAATGCAGCAGTGACTTTCAAATGAGTATACACCAGAAAAACAGAAATCTATTGGCAGATACAGTCATCAAAAGCTAACACAGAAAAGGCAGACTGTGAAATACATAATTGAAGATCTGAGAAGACACTGGTGATGAAGATATAAAGAGGGAAGGAAGAAAATTTAAACCAATATATTGTTCAGAACAAGGAACCTGAATCCAGTATTCAGCTTTTCTTCACATGGATTGGGGAAGGATTTTATCCAGAGGTTGTCCCTCTCATCATAGAAAACAAGGTTGGAATCTAAAGCAATTTATTGGCTAAACTAGACAATAAGGAAATCAGACTCAGATTCATTCTAGCCTCACCAGAAAACTGAAACATGCTGTACATTCTGTCTATTACGAGTGGGAAGCTATTTATTACCTGACAATCAAAATGAAAAATAATGTAAAATTTAAGAAAAAATGTTCTCATGATAAGCAAAATGTGGATATGCTGGTATGAACAACATTGCAGAATGCACAATTTAGTCATTAAATATTTCTAAAGAGTGCTATATGTGTACATAGCACTTTAGATAGCAAATTATTATAAACGTCCTTCTCCGAAGCTGACTGTGACCAAACAGAGCTTTAGAGACAGCAAAAGGCAAGGGAGAGAATAATATTATGGTATAGTACAGTTCATTCCAATGCACTGTTTTTTAATATATCATTTTTTATCACTGAATACTGTTTGAATTGTTACATGATAATAACAATCTAGTATGTTAAAGCCACATGTTACTCCAGCCACACCTGGAGTATTGTGTTCAGTTTTGGTCCCCCGACTACAGAAGGGATGTGGACAAATTGGAGTCCAGCGGAGGGCAACAAAAATGATTAGGGGGCTGGGGCACATGACTTATGAGGAGAGGCTAAGGGAACTGGGGTCATTTAGTCTGCAGAAGAGAAGAGTGAGGGGGGATTTGATAGCAGCCTTCAACTACCTGAAGGGGGGTTCCAAAGAGGATGGAGCTCAGCTGTTCTCAGTGGTGGCAGATGACAGAACAAGGAGCAATGGTCTCAAATTGCAGTGGGGGAGGTCTAGGTTGGAAATTAGGAAACACTATTTCACTAGGAGGGTGCTGAAGCACTGGAATGGGTTACCTAGGGAGGTGGTGGAATCTCCATCCTTAGAGGTTTTTAAGGCCCGGCTTGACAACGCCCTGGCTGGGATGATTTAGTTGGTGTTGGCCCTGCTTTGAGCAGGGGATTGGACTAGATGACCTCCTGAGGTCTCTTCCAACCCTAATATTCTATGATTGTATGTTAAAACCAACAACATCTTCCCTCACAATTTGATGCATAGAAATACAAATTCTCAAACGTATGTTTCACTATTAACTGCAGGTGTAAATCACTCTCTATTCAACTGCAAATGAGGGTGCAAATGTTGTGGGTGCAAACTGCACCCACTCAAGAGAAAGGTCACCCTTTTTAAGTCTGTCCCACAACAGAGTGCCTAAACTGTCACAAATGATTGGAACTAGGGGGTAACAAGGTATAATGCACCATGAAAATCTTCTGATAGCAATACATGTTTACAAGATGGTTTAGTTCCATCAAGCTGCTATCAGGTTAACTTGAGAAATATTGATAGGTTTCTTGCTATAAGTCAATTCCCACTTACTAGTTTGACTGTTTCACCAGCCGATGATAAAAGTATGCAGCCAAAAATATGACAATTGTTTTTCCTACCTCTTCCTTCTCAGCACTTTGCAAATCCCGCCACTCCTCAGTCACATGACCAAAGTCCACTGTGTTCATGGCCACCTTATATTCCCCAATGATATCATGTTTGGAGAAACGATCGAAGTCGTATACTGCCATCACTAAGGTTTTTCCACCCAGTTCAGAGTACGGCACCTATAAAGAAGAAAAAATGACAAGCTCTCTAGCTCAGACAATAAAGATGGGTTCACTGCAATGCAAATCAATTTCTTTGGTTTACCAGCTGTCATCTTGGGTAAATTGAACTGGGGGAAAATTATGAGGTATATATTTTTGTAGTCATCTGATGCACTGTTTCCCGAGACCAGAATATGGCACTCAATAGAACAATGTGGCAGCTCACTTATCACTCTCCAGTTTTTGCCCTCTGTCCTCAATTATTATTTTGTGTGTGGTGAAACTGAAACTGGAGGCCAGTTATTTGCCCCAAAGATACATGAGCTTTTAACACTGCAGTATGGTTTCTGCCAATAAATCATACTGTCAACACTCAGAAAAGGGTAGCCCAGAGACTGATGAGAAACTACAGAACTGACTTACTGCATCTGACACAAGGTAATTAGAGACTAGATCGTCTTCTTACAGGGTAACTATTTATTACTTATCCAGGTATATTTTTTCAACATTATACCTTTCACACCATAGATGCTAAAGTTCATTTTAAGACACAGTGTACGGTTAGAAATTGTGGCGGCAGCAGGCCAAGTCCTGACTAATTCTCCAGCTGTTCTGATGGGTATGGGACAGATGCTCTGGGTTAGGATCTTTATTAGACACATTTTTAATATTCGGGATAAGTGATGCAGTTCAGGTAAGCTACACTTGAGTAGCTGGGTAGAAAAGCCTAATTAAAATTGTTTGAACTTGCATTGAAGGCTTGGTCAATTTTAATAAATTCTCTATATTTTGCAAGTTTAAATGATTACCATATGCTTCAGTAAACATTTCTCTAGTAATTGTCTACATAAAAAGGGAAGCCATAGCGTGGCACAATATTTGGTCACATGAACACCCAAAAGTTCTAGTCTGTTGAGCTCTGGGTCTTCAAATATTGTGTGACTATTTGGCTTTCACTTGCTTTTTAAAATATTGACTGACCCAATGGTATTTAACCTTTAGTCAAAAAGTGTTATAGAACAATTACACAGAATATTTCAAGTTAAGGACCTGATCCTGCTTCTGCTAAAGTCTATGATAACTTCAATGGGAACAGGCCTGCACATTAACATGGTACAAACACAATAGCAAAATGTATTTTGAATATTGTAAATTAGTTCTGTAATGAGTGCTTTTTAAATGGCGTAGTAGGTTTAAACATACAGTAAGAAAAGTTTTAAGTACATTTACGCTTGTCTTTACAGCAATATTAAAATCAAATTCCTGAACACAGACATGTCTTAAAGTGTCCCTTTTCATAAATTTATATTCACTGTGCATTAGACTTAATGTACCCTATCAATTTGATAAGGTATATTAGCCATTATTTAATTTTTATCTTCAGTAACTTTAGGCACTGTATTTTGTTAAAGTTTAGTTTATTCAAATACATTTTAAAAGAAGATTTGGCAACAATGCCACCTCCTCTTCTCCCCTGCTTCAGAGGCTGGGAGGGTTTGTCTGGACCAGCAGGGCAAAGAAAACCCTTGGTCCCTTTAAGGATTGCTTCCTCTCATTTCCTTCTTTCTCTGCGGGCTTCAGGAGGCAGGCTCTACGGCTGATTGGTTAGGAGAGAAGGGAAACAATGTAAATCTATTGGCTACTTCACTTATAAGGGGAAGGTTTATAAGCCCTTCCCCCTGCACAGGGTGACATTCTGCACCATAAGGAAATGCTCCCCATTCCTCCAATTGGGATCAGAGGATGACTGGATGTTTGGGCCTTGCTCTGGGCATTGCACTAGTCACCTTTTGTAATCTGGGAAGAAATTTCCCCCTCATTCCCATACTGGCCTGTGCAGAGCAGGGTTTTAACCTTTCTCTCAGCAGCCCAGGGACTTGGTGGGTAGTTAGGTTGTAAAATTCAAGATGTTGCAACTTGGCAGGTGCCCAGTACAGGTACTCATTCAATAGGGGGTCTAGTTCCCTGATAAACAGGAATTGGAAGTGGATTAGAAGAAGGCATCCCCAAAAGAAGGTGGGGAATGGGGTTGGGGCTTCTAATGTCTGGTGCAGTATGGAAACTTCCCCCCTCTTACCTTAGCCCTTGTGCAAGCTCTTCTTGCAATGGTGCTGGGGCCAGGTAAATGGTGTGTGTGGAGGAGATGGGGGCTGAGCCCTCCACCAAGTGGGTACAGACTCAGAAGGTACTTGCCCCTGCACTGGACAAGTTATTACCAGCTAGTTTCCAGATGCGTCACTAATTAATAAAGCTGAAACCTAGTTAAACCACATCCCTGGTGTCTTGATTTCTTTCTCTTGTGTCCAAGAAAATGATGGCATCTGGCAAGCCCAGCATATTGTCACCAATCTTCTTTTCAGATGGTCTATGCTGCACTGCCTACCTTCATGTTCACTGACAGCTGAAAGTCCATGCAGCTCTCCCATTCAGTCAGGCACATATGCCCCTGTCCCCAAGTGTTCCTGCACCCCCATATGTCCTTTCACCCTCTCTCCACATGTATCCCTCCACCCCCACTCAGACACACACTCTCCCCTCCCCATGTGGCCCTGCATCCCGCTCCCCCATCCCTATGTGTCTCTGTGCCCCTACCTAGCCGCTCTTCTGTCCCTATGTGTCCCTGTACCCCTCCCCCTCTCCCAATGTGTCTCTGTGCCCCCACTCAGCCACCCCCATCCCTATGTAGCTCTGCACCCCCTTCCCCATCACCAAGTGGCCCTGTACCTCCCTCCTCCCTGTGGCCCTGTGCCTCCACTTCCATTCAGCCCCTGCCCCAGTCTGTCCTCCCCCACTAGTCCTTATGAGCCCCTGCCTGATCCCCCACAGCACCCCACTCTGTCTGTCTCCCCATAGCCCCTGTCTCCTGACCTAGCCTGACAGGTGTTGTGAAGAAGGCAGGTTCTTTCTTTTCCATAGCTGTCCGGGAGCTGCTGCTCCATTCTATTGTCACAGTGCGCTCTGGTGGGCCAAAGGCAGAACTGCAGAAGTTATTTTCTGCTGGGAGCTGCTGCTGTTCTTGCACCACAGTGCCCTCAGGTGGGCAAAAGGCAGAACTGCAGCAACATTTCAGCAGAAGCTTTTTTCTGTGCAAAAAAATTAAAACTATGCACAGCTCATTAATTATTCACACATGCAGTAGTGCAGAATTCCTCCAAGTGTAATGTACAATACAAAGGATGAAATTCTGACCCCAGTGAAGGCAGTGGCAAAACTTACACTAATTGAGATATTGAGGTGAACTTTTCTCTTTGCAAGACACTGGATAGCAGCCCAGAAAACACAGAGATTGAAGATTTCTCTCTTTTTGAGAAATTACTCCACCCTACACCACCAAGAAATTGTTTCTGGGGTTTCCCTCCAGAGAGAACCCTTTAAATTACAACAGCACTTTACCGCCATATGCTAATGGAATAAATCCCATTCAATTGGATTCCCATTTCCGTGCATTGTGGGCAAGTTGTAGCTGTATAGGTTAAATTTTCCCCCTCTTAATATTTATGATAATAAATGTGTTAATTTAAGAATTTAGAATGTTTTAAACAGTGGGTATTTCAAAGAACAGCTGCTTTTATCCTTCAAAGCAGTGAAACCAAGATAAAATCATGTTGTGTTGAAGTACCCGAAAGCAATTCGTGTATGCAGCCATGCAGACAAACGACTGATGTTGCAGAAAGTAAAGCAACCATACCACTGAGCCGGTGCCTACAGTCCTTATTTAGGCAAAACCACCGTCAGTTTTGCTTGAGTAAAGACTACAGGATCTAGCCCACTATCAGTACTGTGTTGTGGTGCACCTAAACACCTCAGTCACAGCTTGTTAGGCAAAAGATTTCAGCATACACTTCCTTCTGGGTTCCAAAATGTGACTATTAAAGCTGTGACTTAAAATAAGTGGACATTATCTGCCTGTGAGTGAGTGTTTTGATTTATTCACTGTGTCTTCCTGCTAGATGACAGATTTGTTTGTTGTTTCTTGTGTATGCTACCCTGGGATCTGTAATTTATAGCTCTGGTTTCTTTTAAATACTCTCATAGGAAAGCTCAGTAAAGAAATGTCCCAAAAAAGGATTATTTTTATGAACATCTTCAAGGGGAAAAACAGACTATGTATGCAGTAGTGGCTGTGACCTCTGGGGATATCTTTCTCATTGAGTGATTGCATAGCCTGAGTCTCTTATTGTTCCTGTTCTCAAACCGGAGCTGTCATTATAAGACTGAGCATATACATGGAAGAGCCTAAAGTAATAGAAGTAACACATGCATTAGGAAAATCCCTTTGAAATATGTTCCCCGATGCTTCTTTATTACATTTAACTGGACTTTCAGCATGGCTAGAATTTTCTTAAGTCACTATTAATACTGCTGCTGAAATTTTACAATCAAACCCTTAACTACATTTATTTAATACGTGCCCTATAAGCTGGGGGTCATGATTTCGCCTCTTATGTAAGGGAGCATGGTAAAGCATTACTATGTCAGGATATAGGAAAACTGAGCAAGATTGATCTCATACTTGTTCCCTTCATCCATATGCCTTGTTCATGCTTTAATTTATTTGGGAGGGGAAAAAGGAGTAGTATACCAGAATTCATAAATCAGACTGCAACAGATTTTTTAAGAAAATGCTGCTTTAGGGAAATTCACATATACCTTTGTCAAAGTGTCACTCTATTTTGTAGTAGTCTCCAACTACAAGGTAGGGGCCAGACCCCCAGTTAGAATAATGGGCATAGCTTCACTCACTACAATTAAGCTAAGTCTAATTACACCCTCAAAGGATCTGGCCCAATGTGACTACATTTTTCATCACAAGACTGAATCTCAAAGGTTTCTGCAACAGAAAAATCCGCTGTGCCTCAGGTCACCAACTAACTAAGACATGAGCAATACTGTAACTGAGCATGAGATGAACCTTTAGTCTATATAATGAGCAAAGAAATAAATGCAAAATAATTATCAAAGGAATACCTTGAACGTAAATTGCTCATTGAAGACAGGGTTAAGGGTCTTTCTGTGGACTTTTGTTTCATATTTCTTCTTCTTATCAGGCAGCAGGAAAACTTTCACATAGGGATCAGATGTTCCGCCCATATCTAAAGCAGGCAGCTCAGCTGCCTGAATAATCCCTACCAAAAGCTGAAAGGAGAGAGAGAGAGAACGGAAGACTGAAGAGACATTTAAGGAAAGATTTATGTAGTCAAAAAATGGAGATTTTTCTGTCATTACTACTCTTTCTTTTTCTTTTTTGCTTGTTGCTCGGCTTTAAAAGAAAAAAGCAAACAAAAACATCTACCATCCTTTCAAGAGCCTCTGCACACAAGGCAAATGGAGCAAAGCTATAGATTGCACAAAACCAATTATGGAAGAAGGAGACTCCAGGCAGTGTGTTTTTAAGCAGGAAAGAAGCTTTTTAAAGAGCAGCTGATTACAGTTAAATATGAAATTCATTTTTTTTTAAACTGCAATCAAATAGGTTCCCAATTGCTATAGTTGCTTGTATGTTCGTTTTCTGTGCAGGGCACTGTGCAATTTTGACTATGAAATTTGTATTCCAAAACCATCCCCAAACTACGTAAAAAAAGAAACAAGAAAGTTAAATGCAAATCTTTGGTATGGGATAAAATTTTCATAGAAACAAGTGAGTCTTGCAATCTTCACATTTCACATTTATTTCTCTATGCAGACATGGGTCTTAGGCACTAAACAGTAACATTCTTAAAGGCATATAAGTGACTACAAGTCAATGAGGTTTAGGCTCTAACTGTCTAAATCACTTCTGAAAATAGATTTAGATGGCAAAGGCACTTTGGCTCAGATTTTTGAAGGTATTTAGGCATTTCTGCACGCAATACTGCAATACCTAACTGATTTAGGAGCTTACCTCTCATTTTAAAATGAATTCAAGCATTTATGGGCCTAAACCCCTTTTCAAAATGTGACAGGTTCCTAAATCAATTAGGCATTACTACACTGAGCACAGCAATGCCTATATACCTTTAAAAACCTGGGCCCTAGGCACTTTTGGTAATTTTACCCACAGTATCCATTTTTTTCCAGTCACAGAAGGATGGATGTCCTGCTCTAAAGCGGACAATGATTATTATTTGTATTACAGTAGCCCCTAGAGAACCAGCTGAGATCAGGGCCCTACTCTGCTAAACGCTGTACATATGGTTAGTAAAAGACACTCCCTGCATTGAAGCTCTTACAAGCTGAATAGACAACATATACAAAGGGTTAGAGAAAGGCAGTATTAGCAAACTCATTTTACAGGCAGGGAATTGAAACAGAGTGTCCTTGTGGCCCAGATTTTTAAAGGGGCATTTAGCCATCTTTGTACACTGCATTGCAATGCTTAACTGATTTTAGGAGCCTAAATCTCACTTTCAAAAGGGGATTTAGGCACACAGGAGCCAAAATCCCATGAACTCAGAGTGCCTAAATCCTTTTTTGAAAATGAGATTTAGGCTCCTAGATTAGTTAGACATTGCAACACTGTGTGCAGCAATACCTAAATACCTTAAAACTCTGGGCCCAGGTGACTTGTCCAAGGTCACACAGGAAATGTGAGGCAAAGCTGGGACACACAAGCAGATCCTTCTAAGACACAATCCAGTGCCTTTACCACAAGACATTTTTTGTTCTCATAGACCAGTTGTTTGAAAATTAGAAATAGGAGCTCAAGCAATTGGAACAACTAAATTCTCACCTGGGAAAGTAATTGTATTCTCATAGATTCTTAAAAGTGGGATTTATTTTTGCCTATTTTAAATTCAAAATGTGTCATATGTGCTTTCCTACCTTCTTAAGCTCCATGAAGCATTTTTCCTTTACCTCTACTCGGCACTTTTCCTTTTCTCTTTCATTGCTATTCTACATGCATAATAGTTCATGAATACATGGACGGGCTCAGGATCTACCTCAAATCTTTCACATCAAAGAGTGAAAAATGAGCCTATGACAGTTAACAGAGTGGAAAAGGAATTCACTTCCATTTTAAAAGCTTGCGCTCTAAAACGGAAACATCATGCTTGAGAGAGTATTTTGGTCAGCTTCTCCCCATTTTTAACCCAGCTGAACACACCAAATGGTAATTGGGTTTCCAGCTCCATGCAGCTGTGCTGCACCATCACACCACTAACATCCAATCCCAAGGAAGTACCAGAGCTCAGAAGGGAAATTTAATCTTAGAGTTAGGGCAGCAGAATAAAATAGGAACCCACAACACCATACAATTTCGCACCTTAATTAAACACGGCACACTATCAAAGATGTGGTGTGGGGAAAAGGAATAAATGGTTTTCATCACATTCTATTTTGTTTTTGGAAAATTTAGTTCTCAACCTCAATGTGGCATTTCCTTAATAAAATTCACAAAGAAAGTTTATTTTCATCTCCTATGGGATCTCAGATCTATTTATCACAAAAGATTTGCAGCTTTTCTTTTCTTTTTTCTCCCTTAGATCTTCTACCCTTTGAAGATTCTAAAGTTTCCTACGGATTTCAAGTGATGAAGACAGGCCAGGTAAAGGACTATAGGGCAGAGAATTCTTACTACAGTGTTTTCTTGGGGAGTTGAGGAAAAAATTCCTTCATCCATAGGCTCTAGAAAGATTTCAGAATTCTTTTTGCCTCTTGCTTTGAAAAGCAGAAGCAGTGACAGTTAGAAGTTAGTTTAAATGATTTGGAGAGTATAGTGCCAGGACATAGCCTTATGCAATGTCCTCCTGTAGATACAGGGAATTTATTTAATTTCTGCCTATACTCCCCCTTCGCCCCCTGAAACAAACATGTTATGCCAAGAAGAGCATTTATGTTAGTGGAAATAGATTGCAAACTACATATGGAAGTTAGTTTAGATGAAGAAATTTACAGGAATTTCAGTCAATATTCATTTCTTTCCCTAAATAGAGAACAATTTTTTGTTCTGGCTAAAAGCCTTAAAGACAACAAACCTTTGATTTGATTTCTCAAATGAAAAGTTCACCCAAAGACAATAACTTGGAGAAGAAACATTCTTTGGAGTTTTCTGTCCCAAATAAATGAAATAGTCCATTCAATGTGAGTGCGTGCTTGTGCATGAGCATGCAAATTGTGGAGACTGAAGAAGGCAGATCCCAAACAAGGAAGCTTTGCACTCCATGCCTGGCAAGAAGCCAAGCAGAGCGGAGGAACGTGGGCAAGCTCAGGGAGTGGTAAAGACATGAGAAGCAGGTCCGTACAAAACAGATCCACGCCCCTGAAATTTTTATGGCCGCTATTCCTGTTCACAGTCTGGAGAAGCAGCCAAACCTCAACTGCATCAGTTTCCAGCCTCCAAATTTCAGGTGGTGGTATTAGTGGAGGTAGGAGATTTTTTTCTACCCAACTCCCTGCAGAGTTCTTAAGGGCAGAGCTCTTTTATTTGGACTTCACTGACAGACTAAGAACTGATTCGCAGGCTGTACATTTCTGCTCAACCCAACAGAACTAGATAAGAGAGCCTGGAATTCTAATTAATTAGAGAGACAGCATGGGCCAATGTATAGACCATTAGACTGGCGGTCAGGAGATTATCCCTCACTGTACTATTGACCTGCTGTGAGACTTTGGATGAGTCACTGCGCCTCTCTGGGCCTCCATTTTCCCTCCCACACTTTGTCTGTCTTATCTGTTTAGATTATAAACTCCTTAGGGGAATGACTGTTTCTTACAAAGCGTTCATAGGCTGCCTAGCACAATGGAGCCCAATCTTAGTTGGAGCTTGTAGGTGATACTGTAATACAAATAGTTAATAAATAATAAATAATCATCATCATCATTAGAAAAAACTTTGGCATAAAGTTTGATTAGAAATGCAGTGTACCCTTAACATGTATTAAACACAAATGGAGAAGGAATTGTTTCATAAAGCTTCAGGCTTGCTTTCTAATTTTCTTCAATGCAAGCTAGAATGCCAAGTATCTACTCTGCACGCCTGTATTTTTGCAGTCTCCTTTCACGTGCACAGCAATGTATCACTGGTTGTTTGTTCCACACCTGATTGTTCTGGAAGTCATAATCCAAAGAGTATTGGATTTTCCCTAATTTTTCCTCTTCTTTGGGTTCTTCTTTATCTTCCCCGTCAGTCAGTCCAGTCTCAGCATCATCATCCTTAAGGGCCTGCAAAGAAGAAAAGAAACAATAATAAATATGACTAGCTTCTTAACACTAACCTAAAATAGATACTCTGTCCTCAAATCTATTGTAAAGCCATTAAAGCAAGCATGATGGCACAAATCCATATATGCTGTTTACATATATTTATAGTATTCAAGTTGCGCAAGAAAACTTTTTTTAAATCAGCAAGCAGCAGGGAAGCAATGGAAGTAGGAAGAAAGCTTCTTGGGACATGGCCAGCAAGAACTGTTACAAAGTCTGAAAACAGAAAGCAAATGTCAACTTGATATTTTAAAAAGTCTGCTCTAATCCAGTTGCCTCTTAAAGAGGCCAAATGTGGACAAACATGCTATTAAGTAGGCAAAGTCACATTCATTCCTCTTAAAGAGATCTCAGCAATGTCAAATCTAGCTGTGCATGCTGTGAATTATTTGCAATAGAGCCACGTGTTTCTGTAGGATTACAGCTGGTAAAAAGAGAGTATTGTGGGTGAGTTCTTCCTACATTTGACAGGTTGTTATTTAGGATGAATATGAAAGCAAAAGGTATCACCATGCTACTAGCAAATGCATGTTCATAGAAAAGGCCACCACACTAGTCCCATTGTCCTTTTATTCATTCTTTATACAAAGCTAGGCTGAACCAAACTGATTTACAGATGCACTGATTTTAGTAAAGTTAGAGAGAAATATAAATTTTGTCTATTATATAAAACAGCATTCTTCTTTTTAAGATGCAGCAGCTATCTTAGATGCTACACAAGAGAAAAATACAATTTGAAAACATCCTTTTGTGCTGTACCAGAAAGCAGAAGTATTCTTGTTGCAAAGGAATATATACAATTATGAAAACATATTAAAAGTACCCCATCTTGCAAACTTTTGCCTGAGGGAGAACTAAATGATGGGGCTCAGGGTAATGAGCCAAATATTAAAATAAAATGATTAATATTTCCTCATAAGCATGAAAATAATATCAAGATCACAAAGGCAAAGAATTAAACACTGAATACTTACCTGGAATTGATATGAGAAAACTGCATTCATCATAGATTTACACTCTTGCATGTACCTTTTAGGGAGTGCTTGAAAAGCTTCTGAAATTTCTATAGCTTCCCAAAAGCCAGTGATTGCGGTGAAGACAATATACACTGATCTTACTTCTATTGAAGAGAACGGGAGTTTAGTTTTTTACTTTGATGTGAAGAAGATTGGGCCCTTGTATCCCAATGCCCCTCATTATTGAAAGTCCTAAATGCTTTAGCTCAGAAAGTCAAATAGTAAGGACCTGTTCCAACTACCCTTGTTTTTGTTATTAATAACCTCCTTACTGAATATATAGGATATTTGCCAGCACTTGAACTTTAGAAGAGGGACTTGTGGGAAGAAAAAATAGGATTGTACCTTTCAACCCCTTTAAAATACTGGACTAAGATTTCTGGAAGGTAAAATGCTAAATATTTTGCTAAAAATCAGAGATTGTTCTTTTTACCTAGGGATAATTGGCATGTTTGCACCATTAGATTGTATGGATATACAGTGTTATATATGCCAATTTTATCAGCATGAAAGTGGCATTCAATATAAAGCACTGATTATTTTCAAAAGGGCTCATATTACTCATTTTTAATAAAACACAGAGAGTACAGGACAGTGAGAGAACCACTTGCTTGTTTTTGTTTTTCCTGTCATGCCATCAGATGTTTAGAATGAATCGACATTATTTGTAAAGACACAGATGTCAGGTGAGTGTATATACTTGAGATCCAGGTACAACGAAGGTGACAAAGGCTATACCTACAGTTGGCACTGGTTGCCAAAGAAATATTGGCTGCAAAAGCCAGACCACTCATGTCACATTCATGCCTTGACACCCTGTCTCACATATTGGTGCTTACTTGATGAAATCTCTAGGAGCAGAAGCCCATGCGCTGGGTCACAATGTCACTTAAATTTAGCCCAGCCGCCGCTCTGTCATGGGAGCTGGAGGGGGGCTCCACCATTATGCCATCCACAGCCCCCTCATTGGCGGAGGAGTGCCCTGCCTCCACGCACTTCTGGAATGTGTGTGTGGGGGGGGGTGCTGGCCAGAGACAGATTGTTTGGGAGTGAGAACCAATCAGCCAGTGGGCAGACAGGAACTGAAGCTGAGTGGCGTAGAGGGGAGTCATTGATGGGAAAGTAGAGCTGAATGATATTAGGCAGCTTTACTAAAAGACTGTCCCTCTCAGCAACCTCACTCAGTCTTTTTGTTTTTTTCTGGAGTTGTGATCGGGAGACTGTGTGACATCACACCAGTTCTCACAAAAACTCATGCATTACAACTTTGCCAACTTGAGTTCTCTGCAAAAGCATCAACCTTCTTAGTCAGTTGTAAAGAGAGCAGGCACTTAGCAACAGTGATTCGAATAGGAATACTGAAGCAGAAACATTCATTTGTCAAGGATCACTTGTAAACTAAAGGTCAGATTCAGAATTGTAAAGTACTATAATAAACTTTTGTAATCTGATGCTAATGGGCTAGATCCTCAGCTTGTGTAAATCAGCATACTTTCTTCACTGAAGTCAATGAAGTAACATCAGTTTATGCAAGATGAGGATCTGGTCCAGATATTACAGATACCAATTCTATTAGTGAATGATGGATGCCGATTAATGATTTGAGCTCTCTTAGTCAGAATATAAATTACTGTATATTTTAACAGGGGAAAAAACGTTAAAAATGGATCAAAATCTCCTATGAAGTCAAGTCAGTAAACCTGAAAGAGAGAGATGGTGGAATATTTTTCTAATGAAAAATATTTCATTTTGGCTGTGCTAAACCTATTTAAAATGTGAGTAACATTTACATTTCTTAATCCCTGAGCTGCTGGTCTCTACTGAAGCTCCTTTGCTATGGCTGAATGGCAATCTTTTAAGTGCTGGCAAAGATGGCACTGCAAAAATGATCTGCCTGGTAACAAAGGATAGCATCAGAGCAGGGCCAGATTAAGGCCCATGTCTTGGGCCCCAGTTTTTGGAGTCATCATGTGATTACATCAGAATCTCCATTCTCATTTTAAAAAATAAAAGTAAATTTCTAGGCCCCTCAGTTGTGAAGAAGAATTTGAGGCTGCGACCATGTGTAACTGACACAGAGACATGTGACTGAGTCTGCAGACTGCCAGGAATAATAGCTCTGAGAGGGGCAAACTGTGTGTTAACACCATGATGCACTGCTCTGAGGAGCCTTGTTAACATCACCCCAGCAGAGGACTCTGTGGCAGGAGAATTAAACAGGTCCAGCATATTCATCCAGATATATCCTAGCTGCTGGGGTGAGCACTGCCCATCCTCTGTATCGGGGGGGGGGGGGGGGAAACGGGCAGAGGAAGAGGAGATCCCCCTGTTGCTGTCCCTGCCTCTCTTGAAGGCAAGGGCATCCTTGCTGCCATTTCTTGGGGGGGAAAAGAGGCCAAATACTGTGGCCTTTGTCTTTCAGGGAGTGGAGAGAAGACCTCTCTGACTATATTTTTAATGATGTTAGCCATCTACTGACTCATTGAGAAGTGGTCAGTGAGAATAGGTTTCTATAATCTAGGATACTGCCTGCAGAGAACAAGAGTTACATGCAAGTAATTTGTTTTCTCTAGGGAAGAAAAAATATCCTACACAGATGCCAGAGCTACAGAGATCTCACTATCAAACAAATCTTAAAACAAACAAATAAAACAAAACAGGGAACACAGGAAGTTATAACAGTGGTGGATTTGTTGCACAATGCTAAGTGCACACAGACCCCAGTGAATTATTAGAATCCCTTCCACATGCATTATAGAAGGCATTTGGAAGGTGGCTGTTGGGTAGAAGAGAAAGAAAAGGTACCATATGACTTGTCTCTATCAAGGAGCCAGATCGTTCTTTCTGACCTTGGACCAGAAATACAGGAGACTTATCAAACTTTGAGAATAGGATCAAGTGTGTTGATTTTACCAAGGTCAGGAGACGAGGAGGGACTTGGTTGTTACCATAGCAAGCTGCGTACAATAATTTTTATCTTTAAGGAAGGAATTTGCTTTCAAAGCAAAGGCTGGTACTTTAATAGAATCTGGGTCAAAAGAAGTTGGCACAGAAGTTTCTCGTGTGATGCATCTACTCTGTTCCAAAGAGGAAGACGCACTGGATTGTGTCAAAGTAGTTGAAGCACCACCTAGGGATTTTTATTTTATGTTGAGGTTCTTTGGATAGGGGATATTTAAAGGAAATGTACTGTGACCCTCAGGTTTTTTTGGTCTTTTTTTTTTCAGCTGATCATAGTGTTTTAGTTTTTAGGTCCAATATTTCGTGATCTCGCATGCCTGTAAGCTATTTTGGGTTTTTTTAGTACTATTAAAAAGTTTATAATTATAATTTCTCTTCCTCTTCAAGCCTGTACAGTTGATTTCATGGTACTCAGGTAGCACTGGTTTACAGGGAGAGGGATGTGAAAAGTTTCTCTAATAATTTTTTAAAGGCCATTAAATATTTTAAAATTTGTTTTTCTGTAAAATATCCAGCATAAAAAGAATACATCATGGAGTGGTTGTGGAGATAGGTTTTATGTGCACTAATTTGGGATGACTTCGTAATTCACTCATGAGATTTCACCATTTCTGAGTAATATATACAAAAAACAATGAAATCATGATACCATATCATCATATGTATGTGTGTTTTGTGTATATACATATATGTAAACATGCAGAGCAGTGCAAAAAAACTCCTGTGTTAGTGAAACATAAAGGTGAAAGGTTGCACACTCATGTCACAAAAAGTCAGGAAAGTTAAGGTTCCAGCTACAACATAACTCAGCCACACTATATATCTTGTATGTTTTACGGTACTTTGATGATTATAAAGATTGTTGACGAATGTATTATTTGATCCATATTTGAATGACCATTGTAACTAGTTCTAGCCAATGGTTCAGACATCAATTAACATATGACACTCTGATTTCCCTTTCTGTGCCATGTTTTAGTTAACTCTTTTTAAAGCTCTTCTGCTGTTTAAGTGCCTTCCGGAAAACTACATTAGAACAATTCAAGTCAGAAGTGAGTGACAGTCACAACGTGCTTGTTCTTTCCTCATTTCCATAGCACAATTAAGGGTGGATTTGTACACTTCTATTTCCTTGTGCATTGCTATGAACAAAGATCCTTTCTCTTCCTCATTTTCAGTAGTCTCATCTCTTCTCGACTCCCTCAGTGCTAGAAAAACTTGGGAGGAGTCAGAATTCTGTAGGGTTCAACGAAGAGTGTTTCTTGAAATTTCACCCTACAAGCCCTTTTCATGTGCAGACAGGAGCCATCCTGCAGGGACAGCTGTTCTTCTGCTGGTTCTCCTGTCCTTCCCTTCCTCCCTCCCTCACAGCATAGCCCCCATCAGGGCCAAGCTCCCATTGATTGGGTTAACCTGTAACTTCTCAGCATCAGCCACAAAGGGGACCCCGAAGGACTAAAACAGCTCCAGGCTCTATTTACTCACTCCCAGAATTTCACATGGAAACTCTGAAGGTCTGCAAGGGACTGAGCATAGTGGGTCCTCTGATCCTCCTCAACTTCCTGAATCTCTATCAACACAGAGCTGAGCCACGTGAATCACAAAATGGGAAAATACTGCAGTAAGGGTTGTCCTCCTCCAACTACTACATAGAAAGGGAGAGGAATCATGTATGAGGGATCTCCATGCAAAGATCCATGAAGAAGTCTACAGCCCATTATGCTTCTGGTCTCAGTCATCTTACAGGATTGCATTTGCTAGCTCCTCACTAATTTCACTGTGACCTTGCTAGGACTCCAAATAGGCTAAACTCTTTCAGTGTCATTTGTAGAAGGATATCTTCATCAGGATTGTTTCCACCCACTAAGTGGACCATGAATTCATGCTTCAAAAAACAGTTAACAAAAGCAACCGTGAAAGCACCTCGGTAGTAAAAATAAACAAAATCATGTAGAGTACAGTCTGTAAGTCTACCTGCCAAGCAACGTTCACTGCAGTCTGAATTCCACCCAAGGCTATCCCATCAGCCAATCTTTTTGTTCACAGGGTGAAAAATAGGGTTATTTCAAATGCCTGCATGCTGCCCTGGCCTCAGGATTGTGCAAAGCTTGTTGAATGTGCAGGCAGGAAAACAATATTCATATTATAAAGAGAAAATTTTGTGCTATGTCCAACAGTGCAGTTTGTCGCAAGGCCAATTTCCCTCCTTCGCCCAAATTTGATGGCCAAGCTCCATATCTCTCTCTTATTTCGAGCCAAACTCAAGCACAATCATTCAGGCTTGTTTTTTCTAACCTCCACAGGTGGATTGAATATCCAAAGAAAACAATGAGGAACTGCTGAAATCCCCACTATATGAGTACATATCTTATATCATATCAGTTCCACACACATTCAAGAACAGCATAGCTGTGACCCTCCTGATCTTTTATCCCATAGGGACAGGAGGACCTTTAAAAGTTACTGGCTGATTTCCCATCATCCACCAAAACAACAGCCTGGTCGCCTCGCTATTGTAACTACATTCGCTTATCAGAGTCCCTCAGAAGGAGAGGCAAGTCTCATTCTTCCAGCATCTGCTTTCTCTCCATGAATTCATTAAAAACCCATTTTGTTTCTCAGGTTCCAGTGGCTGAGCCAGGCTTTGGTTACTGTGAAATCTACTTTATCCACTACTGCTGCAAGACTGTTGTCCTGCATCAGCAGTGGGCCATACCGATGCACGTAATGAGCTGTGTCCAACACGGAGCGTTTTGACATCACTTTCTCCCTTGTTATACAGGTTTTAAATGGACAGCCAGTTACTCAAAATGTTTTGGTTTTGAGGAGTGTTGTGAGGTTAGACAAGGCTTTTGAAGTGTTTCATTAGATATCAGTGGCTCATTTGGGTATTGTTTGTAGCCATATTGCTATCTTTGGTGCAATCTGAACATGGACTGGAAGCTGGAAGACACTGTGCTAAGTGTAGGAGATATGGCTCCCCACAAGCAACCCCTTTATCTGCAGCCAGTATCAGTTTGCTGAAATTGAACATGATAATCTAAATTAATCATTATAACCACAATAGGTCACTTCATCCAATTTGGACTGTATGCATTTTACAGTGCAATTAACATAAGCATAGTCAGCCTTATGATATGTGAAGCCCCAGGCTGCTATAAAGGTTAAAATCAGGCAATGAGTTGTCTTCCCCTTTGGCACAATTGCTTGAGATAGTGACTGGACTATACTCTGAGCTGCAAAGTGGAATGACCAGAGAGAGCATTTGCTATGCTTGTGTTTAAAGCTGATCTCGATATAAATTTTTCGATTTCCTGATTTTTGAGATTTTAACTGTGTTGTCTTAATAATGCATCAATGAAGGCCTTTGCATTTATATTCCTAGGTTTTGTGCTTATTTTTAAAGAGAAAATGTCTTTGCTTAACAATGTTAGCATTTAAATAGTCCCAATTATGCTATGGAATTCATACCTCAATGAATTGAATTGTTGCTGCTATTGTGCAATTTCAAGTGTTTACTTTGATCTCTAAAGCCCTATGTAGTATTGGCTCTGGCTCCCCAAGACATCCCCAGTCCATAGCAGCAGCTGAGATTCTTTAGCATTTGGGAACAGGGAAGCAGTGTGTTCTCAGGCCACATGTGTAGTACAATTTTGCAACAATTTCCCACCAGTGCTACAACTGGTTCAGCTGCCCGAGTGGGGTTTTTTTCTTAATATTGTCTAGAATACATAGGGCCAGAATGAATGGCCCTTGAATCTGGAATTCACTACCAGCCTTGGTCTGTCAGAGCTTGACTTGAGACAAGTCCCTAAAGCTGAGGAATCTCTGAATTTCCCCCCCACACGTGTACTTTTGTACCATCTGTTCTCCTAAGGCAGATAGAATGTGATCCAAAGCCCATTTAAGTCAAGGGCAATCTTTCCACTGACTTCCAGAGACTTTGGATCAGGCCCATAGGGAGGATTTTACTATGTATGTTTCAATTAGATGTATATAATCTGACTCATACAGACTGCCCCAGCAGCAGACACTGAACTGGTCAGGCTGGGCAGAGAGAACTGTAATAATATCAAAAAGGGAATGGGGTTTCAATAAACTCTGCTAAAGTCTTAGGCAATACCACCTGTTATAAGAGTTGTTTATAACGAATAATATGTATATCTGTGTGCATAAATATAATGATAAATAAAGATCGCCATCTAGTTGCATATAATATATATTTCTTCACAGAATGCACAGTCAACCTGTGGAACTCTTTGCCAGAGGATGCTGTGAAGGCCAACACCATAATAGGGTGCAAAAAAGAACTAGATAAATTCATGGAGGATAGGTCCATCAATGGCTATTAGCCAGGATGGGCAGGGATGGTATCCCTAGCCTCTGTTTGCTAGAAGCTGGGAATAAGCGTCAGGGAATGGATCACTTAATGATTACCTGTTCTGTTCATTTCCTTTGGGGCACCTGGCATTGGCCACTTTTGGAAGACAGGATACTGGGCTAGATGGACCTTTGGTCTGACCCAGTATGGCCAGTCTTATGTTCTTAATAATAATAGCATCTGTTGTATTGTTCATAATTTTGTAGGTTCAATAACATTATTATGGACTGCAAATGTCTTGCTGGGGGCAGCTCTCCCTAAACATACTCAGAAGTCTGGGGACTGCTACTACTCCCCTCTATGGTGTGAAGCTTATTCCTCTCCCTGGCCAGCCCTACTGGCTAGTTTGTGGTGAGGTGGAAGGATAGAGACATGGGCTGACTTTCTCCCTGACCCTTTGGGACACAGAGCACCCCAAGGGAGTAACAAGGCAGTAGACCCTTTGTATCAAAGAATGAAGAGGCTGCAACTCTGCCTATCCTTTGTGAGGACTATGCAATGGGAAAGGCTCCTCGCACTCTCCCCAACCACTATGGTGTACTCATTAAGGGCCGAGTAGAATCTGGTCTTTAATAAGGAGCTCAGAGGTTGGTCTACTGGGCAGGTGAAAACAAGGTATTACAATGGAAACTAGTATGCAACTGCTTTATTACAGAAAGTAACAGATCTAAGATAAGTTATAATTTATACTCTAACATAAAATTAAAATCATTCTAACTGTAAAAGAATTTCCTATAAAATTAATAAATGAATTATTTTACTAGTAAAAATTCAAAAGACTTTGAATGTGTGGACCAGTAAGTTAGAGAGGTCATGTGCTCGTCAGAAGACATATAGAGGGGGAAATAGCATATACCACAGAATGGGAAATGGCCTATCCCATAGCAGGGAAGCATATCATTACCAGATAAAGAAACTGTACTCAGAGGAGTCCAGTTCAGAAAAGGGATTACAGAAGAGAAGGCTAGTGTCAGCTGGAGAACCTGTGTTTCAGAGACCCACTTGCTTGACAGTTGACTTTTTTGCTGGGCACTATTGGCCCTTGGGTGAAATCTTGGCTCTACTGAAGTCAATGGGAGTTTTGTGACTCCTCATTGGGACTGGGATTTTGATGCTTGCTTTTTTTGTGGGTTAATGTACATTAATTTGCTCTTTTTCCTAGATATCTGAAGGTATCTAGTATTAAAAAGCTTGCTCCTTCGGCATATTTTGTTTCTATGCGGACAAAGAGTTTTATAGCCCATAAGAATATGGAGTTAGTTTAACTAATCAGTTACACATTGAAGGGTGGTGAAGTGACGTTACCATTGTATAATTTAAAGAGTTTAATGGAGTAAATATCTCCTACCTGTTAAACATTAATTAAACATAGTAGCGTTTTTTGACATGCTTCCAATTCCAGGCACAGGGCCAGTTAGATAGTCAAAACAGCAAGGTCTCAATGAATGAATGAGATGATGGTGGTCAGAGGGGGGGATTTATTAGAGGTTTATTAGGAATTGGGGAACACTTGGGAAAGGAGGAGCCTATACAGGAAGGATGGACTCCACCTAAACCAATATGGAACCGGACTGCTGGCATATAAAATTAAAAAGGTCATAGAGGAATTTTTAAACTAAGGGGAAAGCCAACAATTGCAGTGGAGCACATGGTTCAGACAGAGATATCCCATAGGAGAGGGGATACATTATATTCTAGTAAAGAGTAGAGGATAGAAGTAGATAAAATACAGATAAGAACCAAAGAGAACCTGTCAAATGAAAGAGAGTTCCGTTCAATTATATCACATGAAGACAGACAGGTAAATATTGACAAATTGTATAAGTGCTTGTATATAAATGCAAGAAGGCTAAATACTAAGTTGTGTGGACTTGAATGCCTGGTATTAAAGGAGTACATGATATAACAGGCATCACAGAAACTTGGTGAAAAGATGATAATTAATGGGACATGGTAATACCATGGTATAAAATATATAGGAATGACAGAGTAGGTGTGACTGTAGGGGTCAGCACATTGTATGTGAAAGAAAACAGAGTCAAATATAGGAAAAATCTTAAGTGACTCAAACAGTACCATAGAATCTTTATGGATAGTAATTCCATGTTTGAATAATAAGAATATAGCAGTAGGAGTATATTACCAACCACCTGACCAGAATGGTGACAGTGATTGTGAAATGCTTAGGGAGATTAGAGAGGCTACAAAGACAGAAAATTTAATAATAATGGGGGATTTCCACTATCTTGATATTGACTGGGCACATGTCACCTCAGGATAGGATACAGAAATAAAATTTCTAGATACCATTAATGACTACGCCTTGGAGCTGCTTGTCCTGGAACCCACAAGGAGAAAGGCAATTCTTGATTTAGTCCTAAGTGGAGCACACCATCTGTTCCAAGAGGTGAATATAGCTGAACATTTCGGTAATAGAGATCATTAAGTAATTACATTTAATATCCTTGTAAAGGGGAAAATGCCAAAGAAATCCACCACAGCAGTATTTAACTTCAAAAAGGGGAACTACACAAAAACGAGAAAGCTAGTTAAACAGAAATTAAAAGGAACAGTCAGAAGAGTGAAATGCCTGAAAGCTGCAAGACAATTATTTAAAAACTCCATAATAAAGGCTCAAACTAAATGTACACCCATAATAATAATAATAAAAACAGTAAGAAGACCAAAAAGGTGCCACCATGGCTAAACAGCAGAGTAAAAGAAGTGGTTAGAGGCAAAAGGCAGCCTTTAAAATTTGGAAGTCAAATCCTACTGAGGAAAATAGAAAGGAACATAAACTCTGGCAAGTAAACTGTAAAAATATAATTAGGCAGGCCAAGAAAGAATTTGAAGGGCGACTAGCAAAAGACACAAAAACTAAACAGCAGTTATTTTTTAAGTACATCAGAAGCCTGCCAAGCAATCAATGGGGCCAATGGACAATCAAGCTGCTAAAGGAGCTCTTGAGGAAGACAAGGCTATTGCAGAGAATCTGTTAAATGAATTATTTGCATCAGTCTTTACTGCAGAGGATGTAAGGAAGATTCCTACACCTGAGCCATTCATTTTAGGTGACAAAGCTAAGAAACTGTCCCAGACTGAGGTGTCAGTAGAAGAGGTTTTGGAACAAATAAATTAAACAGTAATAAGTCTCCAGGATTAGATGGTATTCACCCAAGAGTTCTGAAGGAACTCAAATATAAAATTGCAGCATTACTAATTGTGGTATGTAACCTATTGCTTAAATCAGCCTCTGTATGAGATGACTGGACAGTAGTTAAATAATGCCATTTTTTTAAAAAGGCTCTAGAGGTGATCCTGGTGATTACAGGCTAAATTCAGTACCAGGAAAATTGGCTGAAATTATAGCAAAGAACAGAATTATCAGATGTATAGATGAACAAGATATGTTGGGAAAGAGTCAATACAGCATTTGTAAAGGGACATCATCTCTCACCACTCTATCAGAATTTTTTGAGCATGTCAACAAGCATGTGGACAAGGGTGATCCAGTTGATATAGTATTCTTGGACTTTCAGAAAGCCTTTGACAATGTCCCACACTAAAGATTCTTAAGTATAGTAAGCAGTCATAAGATAAGAGGGAAGGTCCTCTCATGAATTAGTTACTGGTTAAAAGATAGGAAACAAAGGATAGGAATAAATGATCAGTTTTCACAATGGATAGAGGTAAATAGTGGGGTCCCTCAAGGATCTGTACTGGGACTTGTGCTGTTCAACCTATTCATAAATGATCTGGAAAAGGGGTTAAGCAGTGACATGGCAAAGTTAGCAGATGATACTAAATTACTCAAGATAATTAAGTCCAAAGCTGACTGCAAAGAATTACAAAGGGATCTCACAAACTGCGTGACAAAATGGCAGATGAAATTCCAGGTGGATAAGTGCAAAGTAATGCACATTGGAAAACATAATCCTAACTATACATACAAAATGGTGGGTTCTAAATTAGCTGTTCCCATTCAAGAAAGAGATCTTGGAGTCACTGTGGATAGTTCTCTGAAAATACCTGCTCAATGTGCAGCAGCAGTCAAAAAAGCCCACAGAATGTAGGAACCATTCAGAAAGGGATAGATAACAAGATAGAAAATCTCATAATGCCACTATATAAATTCATGATATGCCCACACCTTGAATACTGCATGCAGTTCTGGTTGCCCCATTTCTAAAAAATATATAGTAGAATTGGAAAAGGTATAGAAAAGGGAAAGAAAAATGATCAAGGGTATGGAACGGCTTCCATACAAAGAGCAATTAAAAAGATGGAGATTGATCAGCTTTGAAAAGAGATGACTAAGGAAAGAGACAACAGAGGTCAATACAATTATGAATGGTGTGGAGAAAGTGAATAGGGAAGTGTTATTTACCTCTTCACATAACAAAAGAACTAATGGTCACCTAATGAAATTAATCGGCAGCTGGTTTAAAACATACATAAGGAAGTACTTCATACAATGCACAATCAACCTGTGGAATTGATTACCAATGGATGTTGTGAAGGCTAAAAATATAACTGGGTTAAAAAATTATACAAGTTCATTTAGGATAGGTCCATCATTCCCTCTGAAGCATCTGGCACTGTCCACTGTCGAAATACAGGATACTGGGCTTGATGAACCATTGGTCTGACACAGTATGGCCATTCTTATGTTTTTAAGTGATTTACCCCCGGTCACACAGTGAGTCAATGGCAGGACTGGGGATGGAATCCATACAGCCTGATTTCCAATCTCCTGCTTTAGCTAATACACAAATTCCTCCCAAGATAAAAATCTCTCACAAATAGCAGTGTTTCAGCCTGATGCAATTAGAAATGGCTGAGATATTAAATCGCCTTCTCCACAAATGCTTTGTGACCCAATTAAAGGTGCAGACCATCACGGCAATTATTCTCCAAGAAACAGGGCTGAATTTTTGATAATTTTTCAGTGCCACTGTTCATCACAGAAGTGAATAAGTCTATTCCTTTCCCAAAGGCTGAACTTAAGCAAGAAATTTGCTGTACCAATGCATTAAATTCAGACCCATTAAATCAGCAGCTATTACAGTGTCTCTAGAGCTGGATGTTTTTCTACAGATGAAAAAAAAAAACGCAGGAGAAAATTATGGGAGATTGGTAGAGACTGATAAACTGAAGCACAGAAAATTGTGATAGGGATGTCTTTAAAAAATGTTGGACTCCGTCTGCATCCAGGTACACCAGTGTAATTCTGGAATTACCCCACTAAAATCAATCGTGTGGAGTAGACTTTGGCTGACACCTTGAAGTGTACTCACTGTATTAAGACTACAAAATAACGAGAATAAAGTAATAGCATGAGTTACTGATTATTTTAGCACCAGTAGAAAGAGACAATTGTTTTGGTGTTTTTGAATATTTTTCTGTTTTGGTCTAGATTTGATACAGTGAAAATGCATATTAAAAAGAAATAAAAGCAGTACATTTCTTTTTTGCACATACCAATTTTAAACTTGAGCTTTCTAGTACATTTTGACTTAATATATTTTAAGTATGGAGAAAATGACAACCTTTTATCCCACCAAAAAAAAAAAATCAATTTAGTTCAGCCTTTTGATGTGTCAAAGCTATGTATAAATCTTAGCTGAGGAGCCACAGCTGTCAGGAGACTAAATATATCAGAGCTTTAGATTAGGCGTGTCCAAATAGCAAAATAAACCTACCGCAAGTGACAATCCAGAACAGTCATGAGACACAACATAGATAAGGATGACATAGAAGGAAGAAATAAAAATTAAAATATCCACGCACAAACATTAGTAAAAACCATGGAGAAATGACCTTTTTCACAGATAATATATTCTTTATTCACCTCCTTTACACAAGAAAGGCCTGATCCTGCAACCTTTACTCATGCGATTGGTCCTGCTGGAGCAGATAGCTCTACTTGCATGAATAAGAATTACTCTCATGAGTAAGGGTTTGAAGATCAGGATCCTAATCTGTACTTTAACTATTCTCCCTCTTCACAGCAACAACATTTATTCAAAATATCATATTAAAATTATGTTAAAGAAAAAGAACATGCTGAAATATGACAAATCTATCTGAATACTGGATATTACACAATTCCGTGTCTAACAGTTACCAGTGATAAGGCTAAAGTTCTGACTCTGCAATCAGATCTACTTAGGGTGACCAGATGTCCCATTTTTAAAGGGACAGTCCCGTTTATTGGGACTTTTTCTTATATAGGCGCCTATTACCTCCCCACCCCCTGTCCCGTTTGTTCTGGTCACCCTAGATCTACTAGTATGGACCCCTGTGACCATGCAGAGCCTCATTGGCTTCAGAGGGGCTCTAGGTGGGCACAGGGGCTGCTACTAGCAGGATCAGTGGAATGTTATTGATTTTAATGAATATTTATTGGAAGAAGAAAAAAAGAAGTTACTTTGAGGGCCCAATCCTTTAGCTCTATCAAGTGGAATAATTCCCAGTGAAGTTAATGGGACTTCTGCATGCATTATGGACTGGAACTTGCAAGCTGCCCATTGCCTACCAAGAGGTATTGAGCACTCAACTTCCACTGAAATCAAAGGGAAGTGAAGGCACTGTGTTGAATCCAAGAGGTGATCAGAACTTTGCAGGGTAGGGCCTAATGACTACAGGATTAAGCCTTTGTGCTTTGGCAACATTTCAGATTTCTGGCACCATACATGGCCAATGCAATAATTCTTTCCAGGTGGATTAGAGTAGACCTTTTTCATATAGATTTGTCTGTTTGCTTTAAAATGTATCTCCTTGATATCTCGGAGGCACTCTCTTGCCATTTTATTTGTAACAGCGGCACTAAAATGATTACATTCTGAAATAGCTTACATTCAATTTAGCAATACACTGTCTTCATGTGGAAATGCTAAAACCTGTGGTGTTGATTCAAGAATAAATCATTAACTGATTGTGCTTATACTGAAAAACAAATGCTGCAAATTATGGTCAAGGTTTTCCAAATTAGGAATTAAAGCTGATAGGAGTTAATAGGTACTTAGGACTTATGAAAATAAGGCCACTGATTTAGATGCCAAAATATGGACCTAAGAGCCTAACTTTAGCAACCCATTTCTGAAAATGTTGGCAAGCAAGGCAGATCCTCAATTGGTGGAAATTGTGATAGCTCCACTGGCCTCAATGTATATGACAATTTCCGCCATCCGAGGATCCAATCCTATATGTTCCGTGGTGCATAAATTTATCAACAGACCACTGGTTAAATTCTAAATATATGGACACATTTATTTTAAAATAAATATAAAGATCATGTGACGAAATTAAGATATATGACTTGAAACTGTAGCTTTTTGTATGCTTTTTGCAAAGTTTTGATTATCTCCATGACAATGAATTAGTAACTGGAATTTGACCTTTGTTTTCCTCCAAAAAGGGACTATGTGTCAAACTCTTCATTAACTATTAAGTGTAATTTTATATTTCAATGCTAGAGTCATTGGTCATTTATCCAGGTCATAACAAGTATAATAATAATATACTATAAGTACTTAATAATATACTTAATAATATACTATAAGTACAAGAACAGTCTTATATGATACAGAACACATCTCATACAGATATCTACTAACAACATACGTTACTTGTCCTACAAAGAAATGTTAGGTTTGTTATCGTTAGTATCATTTGATAGCACACAACAAACACACTGAATTTTATCCCAAAAATGTTCAAATAGTATTTTCAAATTATTTTCGCTTCTACGGTCAAAAGTTTGCTAAAGTTGGCCAGGACTAACTAAGCATTTAATGGACTGCTTTTTCAGACAATGTCTCAGAGGGAAATATCTCACAATTACTTTAATATTAATAAACTAGAACAAATTGTATAGCTCAAACACAGGGAGTCCAAGCATGCCTCCTCAAAGTGCCTGAATCAATACAGTATAAGAAATTTCTTTTTAACATTTATCATATTAAGTAAAACAAAATCCTCATTAGACTTTTGCAAGGGAGGATCCAAGTTTTCTGCTCAGTAATATTCTGAGCTTCACCTCATTGAGCCCTTTAACTGTGGAATTTAACATATTTTGTGGCACTTCTGATGACAGAAAGCTATATACAGTGGTCACCATTAAAATGTTGATCCATATAGTCTTAAAGTAATGAGCTTTCCCCACAATATTACTTATTCAGTATAGGGAATGCCTGTAATATCTTGTATCAGAGGGGTAGCCGTGTTAGTCTGGATCTGTAAAAAGCAACAAAGGGTATGTCTACACTACAGGATTAATCCGAATTTAGATAATTCGAATTTGGGAAACAGGTTGTATAAATTCGATTGTGCGCGGCCACACTAAGCACCTTAATTCAGTTTTTAACCACATTAATTCGGTGGTGTGCGGCCACACTACCCCATTAATTTAAACACAGTAATTCGGTGGTGTGCGGCCACACTAACCCTAATTCGAATTAACAAAATCAATTTAGGCTCTACTCCGCTCGTCGAGGTGGAGTACAGAAATCGATTTTAAGTGCCCTTTAATTCGAATTAACTGGCTCTGTAGTGTGGACGGGTGAAGGGTTAATTCGGATTAACGCAGCTAAATCCGAATTAAAGTCGTAGTGTAGACCAGGCCAAAGAGTCCTGACGAAGTGGGTATTCACCCATGAAAGCTTATGCTCCAATACGTCTGTTAGTCTATAAGGTACCACAGGACTCTTTGTTGCTTGTAATATCTTGATAAAGCTAATTGCTTTCAAATATGTGTAAATGAAGAGTCCATTTTCAGTTATGTGCAAACTGTGCCTCTAAATTTAGTCAATGGGCCTGCAAATGTAAGGAGTAAGGAAATATTAAAGAGCTCTCTGGCTGGATACTGCATGCTGCTAAGGGCCTGATCCTGCTGCCGCTGAAGTCAACTGTGGAACTTCCACTGACTTCAGTGGTGCAGGATTAGATCCCAAATGCACAAAGAGTGCCTTCAGATTCTAATCTTCCCCATGCAAAGTCTTAATTATTTGCAGAAGTGAAGCTGAAGCATCTACTCCAGCTGAAAAGGTTTTGTGCTGCAGTTCCTTAATTCTCCTGAATATACATTATTTGAAAAATGTACTCCTGTGTGTCCTTAGCTGCTGAAATACTTCCAGATGATCTACACAACAGTGTGGTTTTATCCCCACTCATCAACCCTAGCATTAACAAGATAACTAGTGAAGATGGTTTCGTTTGTATTTTAACCTTCCAGTTAGTGCCCAAGTATAGCACCTCTCTCACACACAACAGGTCAGAAGCAAGGGTTTCTTTGCTGTTCTCCAATTAACGTTGCGCAAATAGCAGCATGATGATCTGTCCCCAAGCCATTCATTGGTTCTCAGCTAAAACTGTGTTCTGTCACCTTTAATCTCCTTCTCCCTCCCACATATATAACTCTGCCTTCATCTTCCTGTCCAATTTTCTTTTATTCTTTCCTTTTCTTGTCCCTTTCCCCTGTTCCTTTGTGTCTCTTCCACCATTCTTCTGCTGCACTTTGCTTTTGGTCTCTCTCTAGGTAAGCTTCTGTTTTTGTGCAGCAAGAGATTTAGTAGCCCAGGTCCACTCTTGCATGTCATTTAGTCTCACAAGAACTTGATTAGTACCAGTCATCCAAACATGGGTTCTCTCTACCTCACTATTGCACCTGGTCCTAGTCAAAGTCCTATATAGATATGGCTGTAAGACTCTCCCACAGCTATATTTTTGAGATCACCATTTTCTCAAAAAACCTCTCTTCTATATGGACCAATTGCAGTATTCCTCCTCTCATTTGGAGAGAAGTTAACTGGCTGCTTTGAAAGCATTGACTAGTGCTGCCACCAGTAGCGTTTGCCTGTAGAGTTGGCATCCTCCAGTGGGCACCAGGGGGTTACTAACTGGAATTCCAATACAAAGCGCAGACAGCTGGTCTCCACTACTCAGCACCACTATCCAACCGTTGAGCAATACCATAAATAGATAATTGCTAGAAGACTTAACACTTTAAACATAAACAGTGTCCAAGAACAGGATGGCTACTTTACCTGGTCTTTCATGGTCTTCCCTAAATCTTTAACATCTTTCATGTTAATAGCATTCTTCCCTCCCTTTTCCTTTCCCTTCTTCTTGTTCTTCTTTTTGAACAAGCATTTCTTACAGAGACAAAAGCAGCAGGTAAGGATTAATAGGACTGCAACTATGGCTATGGCTATTAAGGCCCAAGGTGGCACTGGAAGAGAAAAAGAAACACACACAAAGTGGCACACTGTTAGTAAATTTAAATGTAAAAACCAATAGATTTCATTTGTAGCCAAACCTTTTATCAACCTTTTGAGCATGTATCTAAAAATATTCTGTTGAATTTGTATATTTCCCTCAATTGAACATTTACACAGAGAACATTAATATAACAAAGCAAGCATTATCTATCTACGTACTTGTAAATAAACAACAAAGAATGTAACTTGCAGTTATTTAGATTAATCAGCAGGAATAATTTGATTTGTCTAATGTACTCACAAAGTACGCATCTAGCAAAAATTTAAAAACCACCTTTAAAATGTTAATCATGTTTAGAGGAAATTGTTTACATCTCTCTGTATAATCATTCTTGTAACCCACCTGGCATTATGGCCTGGTAAACTAACCTAGCTTGAAGTCATGTGGCGCAGACTGGGGACTTGCCTCCAACAGAGCTTAGGTAAAAAAGTGCCTCTGATCCACACAGGCAATTTTAATGAGCAGCATTTTTCCACTGTTTTATTTGACAGACTAGAGGGCTACTCATTATAGATGCAGGTCAAGGTTATCAGTAAACAATGACCAAGGTCAGAGGACTGCTCAATCCAGCATCTATGCTGATAACCATCAAGTCCTTCAGATATTGGCAATGATTCAGTGTACATCTATGTTTTCATTGAAGTCTTATAAAGAAAAACATGTTTAGTTTATTCATTCAGTCCAGGCTTCTGGACACTGCTGTAATACAAACAAAGAATACATAATAATAATGCTGATGAATTGGTCTTGCAAAAATTAAGACGAGAATTACCTTCACGTAAGTAAACTTTAATATGACCTCTTCTGATTCCCATACTTTTCATTGACATACATGACAAAATACATAACGTGATAAACAATGGGGTTTTAAAGAGGAGAAACATTTTTGTGTCTTGAAATGTATTCTGCCTATCAGATCTGCAAGGTATTCTCTCAACTCAATACATAAAAATCTCTAAAATTATACAGGGCACAACAAAAGTGGTAACCAAATTTACATCAGTGACTTACAAAAGGAAAGTGGATAGTGAAAATACAGAAAAATTAATTGCTTAAAGCAGCCAAGTAGAGTAGAAAGCATGAATACTGGAAGTTGCACTAGAGATTGCCACTTCAAAAGGAAATTAAAGTGTTAGTGATCAGCTTCCTTATTTGTACTTTTTATTTTTCAAACTGCTTTACTGATAGATATAAAAAGACTGTAGAAGACATGTTTGGAATAGTTAAATAATAAATTCCATAACACTTTATGTGTCTCCAAATGTTCATTTAATGTAGTTGCCATAAAAGAGATGTTGTACCGTATGTAGAATAAATGTGAACTGATTATCAAAGAAATGAATGTTAACAGATACAGTGAGCAGATTAGCAGCTGTTTAAGAGAGATATTTTATGGAGGTGGGAGTAGCAATTCCATAGTTAAGGCTGCATTGAAATCTGCACTTATTGCAAGACTAAAATCTCCATTTCATGCTTTAACGATTGAATTTTGTTTTCAAATTTGGCACAATACTTTAGAGGGCAATTGACTTTTCTATGTCATTTATTTTTTTGTAAAGTATTTACTAACTTTTCCAGAAGAAACCATTTAAAAATGCTGCCTTTGGGAATTTTTACCTTATTTTCCTCATGTTTCTTTGAGTTCCTCTGTTATTAACTCCCCCGTCCACCAACCCACAGTCCTTGTCAATTCCAAACATCAGATGTAAACAGTCTACAACTACAACAGACGTGTAGGCCACTTTTAACATCTGAAATTAAATATAAAGTGCTAGTCTCCTTACTTGGTATCATCTAATTGAGTTATGCCAAGATTAACCAAAGGAACTGCTCAGATCCATCAGCTATTTCTGTTTTCCAGTGCTGCCAACTTGCTTCACCAGCTGTGCTTTGCACATACTCCCAGTGATGTGGGGAGGCAGGCTGGCAACAGGAGGTATGAAGATGGACTTCAGAAGAAAAAGGGGACTCTGTGTGTGTGTGTGGGGGGGGGCATGGGAGGAAAGGGAGGATATGGAGAGGCAAACAGAATATACCCAGGGTGGGGGACACAAGGGATTGAGACTTGAGATTAGCAGGATGGGGGTTAGCATGGATGTGCACATTGCCTGGGAAGAAAGACGATATGAGAGAGGGGTGTCTGGGGCAGTCAGATGCCTCCATACTGAATGAAGGGGTCCTCTGGCACTGCTGCCTTGGTTCCCCAGAGTAATGAGGCAGCAGCACCCTGGGGAGTTCTTCAAGCACTGCTGCCTTGACACACAGACCCTCAGCTCCTTTGTTAAACTGTTTACTGTTTATTTTAATCCATTTGTAATTAATTGCAGACAGTAACTCTTGTGTTATAATTAAAGCACAAACAAATGACTGCGATGCTCAAAGTGATACAGAATTTTTAATTGATCTCTTCAAAGAAGACACTCCCCAGTTTTTTGTTAAAGCAAATACAGGTATAATGGAAGGAAGCTTTTAAAGCCGTTCAAGCTCTGGAGACTTTCAAAAAGGCTTCAACAACCAAATCTTCAGGAAAAGAAAGGAAAAACCCCAAACCAGACAGACTGTAAAGAATATTTTCTTCAATATGAGTGTACAATCTCTGTCAAGAAGATGGCTCATCACAATACTGCTACTGGCAGAGAGCACTCAGCCTTGTATTACTGGCACTGAATGTACAAATGAGGTTTAAAACAAGTAAAATTTCAACTGTATAGGCTTTGAAACAGAACCAGGTGTTTGTTTTCAGAATGTTTCATAGAAATTTTATTTAAATCTTTCTGAATAGAATTAATTATGCTATATGATAAAGCCAAAATTTTCAAAGGAGACTAGTGATTTCAAGTGCCCCAATTTCTGATACCTTAAAGGGGCTTGATTTTCAGAAAGAGCAGAGCCTCTGAAAATCAGGCCCCTTTAAAATGTCTCAAGTTGGGCATCCCAGAACAGAGGCACTCACTAGTCACTTTTGCAAATGTATGCCTATAGCCTTTAATTTTCTGACATACTGAATATGAAGAATGAGGGAGATATCTGTATTAATTTTGTGAAGCTTATAATCTGTGGATTTGGTAGTTACTGTGGGGTGGCTGGCTTTATGGAACCCTAAAGGTTCATTCCAGCTGGGTCTCTTGCCAGGTATCCAAGAACCTGGCAAAGACTCTAATTCAATGGACAATACATTGCTGGAAGGCGATCTCGGACCCCCTCTGAAGAAATGTGTGACCAGGTTCAGGCTGCTCAAAACCCCAGGAAATCTGGGGCAGGGACTCTTGAAAAAAAGAATCATTGAACTGTTGAAAAGGATAAAAAGGCAGACTGTGACCTGAGGGAGACACATTGACTGGTGGGTCAGACCATCAGAAAGGCAGGAGCAGTAGGAGGTACAGCCTGTCTCACCCAGCCCCAGTGGTGGGTGGGTGTGCCTGAAACAAGCAGGAATAACATATAGTTGCAAGGAAAGGCTAAAGTTTAAGTAAGATAACATGAATGTAGGCTTTTCATTGTTGTCTTCCCTACCTGATATGTTCTTGTGGACAAATACCTAATACTTGTTTTGAAGAAGCTGTCCTGAGTCACTGCAATTTCATACCTGTCACATGCTTTTGGAAAGAAGTCTGTATCAGGGGCCAAACCAAGATGGACCTGCTGAAGGTAGCATGGTTTGTCAACAGGGATGCCGCAGCCTGGTGATCCAGTCTGAAGTGGGGTGAATCACGGGATTTGATGCAGAGAAGTTCAGGTGTAGGCCTGTCACTTGGGAAAGGGTACCCATGGAGAGACAGAGAGGTCAAAGGTACAGCTCCCCCCTGAACAATAACACTGAACCAAAGAGATAAGCATCAGGATTGTATCATTAACCAAGATATTTTAGGGACCATTTCTGTTGACCTCACTCATGTTGAGCAGCAATGACTCATGCGAGTAGTCCCACTGAATCCACCAAGTTCAAAAGGACAACTTATGTGAGTGAGCTGCAAAATGGGAAGAGGTGCAAAATTGTGTCCTTTGTATAAAACTTTTTTTTTTTTTGGTTAGCTTTACAAAAAATGCTTGGAGAAGTTCAATGCTGACATTCCAGCGAGACAATCTAAAACTATTAAATGCCAGGGAGGACAATTGATCCCAGAGAAAGAGGCAAAGTGAGGGAAGAAGAAAGCTGCATATCAGCATCAAAGTACTAATGTTGGTGTACACTGCATAGATAGAGTCCCTCCTACTAAACAACTCAAAAATGCCTTAATAAATGTGAATATCTATAAAACTACAAAATGGTGTAAAAGCCCTTGTTTGGAAAGCTTCAACACTGATTTTGACAGGTTCTAATTCAGGGCATGCACCACTGGCTTTCGACACTCCCTAGTCAAATGAATCTGTATTTTTATAAGGACATTTGCAATAACTGTGGCATCAGGCTTGTCATAATTCTCAGACATGTATTATCCTCCTGGTGTTGGCTAACTTACAGACAACTAACAAGATGACCAGAAGTCCAATAAGTTTGATGTTTTGAACTGTATCACCCTAACACAGACATGTATGAATATGCATATAGGAACAGAGCTTGACGACAAGTTTGCTCCAACTATAATGGATTATCCTGGAATAATCAAAAGCAAAGTCGTGCTTAATTTAGCACATCAGTTGCTACTACCTCAGTAGAGCAGAACTTTTATGCATGGGTTTGGTTTGTGAAATCCTCATATTTTCCAGTTTGCTTTTATAAGTCCTACTGATTTATGCCCATCATATATTATATAGCCTAGCAACACACACACACAGGGTAGGATAGGGAAGAAAGAGATAATTGCCAATAGACACAAATTACCATATTTGCCAACATTTACAATTGATCAGAAGGGACAACTTTGTTAAGGCTTTTTGTTTGGTTTAAATTAAAATCTTGGAATCTGCCTTTGGAAACTGATTTGAAAATACCAGTGGAAATTTCCTGGGTTTTAGATGATCATAATTTTTTTTTTAACAACTAAATGATTCATAGATTCATAGATTCTAGGACTGGAACGGACCTCAAGAGGTCATCGAGTCCAGTCCCCTGCCTGCATGGCAGGACCAAACACTTACTTGGTATGAAAAAATTGAATCTTACTTGGTATGAAAATAGAATTCTATAGCATAACAGCTTTACACTGGTAAAATATATTCTAATTAAACTAAATACACACCAAATCCTGGGCCCCCAAATTCCCGTACTTATATGCATTGAACAGAGATTGCGCCCTTCAAACCCTGAGTTTCCTGGCCAAATCAGACAGGTTGGTATGTTCATTCAGTCTCAGCAGAAAAAATTCTCCTCCATTGGAGGGAGCTCAGATGTTTGGAAGGATAAAGGCAGGGGGAAAAAAAGATGGAGAGATTGGAGTAAGGAAGTATCAGGGAATGCGGAAAACAGACAGCAGAAAAAAAGGAAAAATTGTATAAAGGACTAGTGCTTTGAAATCACCCAAGGACACAACAAGGGAGACCCAGTTAAGTCTGAGAGAAAAGTCAAGCCACAAAAAAAGAGAGAGAATCGAAGTGGGAGAGGGAAAGAAAAAGAAAGGAACAAAGAGAGGAAAAGCAAAAAACAGCATATGTAACATTAACATTCCTAAATTTAGTTTATTTATGTGAGCACAAGGGCTTTAGGTGCTGTACAGTTATAAGAAGTGGGAGTGAGGGAGGAAGGCACAAAACCCACCAAAACAAAAACAACCACTACCCACCAAACACCCACACCAGTAAGCATCTCCCCTTCCTCCATCCAGTCTTTAACATCAGGGAAAAGCCTGGTGCTCTGAAGCTTAAAAACAAGGAAGAGGGAAAGAAAGAACAGTGCTCTTTGGACCAAGAGGGTGAACTGAATTCCAAAATTAAGGGCTCCTTATCAAGAAGACCCTGCCAGTATCCCACTCCTATTTAAGCTAGGGGAATAATAGCTAATTCCCCATAGCTGATGGCAACTGCCAGGGTATACTACAGGGAAACAGGTGGTCTTAGGGTTGCCAATTTTGGTTGGATGTATTCCTGGAGGTTTCATAACATGACATAATCTTTAATTAAAGATTAATCTTTAATTCCTGGAGACTCCAGGACAATCCTGGAGGGTTTGCAACTGTAGGCGGTCTCTAAGGCAGTCAGAAACCAAACCATTTAGGAATGTATTGATCAAAATCAGCATCTCAGCCAGAAATCCTGCTCTCTGTGAGACATACTACTCAGTAAGCAGGCAGCTGCAATTTCCAAATGGTTTGAAGGTGTAATCCCATGTGAAGCACACTGAAGCATTCCAACTGTGGTGGCAAAAGCATGGATAACTCTGACAACTTTCACATATGAAAAAAGGGTTGCAAGCTTCTTGCGAAGCACTGATGTTGGAAAGTTGTTTTGAAAACAGCTGCTCTCTGTGCATCCATCCACAAGAGCTGGGGATTGAAAATCTCCAGATTGCACATCTGACTAACAACCCCCCCGTTTTATTATTAAGAAGTATTGTGTAGATGCACGGGTACTTTTTTGTCTAGTCTTTTCTATAATATGCTCCAGACTTACTCCTGCTATTTACTTTTGATGGTGCCAAAACAGAAAAGAAAGGGCAGCTTCACAGCTGTCCAACAGTACCTTTACAGCTCAGGAGGTATTAAAAAAATGTCCCTATCTCCCAAAATCCACATCCACCAAACTAGTCTGCAACACAGGTGAAAGGATGAGACTGAGGCTGACTGAAGAACATATGCTCTGGGAACCCACTCTGGAATGTAAACAGTGGAAGAGGATACCACAGCTGACTGAGGAGGCAGTATGCAGGTTACCAAAAACCACAAATATAAGTACTGGTGTGGACTAGTTAGAATGCCAGAATGCACTGGGAAGGCATGAAGAGAAAAACCACCTATCATATCAATACAGTTTAAATATTAACACTCACTACAAATTTATTAGAGCATAAGCTTTCGTGGGCTACAACCCACTTCTTCGGATGCATATTGAGTGAAACATATCGAGGAGATATATATACACACATACAGAGAGCATGAACAGGTGGGAGTTGTCTTACCAACTCTGAGAGGTCAATTAAGTAAGAGAAAAAAAACTTTTGAAGTGATAATCAAGGTAGCCAAGTACAGACACAGTTTGATAAGAAGCAAGTGGGAGAATACTTACAAGGGGAGATAGATTCAATGTTTGTAATGGCTCAGCCATTCCCAATCCCTGTTTAGCCCTGAGTTGATTGTGTCTAGTTTGCATATCAATTCCAGCTCAGCAGTCTCTCGTTGGAGTCTGTTTTTGAAGTTTTTCTGTTTTAAGATAGCCACCCGCAGGTCTGTCATAGAATGGCCAGACAGGTCACTTGCTTCTTATCAAACTGTGTCTGTACTTGGCTACCTTGATTATCACTTCAAAAGTTTTTTTTCTCTTACTTAATTGGCCTCTCAGAGTTGGTAAGACAACTCCCACCTGTTCATGCTCTCTGTATGTGTGTATATATATCTCCTCGATATGTTTCACTCAATATGCATCCGAAGAAGTGGGTTGTAGCCCACGAAAGCTTATGCTCTAATAAATTTGTTAGTCTCTAAGGTGCCACAAGTACTCCTGTTCTTTTTGCGGATACAGACTAACACGGCTGCTACTCTGAAACCACTCACTACTTGCACACATGTTTTTTCCCAGACACTGTTACATATGCTGTGTGGCTCTGTGAGCACACTTTGCATATGGCTTTCACACTTCACTCCCATTTTCACTTCCTTACTTCTATCTTAGATTTTCTATATGGCTCTGCTTAGTGCTTACTATAATGTGTGTTTAAATCCTACCTACCACTAGAGGGAACCAGGACAAAGCATCTTAATGAAATGGAATGATGCTGACATTTCCCCACTCTGTCTATTGTTTGAGCATTCAAAGTGGTATTGCAGAAGGCAGTCTCCATGAATAGCTTCTGGAAATTACTTGAAGCTGTAACTGAGCTAAGAGAAGTGTGTTATGACAGCAAAACTTCCCTCCATGCAAAATAGTGTGACATGAAAGTGTGCTGATCAGATGGGTTTCACTTGTTGAATATGCTGCTGCCTAAATGGTTTGTTAGCTGTTATCATGCAAAATCACTCACACTTTGTATTGCTGAATATTCCAAACTTGGCAAATGAACTGACCTGCAGTCTAGCAGGCACAGAGGAGCTGCAGCCTGTTATCTGGCAGCATTAGACAGGATTATACACCTAGCCAAGACACTTGGAATGCTGGCTGAGCAGACCTGCTTACCTTGCCCTTCAAATGCCTGAGGCCAAATCTGCCTAAAGTAGATGCTAATTTACATAAATATGCTTTACAAACTATTGGAAATGCAATTTGTTTTAATTACTTCATCTTCAGGGCAGATGGTAGGCTTCTCTTCCCTAGATAAACATCATGCCAACACCCCATTTTCCTCTGTATAGCTGAGTCTTTTTTTCTTTCTCCTTGTCACCAATTTCTCTCCCCCCATTTCTTTACCCCCCTTCCCCCAAGATCTCTCTGCCTACTCCCCTCTCACCTGCTCCTTTTGACCCATCCTTTCTGAGAGACTCTGCAGAGTCAAGAAAGTAGGGCACAGGGGTTTCCAAATCTCTTCCTTTCCAACAGGCCCCTAGCACACTCACTGCATGCCAGGGCCAGCTTTAGGCCGATTCCCCTGAATTAGGCCCCGTGCCTAAGAGGGCCTCATGCCCTAAAGAAGAGCGCCTAACTTAGGTGCCTTTTTAATTTTTATTCATCCGGCAGCAGTCCGGGTCTTCGGCGGCGGGTCCTTCACTCGCTCCGGGTCTTCGGCAGCATTTTGGCGGCGGGTCCTTCAGTGCCGCGGAAAACTCGGAGCGAGTGAAGGACCCACCGCTGAAGTGCCGCTGAAGACCCGGACCGCCGCCAGGTATTCGAATCAGGCCCCACACTTCCTAAAGCCGGCCCTGTGCATGTATAGCAACTGGGCCAGGGAAGGAGGTGTGTCTCTGAGCCTGATGCTTCCTGCCTGTCTAGCAGTTAGTGGGGAATGCACCGTAGCTGTGGCCATAAAGCCTTTAGAATAAAACATAACAAAATGAAAAGCTCTGGATGACTTCCAGAAATGCCAAAGGCAGCAGGGGCATGCTGCACAACTGGAGAAGAGTGCAGAAAGCGAGAGCCTCCAGCCGAAAGCTGGACAGGAGGCAGCTCTGCTGCAGGCTTTCAGGAAAGGTGCATTTGCAAACATACGGTGATGCCAGGTAACTTGCCAGTGGAGGACAACAAGGAAATTCAAGGAGCTAATATTCAGCTCTAAAAACCTGTAGAAGCTTGAGACAGCATTTTCAATCATGTTGTGGACAATGGTATTTTGTGGTTAAAGAACATTTCACTTTTCCTGTGACATTTACTGTATGTTACACTTCAAGCTTTGATCGATAGTCTCAAGGAAAAAAAAAAGCAAATGAAAAACTCAGACATCTGCCTATGATTTTAGACTGGGATTTTCAACGGCACCTAAGAAAGTTCAGTAATACTAACCCCCAGCATCCAAAAATCCTGAGTCAGGCCTCAATAATTCATTACATTGGCTTAAAAATTATGAGATATTTAAAAATACAGTAATACATTTTGGGTTATTTTTATTTGCCTTCTAAGTTTTTGATCTTTTGGGTCACATTTTCAATGTTTGTCCTGCAGCCACGAGGGCTAGAAATATACTTCATTTTTTCAAATAAAAGCTGATATGCTAACTTACTGCAAGAATTCAGGAGTTGGGACTTTAAGAAAACACATAACATTGTGTGAATCAGCAGTCTTAGGAGTTAGATGCCCAACTCCCAGGGAAAGTCATTGCTTTGATTTATTGATGCTCAACATTAATTTAGAAGACCTCAAAATCAGAATGATGACTCAGTGTTAACTTCATCAAGCATAGTACAGAGGAATATTAAGTTTTGTTGCTTGGGTCATATTGTTTTAGACTAAAGCGCTTTTCATCAATAGACCACAAAGCACTTTACAAAGAAGGTCAGTATCATTAGCCCCATTTCACATGCAGGGAAACTGAGGCACAGAGAGATGAACGTGAATTGCCCAAAGTCATCCAGTAAGCCAGAGCTGGGAATACAAACCAGGTCTCCTGAGTCTCATGCCAGTGCTCTATCCCCTCCAGAGCACAATATCAGCAGGGTGTTTATTAGCTTATAAAAACTGTAAGTAAATTTAGTGCTCATAAAAGGTGTCAGGCAAACAGCAGTGCACGTTTATTCACCATAATGAGTCATTTCTACTGCAGATGAGCTACTTCTAGGAGGGAGTTCATTCAGTCTCTATTGACAATATCATATGGGTGCCAGTTGTGATGGCAGTTTGTGAGAACAACAAACAGCAATGACTTTAGGTCCCTTGTGTGATCTGACCCCCTACCCCCTTTCCTACTGGTTCCCTTATGGTAAATTATCCAAAAAAAACATGGACTAGATGTTGGAGAAAAGGCACAAGTCATGAATTTATAATAAAAATAATGCTAAAATCCCCATGGTTTGTATTATTTTAATCAAAATAGTATTGAATCTCTGCCGGGAGCTGCCTGGAATCACTTACACATATCCCTGTGGGAAACCACTAATCCTAATATCGGACAGTTCCTGCTGTCGCTCAGCCTTACATCCAGCTCAGATTTTAAGCTGGCAGCCGTTGAGGTTCTCAACGTAATTGTTGTAATTGCAACTGTTTACTGCCTACCCGTATGATATAAGACCAACATGGTAAAGAGCCAAGGATTTTTATTTTTTAAATGATGAACTTCATGGAATCCAAGAGAGTTATGAAAGAAATGCCCCATAGGCCTTGATCTTGCACTGCGATCCACCAGAGTGACTATGTGGAGCTATATTGACTTTGAGAAGGCACTGATGAAAAACTGGGTCTTTATCCATAACTTATTTGCAGCGTAATGACCCAGGATTTAAGTATCTCTTGCTGTTAAAATCAGGGAAACAACTGACTGTGAAAAACGGTTAACATTTTCAGTCCTAAAATCCTTTGTAATTTTTCAAAAGGAAACCCCTCTTCTTATCACTTCAATAGGAAAGCATTGCTTAAATGTAGTTAACAGCTGGAGTGGCTTCATTCCCAAGTAGGGACAGGAGCTCTTTTAAAGTCTTCCCTATTTGTCAGCGATTTTTTTTCTCATTAAATTCTTAAATCACACGCCTGGAGTATTGAAAATTCAACTAGCATATCAATCAAACAACACACCAAAAAACCCAATTACGCTCAGAGTTTTATTCAGATTTTTTTATATACTGAATGTTAGGTCAATTGTATTAGGTATGTAATAATTGTTGAGAGGATGGGTTGTGTCTTTCCTGTGCCAGAAAGGTATCTAATGATTCTGAATATGCATATTTATTTTGCTGAACAGCAACCCCAACAAATAAATTCAACTTCCACATTTCCTCATGTTTTAACTGTACACATTTAGCTTTGAACTAACAGAGATTCTTTTATATGCAATACTATCATTATTAATATTTCATTATTTGAATTATGGTAGTGCCTAAAGGCTGCAATCAAAGCTCACGACCCTAGAGTACTCAGCAACGTATACACACGAAACAAAAAGTCAGTTCCTGCCCAAAGGGCTTAATTACAATCTAAGGTATGTCTACACAGCAAGAGAAAAACCCAGTGGCAGAGGGCTTGGGCTGTGACACTAAAAATAGCCATGTAGACATTCTGGCTCAGGCTGGAGCTTGGGCTCTGAAAGCCAGGAACTGGGGTGGATTTCAGAGGCTGAACTCCAAGCCGAGCCTGACTGTCTACACAGCTATTTTTAGTGTCAGAGCACGAGCCCAAGGCTGTAAACCTGGGCTCCAAGACCCTCTGCCATGGTTTTTTTTTTTTTTTTGGCCTAAGGCAGGGGTGGGCAAACTACGGCCCGTGGGCCACATCCAGCCCGCGAGCCATTTTAAGCCTGGCCGCCAGCTCCTGCTGAGGTGCGGGGTCTGTGGCTTGGCCCTGCACCGGCGCTCCAGCCGGGGCACTGGGTCAGGGGCCGCTCCACGCAGCTCAGCCCTGCTCTGGTGCTGGGTCGCGGGTCACAACACATGGCTCGGCCCCACTCCGGCGCTCCAGCCGGGGCACTGGGTCATGTGCCACAACACATGGTTTGGCCCCGCTCTGGCGCTCCAGCTGGGGCGCTGGGTTGGGGGCTGCACCATGTGGCTCCCGGAAGCCGCGGCATGGCCCCACTCTGGCTCCTACCGCGCTCCAGTGGCCCCCTCCGGTGCTCTAATGGGAGTTGCCGGGGCAGTGCCTGCGGATGGAACAGCATAGGAGCCGGAGAAGGGACATGCCACTGCTTCCGGGAGTTGCTTGAGGTAAGTGCCTCTCGGAGCCTGCACCCCTGAACCTCTCCCCATGCCCCAACCCTCTGCCCCAGCTGTGATCCCCCTCCCCCTCTCCAAACCCCTCGATCCCAGCCCAGAGCACACTCATGCACCTCAAACCTCTCATCCCCAGCCCCACCCCAGAGCCCACAACCTCAGCTGGAACCTGCACCCCTGCCCCAGCCCTGATCCCCCTTCTGCCCCTTGAACACCTTGGTCCCAGCCCAGAGCACCCTCCTACACCCCAAACTCATCCTCAGCCCCACCCCAGAGCATGCACCCCGAACCAGAGACCTCACCCCCTCCCACACCTGAACCCCAATTTTGTGAGCATTCATGGTCCGCCATAGAATTTCTATTCCCCGATGTGGTCCTCAGGCCAAAAAGTTTGCCCACCCCTGCCCTAAGGCCTCAAGTCTGTGATGTGTTGTGTGTGGAGGCACCAGTTCACTCTTGCCAATTACAGTGCAGGATTGGGGGAAGGGGACTTTAGCATGTGACAAGAGACAACAGGTGGATAAAACAAACAAATGAGGGTGAGGAAAAGAAACAAGTGAAACAATTATCTTTGGCATTTTATGTAGCAGTGTCAGCTCCCCAACTGCCTAGCCATTATTGAGTTCTTTGTAGGCATTACTACAAAGGTGAGTTGTTGGTGGGGAAGAGAGGTAATTTTAATACATCTGTGCATAGAAAATGGAAGCTATTAACCATTTACAATGCTGAGACAAGAAAGAAATCCCATGTGATTATCTATGGTTTGCATGAAACTTGTCTCTCTTGCATAAGAAATTGGTGCTTTTACCTATTATTTTAAACTAGTCTTTAGGGAAATAAAACAGGGTTTTTTGTTTTTTTTTCCAAACTTTTTTTTTAAACATACATTTTTATTTTTAAAGATATAATAAAACATCTAAACGTGGGTTCTCCTATTGCCTAGTGTTTCCACCTCCTTTATGTTGCAAGGAACTCTCACCTCCAATGTAACCCAGATTTCTGAGACAGCCTATGTACAAAGAAACCAATTTCGAAGATGCATTTGAGGTTAATAGCCAAGTTGGTTTTCTTTCCTTTTTAGAGGCCCATTTAACATGCTATTATGATGAGGATGATGATGATTGATTACCGGCTTCTGCTTTTCTGCACAAAAAGCATGATTTCTGATTGGCTAAGTAGCAGAGCAATAATGGTCATTAACTTCCTTGCAGAAGCCACTGCCAAGGTGATAAATAGATTTGGTTTACATTAGCTACTAGACTAAAGCATTATTTGACCTCATTAATGGCTTCTAATCAAATCCAAAGTTACATGTACCTAAAGAGAAGGACAATTATTTTAGGAGAGTAGACTGAGACTCTTTTTGCCAGTCCCAATAAACTCAAATGGTCAAATCTTGCCCCACTGAACATCAGGTGGGGCCAGGATTTCACCCAAAATGTTTTAAAGGAAATGTTATTGCCTCATTCTTTTCTTTCTATTTGGCTTTGGAGCACATTGGTTTTTACAAAGTCAGTTAAACATATTTAGGATTCAATTCAAAAACAACAACAAAATAACTACAAGCTTTTATTCTGTACAAGGCCAATGAAGATTGTGTATCTTGGCAAATTGCTCAGCTTTCAAAAGCCATTTATGTTAGTACTGAAGCTCTGAGTAACAATAACTTGGGGATGGAGAATAAGCATCTGTTGTTGGGTCCTAACGTTCTTCATAACTATCCCAGCAGTCCATATACAGAAGGCCAGATACTGATCTTGATCTGTATCTGCAACTTCTATTGGTCTCTGTGGGAGCTGGATGTTTGGACTGAAGAAGTGCTATATATGGAATAAAATTTTTAGCCTTGAATGAATGGATATTGTGAATGCTTTTTAAAATACCTACTGGTCAGATTTAGAAGAGGGGACCCGTGAGGGGTGGCAGTGTTGAATGCTTAAACTGCGTAACTATCAAAGATCAAGGGAACATTTTACAAAATATCAGGAAAAACCTATGTGAATATAGAATGCCAAACAAGAATGTTGGGGAATATTCTTTGATTAACTAGTCCCTTGTATTTAATTTGAGGGAGAAAATATCCGCAGGGTTGATTTTCTAGTATTTGCTAGGAATTAGGAACGCCTAATCTATTAAATCTATTATACAGCATGAATTTCATACAAACACTGAAAAATCTACATGGAAAGGCTGGATTGTGTTGTGGATAATTTGGCTTCTCCGTGACTGTGAAATGACAAGACTGCAATCTGTCTTTTGGCCTTTTAATCTAGATTTTCTACATTCTAACTACAAATTGTTTCTCTTATCCTTCATCTATTGTTCTGGAGGGCACCAGTGTGAGACAATCATAATCTCTGCTGTGCTTGTCACTTCCCATACCTAGCAGATGAGGATGGGGTAAGTAGCTATTCATTTTGCATTCCAGGAATAGGTTTTGCCTCATGTTATGCTTTAGACTTGGACTAATTATAGTATGCATAATTAATTCACATATGCTCTAGGCTGGCCCTCAACCCCGTTAGACCATTTACTGTGTGTTACAGCCACAGCACAAGGTTCACATCTGTCCGATGTGAACTGCAATATTTAGCTGAAACCTTGAGTAGGGGAATTATGGAATTGTCCCTCCCTGGGGGAAGCTCTGGGTGGGACCGTGTCTCACTGAGTGCACATAGGCATCATCCTAAAAAACAGTGACCCTGCTCTTGCCCTGAATAGCTGGCCTGCTCTCCGGACTAGTGCACAGGGGAGTGGAGTCACTGGGGTAACGTTAGCATCCAGAATAGAGGGACTTTATATTTCATAAAATAATATCTTTCTAGCTCTCATGGCTGCTAAAAAAAACCCCTTCCAAATGGGAACTGAAGGCAAACCACTGCTGTGTTACCTCCCTGAGTTTGCAGAGAGCTTGAAATAATGACTCAGAGATGCAAACACTCCTGTGGCCTGTTAAACTCCTTGGAGTGTCAGCTAAAACGATGACACTTATAATGTCCACATTAATTATTGCATTGTTGATTATATGAGTGGATCAACCGAAGAAGGGAAAAGGAAGAGAAGTCTAATGGGGGTGAGAATTGGGTATTGCTCCAGGAAAGGAAACGCAGAGGATGAACACAGGAGACGTAAAGACCAAGAAGAATATGAGAAAAAGAGAAAAGAGGGTGAGGAAGGAAAAGATACGAAGGAAGTGGCCCAAGTTGGAGGAGAAGAAATAGCTTATTGATTGTGACAATGTACTTCATAAATAATAGTAACTAAATGCTAGTGACTAGATAAAGGCCAGATTCTACCCTTACTCCGTGTGCAGCCTTTCATTGATATTATTGAGTATCTTGCCATGAATGGAAGGGCCAATTGGCCATGGAGTCTTAAGGTTATGTCCTGGTCAAACCTTCTTCGCCAAATGAATTTGACATATCTGCTACAGGCTCAGTAAAAACCCAACCTCTGCAATATCCCCAACCTCCACAATTCCAGAGGAAAGAGATATTTAGAACTGTATATTCTGAACTCCCCTCCACACACACTCTATTAAACAATAAACACCACGTAAAATCTTACTCCATTAAATGGCCATTGGGATCTGTTCCATACTTCCATAAAGGACTCAGATCTATAGTCCGGGGTTTGCCAACATGCTTACTTTTCCCAGTGACCATGTAATAATGTTAATGCTTGGCTTCTAAATATTCCTTTTCATCTTCAAAGCATTTTATGAACATGAAGTCATTAATCTTCATAATACTCCTGAGAGGTGAAGTATTATTCCTCTTTTACAGAGGAGAAACTGAGGCAAGGAGGATAAATTACTTGTCTAAAGCCACAGAGGACTTATGTGTCAAAAAAGAGATTTACAAAAAAGAGATACTCAGACCACATCTTTCTTATTAGGATGGCATCTTATCAGCACTCCCACCATAGCATAGTTTTGTTTTTCAGAATTTGTGAATTACCCCCAGAAGCTGCTGCATATGGACTAGTCTTCTTGTTTGCTGTATAATCAAAATAAAAATGCCAAGTGGGATCCGCTGCCTTGTGCTTTATTTTTGTGTGTGTGGTAAAAGCCAGAAAAAACAATTTGCCTGTGGATCCACTTCATTGCTATAGATCAAGTTTTCTGTTAAGCTGAAAATCACAAAATCTTAAAGCAAAAACCACACAAGTGGGTTCTTGCTGCAGTCTTTATATAAATGCAAATATACAGCAAGTAGTTAAGCCCTATGCTCAGTCAAAATAAAAACATTAAAAGGAGATGTTAAAAAAAAAAACACAATTAAGACACAGGGAAAATAATCACCACTGGAATTGGAACCCAAGAGTGAAATCCCTATTCCAGTGAAGTCAATGGCAAAACTCCCATTGACTTCCATGGAACCAGCATTTCACCCCAGGTCTTCATTTACCCAGGCAAGTGTTTTGCCATTAACGAAAGGAGCAGCTGTGCTTTCTAATGCTAACAGAAACTTTGTTATAGTTAATTGATAATTCTTTCAAACCTGTAGAATCACCAGCACTGAACAATTAATTCTTTGTCTCTGAATAAGTTAGCTGTAGGAGAGACATACACTGAGCAAAAGAAAATAGTGTCTATGAAGCATGAAGAAATGAAAACAAAGAAAACGTAACTTTCAGAAGAAAGTGGTTATTAAGGGTAAAAAAAAAAAACCAGCAAAGTCCAAGGCTAGCAAAAACTGCCTTTGAAAATAAGTGTTCTTAAAATTATTTGGATAAGTATTAATGAGTTTTCAGAAACATTTTACAGCACATTTATTCTCCAGAGCAATTTACCTCCCTCTTCCCTTGAACATTCTTTTGGGCCTGTTGTCTTTGCTCTAAGGTGCTGCACGATAATAACTACACATCAACCTCTGTGTTATATATATTCTTTGCACAGCACGTAATCCAGCAAATAAAAGGTTAATTATTTTAAAACAAATGCAAATGAGCTGCTGGTTTGTTATTGGCTGAAAGTACTAAGTGATACACAGATGCAACTTTGCCTTTGTAATCTAATTAAGCCTTGTCTAATTAAATATGGGGTGGATCTGCAAAGCAGCTTGAGAGCTGCATAGAACACAGTTGCACTGAGAATGCCTTCTGAGCTTGTAAAGAGCTTGCTGGAAGCTGATCAGGCTGCTATTTAGCTTCCTCACTCTTTGGAATTGCCTTTTAACAAAATAACTTCTATTTAGTGTTAAGATCCTTCATTGCACAACACTGCATAGAGGGGAGAAAAGCAGCATTGGACACTAATAAACTGAGATCCTGATCTTGCAAACACTTAAGCACATGTGTAACTTTACTCGTGTGAATAGTTGAGTTCAACACAACTACTCAAGCACGTAAAGTTAAGCATGGGCATAAATGTTTGCAGGATCAGGCTGTTAGCTTGTGAAGTAGCTGGAATATATATATTTTTAATATACTTTCCCCTAGTAAATAATCATTTCACAGACACTCTTTTGGCAAGGAAACTCACTGCTCATGATCAAAATCCTGACCTAACAGCTATCAATGCCGAGAATCAAAATGTGCCGCGAGGGAATAAAATAACACCTAGAAATTAGTTCCCATGCCCCTCTCCTCAGTGCACACTCACATAGGGTGTGAAACCACATTGACAGGGAATTTTAAGAGAACAAACCACAGGGTCTTCACATTCTGTCTAGACAAAGTAAGATGGGAACCAAATAAGAGAAGTTTCAATCTACATTAAAAGGAAAGTAATAATGAATTTAAACAAGAACGTGTAATGTTAGTAGATCTAACAATACAGGCCTCAATTCTCTCTCCATGCTCTGGTCACTTCATTCTGCTCATGTAGTGGGAAAGGAGTATGAAGGGGGACAGATCCTGGGGAAAAAACAGCCGCATAAAGAAGTTTCCCTGCTCGTTTAGAGCTGGCAGAATTGCTCTATGCCACCCCATCTTGGGGAAGGACAAGGTGGGGCCAGATTGCACTGTGCTATGGCTATTCTGGACTGTTGGAGGAGCCCAAAGATGGCTGTGGGAAGCCACTGTAGGGGCTGCTAAAATAGACAAGCTCCTGGCTGGGGCCAGAAACTGTGAATCACAAAGAAGGCTGAAGTCACTTTCCTCCTGCCCATTGCCTCTGGACAGGAGCAGTTCCCAGCTGGATCCACTGTAAGGATAAAATAAGGCTTCATCATTGAAATGAGAGCCATGTTGTAACAGATTTAGGAATGTTAGTGTGTTTAAGGATAGCATAATTGATTGCTGTACTCTATATTTAGTCTATTGTTTATCTTTATTCTAATATTTTGTTCAATATACAATGAAACCCATTTACACTTAACTGTGTTTCAGTAAACAGGGATTAGAGTGAAATCCCATTACTTTTTATTTATTCTAAACCATTGAAGGGACCACTTCTACAAACACTTATTCCCAGGTGCAGTACTTTCAGCTATAAGTAGTCCCATTAATGGCAACAAGCACTATGCTCACTAATGTGGACCGGACTAGGTTTTGAGGTGGAATTAACAACACAGGTAAGGAAGTGTTTGTGCTTGATTTTTTTTTAATTTGACAGTGTCACTTTAACCTGCCAGAGACCATCAGTTGCCATCTGCAGAAAAAGTCATAGTTAATTTTCAAATAAAATGTCAGACTCAATTCATTGATCAATCTTCATGGTATTTTTAAAAATTCTTCACTGCAGTGTAGAGGGCCTGCTCTACAATCACGAACAAGGTCAGCTCCCAGACTGCTGCACTGGGCAGCACAATATGGGGAGAAGGTGACCAGACCCTATGTGGAGAAAGAAGTGGTTCGGGACTATTTAGAAAAACTGGACGTGCACAAGTCCATGGGGCCGGATGCGCTGCATCCGAGGGTGCTAAAGGAGTTGGCAGATGAGATTGCAGAGCCATTAGCCATTATTTTTGAAAACTCATGGCGATCAGGGGAGGTCCCAGATGACTGGAAAAAGGCTAATGTAGTGCCCATCTTTAAAAAAGGGAAGAAGGAGGATCCGGGGAACTACAGGCCAGTCAGCCTCACCTCAGTCCCTGGAAAAATCATGGAACAGGTCCTCAAGGAATCAATTATGAAACACTTAGGGGAGAGGAAAGTGATCAGGAACAGTCAGCATGGATTCACCAAGGGGAAGTCGTGCCTGACTAACCTAATTGCCTTCTATGATGAGATAACTGGCTCTGTGGATGAGGGGAAAGCAGTGGATGTGTTATTCCTTGACTTTAGCAAAGCTTTTGATACGGTCTCCCACAGTATTCTTGCCACCAAGTTAAAGAAGTATGGGCTGGATGAATGGACTGTAAGGTGGATAGAAAGCTGGCTAGATCGTCGGGCTCAACGGGTAGTGATCAATGGCTCCCTGTCTAGTTGGCAGCCGGTTTCAAGCGGAGTGCCCCAAGGGTCGGTCCTGGGGCCGGTTTTGTTTAATATCTTTATTAATGATCTGGAGGATGGTGTGGACTGCACTCTCAGCAAGTTTGCAGATGACACTAAACTAGGAGGCGTGGTAGATACACTAGAGGGTAGGGATCGGATACAGAGGGACCTAGACAAATTAGAGGATTGGGCCAAAAAAAACCCGATGAGGTTCAACAAGGATAAGTGCAGAGTCCTGCACTTAGGACGGAAGAATCCCATGCACTGCTACAGACTAGGGACCGAATGGCTAGGTAGCAGTTCTGCAGAAAAGGACCTAGGGGTCACAGTGGACGAGAAGCTGGATATGAGTCAACAGTGTGTTCTTGTTGCCAAGAAGGCTAACGGCATTTTGGGCTGTATAAGTAGGGGCATTGCCAGCAGATCGAGGAACGTGATCGTTCCCCTTTATTCGACATTGGTGAGGCCTCATCTGGAATACTGTGTCCAGTTTTGGGCCCCACACTACAAGAAAGATGTGGAAAAATTGGAAAGAGTCCAGCGGAGGGCAACAAAAATGATTAGGGGTCTGGAGCACATGACTTATGAGGAGAGGCTGAGGGAACTGGGATTGTTTAGTCTCCAGAAGAGAAGAATGAGGGGGGATTTGATAGCAGCCTTCAACTACCTGAAGGGGGGTTCCAAAGAGGATGGAGCTCGGCTGTTCTCAGTGGTGGCAGATGACAGAACAAGGAGCAATGGTCTCAAGTTGCAGTGGGGGAGGTCCAGGTTGGATATTAGGAAACACTATTTCACTAGGAGGGTGGTGAAGCACTGGAATGCGTTACCTAGGGAGGTGGTGGAGTCTCCTTCCTTGGAGGTTTTTAAGGCCCGGCTTGACAAAGCCCTGGCTGGGATGATTTAGTTGGGAATTGGTCCTGCTTTGAGCAGGGGGTTGGACTAGATGACCTCTTGAGGTCCCTTCCAACCCTGATATTCTATGATTCTAAGGAGCACTGTATAATTTAAGACCCACATTAAGGTGAGGTTTAAGTGCTGCATGGACTCTTGTACAGACCTCTGCACTGGGGTGAATGTTGCCCTATGTGAATAAGTACACTCGGGATTAATGGCACTGGGAACTACAGTATAAAGGCATAGGCCAATTGGGCCCTCTTAGAAGGTATTGTATTTTTTTTCTGTTTATAAACTGAATAGAGGTGTGAGTGAAAACACTTAAGGGCACTTAAATAAATAGACAGAGATTTTTAAAAATCAAAATCCAAAGTAGAGTTTCCTTGGTGTAAAGTTCTCCAGATACCATAATTTTGTGGCAGAGTGTGGAGGAGAATTTAGAAGAAATAGTTATTGTTAAAATTGTTATTTTGATCTCACTGTATTTTGTACCGTGGATTTTAAAAGGCTATAAGCAACTGGCTGAACATTCAGCACTTTAGACATAGTGCAGTTACTTGTATTGCTCTGGCCTTGATCACTTTGGTTTTCTAGGTTAGCTTGAAATATACAGAGCAAACTGTATACAGAGCAAACTCCTTTTATAACATATGTATGCCTTGTAGGGTCAGTAACCAGTGAAGTACTTGTACCTCAATCAAGATTGCAAGCCCAGGAGCCTTCTATAACATACGAAAAAATGGTAGTTTAAAATAAAAATATTTTGTAAATAAGACAGTATTTTTAAAAAAATGTTAGCTTGTAAATGGCTATTTTAAAATATTTCACACTGGGACTCAAAGATCAAGGGAAATCAGATTCTAAGACTCTGACCACAAAGACATCTTTTACTGTGCCATTCTATTAACAGCTGAACCTTAACCATGTGGACTGCTACAGTACTGGGGAAAAATAAAGCTCATGCAGGTCCAATACTCAAGGATTCAAATAAGGTCTCCAGCATCCGGCAGACAACCTGTTTCATTTTTGAGGAGATGGACCGGATGCTCATAACCAGACCTGCCACAGAGCCCACGAATCTTGGGATCAGGCTCATCACTGTCCACAAGTTGCAAGTGGAGTATGAGAAGGAAGACAACACTGAAAACTGTTTTATGGGTCATGCTAGAAGTACAGAATGGTTATGGAGCCACAGCTGCTGCTACATATAGAATGCAGTTTGGGGCATGGTTAGTGCAGATGGTGAGGGTTGGAATAGAGCCATGCCAGTTTTTATTGCTATGATAAAACTGTCCTACGGTGAGGATAGAAGCTTTCTCTCTATTTCCTCCAGTCTGTAGTGCGCCCAGAAGATAGAATTGTTTTCTTGCTGCGACTAATATTCAACCAATCCACAATCGATAATCGCTCACATTAGTAATGTTGCCTCAGCCCTTTCCACCAAAGCTTACTGGATTGCACAACAGAATATGGAACTGCACCATTTCCTAGAACGTCTTAGTGGATGCAGCATTTGTTAACAGCATAAGCAGTATTGTGCAGAAGTTAAATGACATGCCCTTCAGTGCTGACAGCTCAGAGATCCAGCATCCTTGTAATGGATTCCATAAGCAGAACATCCAAAACACGTTAAAAGAAACTATTAAACTGTTGTGTAGGCAGTCAATTTATTTTACTTATCAGATTCTGGGGCCATCAGTGAGGAGTTTTTTGCTAGACATCCCCATGGGGGCAGGGTGCACAGATTGTAGCCAATTTCTGCGAAATAACCCCTTTGCAGGAGGCTAGTAACTATCTTATGGTCTTGGGATGCCTTCAAGTAAGCCATTTCGTGCCAGACAAACCCTGCCGCTTTCTGGGAGCCAGCATTGTAACCAGTTCTCGATGGATAGCTCTTCCTTTCACTACTCTGTGATCTAGCCAATGAGGAAGTTTATCCTAGCTTGTATCTTTCCCTGACCTTTATCTAAGATGACATAGAACTTTCCTGACAGCCACTGATGCACCAGGGTCACGGGGGTGGGGGAGGGAGAAAGGGGACATTTGCCTTCTGACTTCCAAATACCCTTCTTATCCAACCATATAGGAGCATATCAGTTTTAAGAAATCTGAGCACAGATTTAGCTTCTAGTTCACTGGTCACCAAAGGAATGTTCAATAGAGTCACAGTGGGTAATGAGAAATCAATGGCAGAAGCATTCAAGAAGGGAAGAGTGAGTCTTCTGTTCACTAGTCCTGCTATTGTGTTACTGAATTCTATATGTTTTGCAGTATATTAGACTTGAAGTTATTTTTTTAAAAAATCACTATCCAGTGGTCCGGTTTGCTATAAGGCTAGCTGGATGTTTTTCAGCCCTCCTTTGTCCTTTCTAAGGAAAGAAATTAGCACAGTTGACTTGAAGTGTAGTGAAGAGCTTTAAAAAAATGACATCAAGGTCACAATTTGAACCTGGGATACAATGGTCAGCAGAGAAAGGGTAGCTCACATTCAGAGGTTGATGAGATTACATTCACAGAGTGAAATGCTTCACATGTTACTAACAGAATCCCAGGCCTGCCAGACAACCTGAGGATGCAACCATGTATAACAACCCCTCCTCCCGTCCCAAATGCATAGTGTCCCTGCACCACCTATATATCAAAAGTAGCCTATGAGGGTGTCAGAGGATCTTAATAATTTAAGGCAGATAAAGAAAAATTAAGAGAAGACTATAGACTCCATGAGGGTCTTTATGGATAATGAGGGTGACAGAATGCTGGTTTTTCTAGAGAAGCAGAAGGACGAGAGACTAAGAAAGAGATTAAAGAAAAGACAGAGGAAATGGAGACTCACAAGAACAGTTAACAGTAAACAGATAGAGATATGGGCTTATAGTGTGCAAATGATGATGGCTGCATTAATATCATTTGCTCCCAGACCACAGATATGACTTCTGATACTTTCCAGCCCCATCTCTAATCAACATACTTCAAAGCAATGATTCTTATTTCCTCTACTCCTAGAATGAAGGGCCTATTTATTCCAAAACAGCAGATTTACTTCCTGTAGGTACTGTGAAGACATGAACTATCATTGTGATCCATCTGTTGCATTTAAGCACATTAGCTGCACTTCAGCTTGCAGGCTCTACATAGTTTGAAATGTTTTTTAAAGTATTCATTATTGTGTAATAAAAATATTTGTGCTACTGGATTCCATGGAAATGTTTTTCAATCAAATTCCTTATTACATGCAGGAATGATTGACTAACATAAAAATTATCTATTTACAATGCAATTTAATTAAAGGTCATGTAACATCAGAATATGAACATGGAGATCTCATTGCTTCTCATTCACCACTCCTTGAATAACAGTCTGAACGAAACAATGGCACAGAGCCACCCTTACCATGCTTGTCTGGGAAAATGGACGGTGTCAGCAATCACCACCACTTTGGCAGTGCTGAGACAGTCACTAACCTGCTGTTTCTCAACACCCTCAGAACCTGGGTATAGCTTCATCATACAGGCCCATTCCAGGGCAATAAAGGATAAGCAGGCTCCCCAACTATTACAGTAAGTACAGACTGTCACTGGAGTCCCTTCCCCAGGCACCCACTAGGCCAGGGGTCGGCAACCTTTGGCACATGGCCCATCAGGGTAATCTGCTGGCAGGCCGTGAGACAGTTTGTTTATGTTGAGCGTCCGCAGGCATGGCCCCCCGCAG
>NW_020664419.1:65576496-65764864 GCF_002925995.2 Terrapene triunguis | reverse complement strand
TGGCCCCCCGCAGCTCCCAGTGGCCGTGGTTTGCCGTTCCCAGCCAATGGGAGCTGCAGAAAGTGGTGGCCAGCACGTCTCTGTGGCCCGCAGCTTCACGCAGCTCCCATTGACCGGGAACGGAGAACCGCGGCCACTGGGAGCTGCGGGGGGCCGTGCCTGAGGATGGTCAACATAAACAAAATGTCTCGCGGCCTGCCAGCAGATTATCCTGATGGGCTGCGAGCCGAAGGTTGCCAAACCCTTCTACTAGGCTCTGGGCAGGGCCCCAGCACTAACCTGGGCCACAGCTCTGCAATGTCCAGGTGGTTTTCCCACTCTAGTCCCAGTCCTAAGAGGCTCAGCCCTCCAGCTGGTCCTGGATAGTCTGCCCCTTCTCGGGTTGTCAATGAACAGAACAAAAGGGGAATTAAACCCAGAGGAATCATTCCAACGCAGGGTTAAGGCTCTCTGAGTTCACTGGTAAACAGTAAGGAATAGCCTTTCAAAGTGAGTCAGGATCAGGTCCTCCCTTCTTTCAGTGAGGGGCCTTCCAAGGAGCTCTTGCCTTCACATAGCCCTCTCTCCAGAAGCTGAGGTATGAAGGTCTGCTCCTTCCTGACCTACCATTAACTCACCTGGGTTTCTCCCACTTAAGCTCCTTCTTTCCAATTCTGACATCACTCACTGGCGTAATGGAGTGGGGCCACCTGAGCTCACGTTAGCTCATTAACCCCATGTTGCCCAGTGTGGGGTTTGTGTACCCCAGCACCAGGCATACCATTTATTTCCCTGCTGTATTGGGGTAACAGTATCACAGCCTATCCTTTCCTGTACATCTTTTACAAAATATTCTGGCATTGAGAAATTTACCAGCCCATCCAAAAGTGGCCCTCTGTGATACTCCACAGCCTGTATGACCACATAGTATGACTTATAGTAATAACAAAATGTGGCCCACTATCCCCTTTTATAATAGTTTTGGCAAAGAACTAGGAAATGAGTTCCACCAATAACACTAGCACAGTCTGGAAGTCCCCAGTATTATTCAGGGCCATCCAGTACTTCAGCAACATGGTGATCTTGAGCTCACAAATCAGCATACACCTCCAAGACAATTTTTTCCACTGTATTCTTCTCCATGCTGGAGCTCAGCCAGAGAGCAGTAGATGGTCTGGGGGTCAGCCTCCGAGTATCCTGAAAACTCGTTTCTCCACAAGGATAAGAGCCTCACCTTCCACCGCCACTGAAAACTCTTGGACCCTGCCAGATTCCAAAGCTCACTTACAGAAAATTCTACCAACCAAGAACCCAAAGAATGGAAGAATTAGCGAGATGTTATAACCACTTCCTGATCACTGTTATAGACACATCAGCACTATCCCACCAGCCACCCAGATCACCATGCTGTGTGTGTGACCACATAAACATAATAGACAGGAAGAAAATTAACAATGCCATTTGCTGGTATCCTGGACCCCACTCAGGCAGGCTGAAGATGGCAGGCTTCCCTCTGAGTTAATAACACTGCCCAGGGATGGCGTGGAAAACACTCTACTACAGGAGGTATTGTCCTTTGAATAAGGCATAACACTTATGTATTGAACACCTGTGGTTAAACATCCCCATGGGACTTCTGACAAGGATAGCAATGCCTGAGGGCCCAATCCAACTCCTATTAAAGTAAATGGAAAGATGCTCAATCATTTCAGAAGGAATTGGATTAAAATGTTTAGCAATCTGGCCAAAATTTCAACAGAGGTAGTTATATTCTCCCTACCTGAATTCTCCAAGCAGTTTCACTGAAAGCTTTCAATAGTTCCCCAAATAATTATGTCAAAGTAGAAAAATATTGCACATTTAGAATTTAACAACTAGCTAAATACCGTCTCTTTGATAAGCAAATTTGAAGAAGCATGTTGTGATAATGAGTCATTGGGTCAATGTAATGGAAAGGACACACACTCAACAAGCAGCTGTGGAAAACAATAATGCTAAAATGAATTGGGAGGAAAAACAGGCTTGTATTTATGAATATTTTGATAGGAAATTTTTCTGGTACTGAACATTCTGACATATAGTACATCATGGCAATACACTTTTTTGCTATTGCATTTTATTTTGTTTTAAATGTCTTCTCTATTAAGATAAAGTTATTAATACAGTAGAACTATTTTATATGTGGAAAAACAATCTAAAAACAGGTGAATGAACACAATATTCCATTAAATAAATTGCTGCATGTGTCTTTTTTTTTCAGGTTTCCTACCCTCTCCCCCCTGCCCCTGTTTTAAATGAAACTAAATGCAGTTGAGGTATTAAGATTTTATGGCCCTGAACCAGCAAAGCACTTCAGTATGTGCTGTACTGAAGTCAATGGATCACTGAAGTGCTTAAAGGTCAACAAATGCTTAAGTGCTTTTCTGGACTGAGGCCTATATGATTCTAAAACCTGTAGTAGATTGTGGCACACCAGTCTGTTAATTGGACTCATTGTGTTGACACTGTTTGAAGTGGGGCAACTTATGTTGATTTTTTTTTCTTTAAGAACCTTTAATCTTCTGTTCCTGCCTCAGTGGGGTTATTTGTTGTTCAGCTCTGAATAGAAAAATGAATCACGTTAGTTGTTCTTATTGTTAAATAAATTATTTTTTTGGTTTCCTTCTTTGGTCACACAAGCATGGCAGTAAGGCCCCAATCCTGCAATTACCTCTGTGCCTGAGGCTTGGTCTACACTGAACAGGGCCGGCTCCAGGCACCAGGCACCCAAGCTGGTGCTTGGGCGGCACCTGGAGGGGGGCGGCGCGGCGCTCCGGCTCCCGGGGAGAGCGGGGCCACAGCAGGGCTCGCCGCCTTGCCCCCGGCGCTCTGGCTGCCGGGGGGAGAGCCGAGTCCCCGCCGGGGCTCGCCGCCTTGCCCCCGGCGCTCTGGCTGCCGGGGGGAGAGCCGAGCCCCCGCCGGGGCTCACTGCCCTCCCCCCGGAGCTCCGGCCGCCCCCCCCCCCCCCCCCCGGGGGGGGGGGGGGGGTGGCCGGAGGCTTTTTCGCCTGGGGCGGCGAAAAAGCCAGAGCCGGCCCTGACACTGAAGTTAGGCTGACATAGGTACGTTGTTCAGGAGTGTGAAAAAAACACACCCTGACTGACATAGATATGCTGACCTAACCCCCAACATAGATACAGCTATGTCGATGGAAGAATCCTTCTGACAACTTAACTAACTTTGCTTGAGGAGATGTTCCTACACCACAGAACTACTTTGTCCATCAGTGTAGGCTGTGTCTACACTATGGGGTTATGGCAGCATAGCTACATAGTGTAAACCTACCCTCAGTAAAAGCAGGCTTTGGGATGTTGCAGGCCTCTAAGGGTATGTCTACACTGCAGCTGGGAGCATGCTTCCCAGTGCAGATAGACAGACATGCATTAGTTCTGCTCAAGCTAACATGCTAAAAATAGCACAGTAGCCAGCGGTAACATGGAGGGCAGCTCAGGCTAGCTGCCTGAATACCAACCTGTCTAGACCCCCTGGGTGTGTACTCAGGTGGCTAGCCTGAGCCATGGCCCAAGCTACCCCCAGCTACACTGCTACTTTCTTGTGCTAGCTCCCAGCAGTAGTGTAGACATACCCTTAAGCTTCTATTTATATATTAATTTAATAGAAAAAGACTTTAAGTAAAGATTTTTTCTCTCCAATTTTGTCTGTTCCTTCCTACAGTATGTGTATTTAGATGAAGAGGGTGACGTGACTAAATAGCTCAATACCACACAATCATTATTAAATATACGCATGGCTGCTTCAGAATTGCTATCAGTCAAGTCACTTTTGACTTGTATTTTTTCCATGACATTTTATAAGGCTAAATGCTATGCCCGAGTTAAGATTACATTAGGTATTTCTATTTCTCTACTAATCTTTTTTTTTAAAAACCTTATTTTTCTGTGCATTGGGACATCTCGCCAGTCCTAGGACTTAAAACCCTTCAACAAATGTTTCACAAGGCAAGACAGTTTAGAAATTGGTATTCTGGAGCAGTTTCATGTGAAGTGATTACCATCACAGAGGTATAATCTAAAAGGATATGCTAGACTGCAAGTTATGAATAGTAAACCTGCCTTATCTTCCACTGTCTTTCTTCCATTGCCCAAGCTGCACGTAAATCTGCATCACTGGAATTTACAAACAAATAGCTGGCTCCTGGATGGACACCTAGAATATTACATTTCAGCACAGAGCAAGTGGGTTGCTGTGAGCTGAGAAACCTGGTTATAAGAGGTCTGGACTTGGAGGAAGAGCAAGGAGATTTCTAAGCAAAGACAACAAACAAGCCTCAACGTTGGCATAGTGTAGGAGCTGGATTTTATAATGTACTATGAGAATTAATGTATGATTTGATTTCATCTGGTCAGCCACCCTTTTTGAATAGCAGAAAGGAATGACAGACCAGAACAATCCTTATGACTAATTATGGTCATCCTTTTGTTTTAGAATAAGTTATAAAGCTACTATGGTTTCCTATATGTATTACAAATTAGGAAGTAAGAGACAGGATTCTCTATTGTGTCTATGTTAAGTAGATTAGAGGAACATTGAAGGCCTGGGTCTCAATGTAAATTGTCTTGGTTATTGATTGTAAAACTTAGCAAGGTTTAATTTGCAATGCCCTTTTGCTCAATATAGAATACTACTGTTTGTATTCTCAATCTGTTTGTGTGAATGAGGAATGTATGCATTAGAAAAAGATAAGGTGTGAAGGCCATTGTTATAGCCAGAGTCAAGGAAGAAGGAGTGAAGAAACTTAAAGGACATCAAAGAATCATCAACACGCATCCATAATGAAGGGCAGATTGACGACCCTGAGGTAAAGGCTGGCACCCCTAAAGATCTCGGAGGTGTATTGGAATGTTTACACCAATTAAGAAGTAACCGGTCACAAAGTGACACAGCAAAATCCATAGGCTTCAACAGAGAAGAAAACCTATAAGAACAGGGTGCTTTGCCATAGGACTTTGGGTTCGTCTTGCCACACTCCAGGAGCATCGGATCGCGACCGATAGAACCCCGCTCCCCTCTGCGACCAATCTGGCTGGCCACTAGATTGATCCAGACTCTGGACTGGTAACTATAAACATCACTGCAGGACTGTGTGTGTGTGTGTGTGTGTGTGTGTGTGTGAGTGTGTGTGTCTAAAAAGCATATGCTAACTGTGGTATTCTCAATAAACGCTGTGTGTATTTACCTTCCTCTATAAAGATCCCGCGTGCTTTGTATGAGCATAACAATAGTGATGGCCATGCTCAGGCCAAATCTTCTACGTGACTTTGGCTAATAAGGGACTGTTAATAAATGCATAAATGAAATGACATGGCAAGGAAATGGAGAAGTCTTCTATGGTGAGGAGTGATTGAAAACTGTAATAATAACTCATAAAAATAAATATCACCACCACCTAGGAGAGGAAAGCTTTGTCTTCACACATCCCCACTTGTTACTGTTAAACACCAACAACATGTTGCCTTCCTGGACTACAAATTCATGATAGGAAAAGTAAACTTCACATCTTTAGTAAATGAAGTGTTTCACTCAGTGGGATAACATACTGAATGGCAAAGTCTTGCTTACAGAACACTATCCTGACAACAAGAGACCAAGAGATGGAGGACGTGTTTTGGTCAAAGGTCACAGTAGATTTCTGTGCCGTTTGAAAAGACCCACCCGTCCCCTCTTTCGTTTTGACAATCCTTTCCCGAGTTTGGGAAATGATGCTGGCCAGAGTACTGAAACGTACCCCCAGATAATATAGGGGCATTGAGCAAATTAGGCTGCTCTTGCCGAAGCTGATAATTAAGATTAGATTCAGATTGAGAAGCCTGCATGGGATTTAGCAGATGGATTACGCAATTGGAACTGAGTCTTCACAAGCCCATCATTCAAACAGGGTTTTATAGTCTCTTGTATAGTAAGCGTCTCACCTACCCACACCAGGATTCTTATAAAGGTTTGAGGCCAAGTCCTCTGCTGGTGTAAACTGGCATAACTCAAATTAAGTCAATAAAGCTATTACACCAGTCGAGGAGCTGGCTTGAAGTGCAATTATAAGCCTAAACAGAACAAGAGAATTCAGGAAGGGATGCAGTTCTACAGAAGAACAGCGAAATGTCAATGACAGGCAGTGATCCAGAATGTGTACCAAAGTCTTTTTGTCTACAGAATCAACGAACATTAACCTATTCCTGGTGCTATAAATGTTTTCCGTGATTCCATCTTCAAAATGTTTGGAAATTATAAAATTGTTTAACTTCACATTTAGGAACCACACAATAAAGTAAATGCTTAGTTCCCTCTCATTCTGACAAATCTGAGTATTAGAATGCCACCCGCTGATTTAACAGGTGGGAAACTTTATTGGGTCTGCAAGCTGCCAGACAGCTATAGGATAAAAGGTAAGAGAGTACAAGGATGCTGTGGGCCTGACTGATCACCTGCTGAAGGGACTAGTAAGGTATTTTTCCCATTGGAGCCAATTGGCTGGGGCCTAGTTCTTTTTTTTTTATTTTTATTTTTTTGTCTTCCTCATATCATCATGGCGACACAGGTTTGATAGATATAGGATTTTGGAGTTTAACATTAGGAATCGTATGAATGTTAGTTTGTCATAAATTGCAGCCGGAGTCCAGTACGAATAAAAGGCCAAAGAGCAAACAATCAGAAACATGGGATTTTGCTGGTGGACCGCAAGTCTATGGGCAAAAAGGAGACCTGAAGTCTGCAGATCAGGGTCCCATCTGGTACTTTCTATCCCCTTTGTAGGGGGAAGGTGAGAGGATTCCGCAAAACAAGCTGAATTCTCGGGGTAGGCAGTGGACAGTTTACCCTGACTTATGGGCTCTATGATAGATGGCCTGTTTTGTAAACATTGCACTGGACCCACCTGAATGCCTGGTATGGGGAGATGGGCAAAAAACTCTCCCCACTCTGATGTTCAATTTTAATAAAGTTGTGGCCATTCACTTGCTTGTCCTGATTAATGCACATATTTTCTTACAGATGACGTATATTAGACATAGGATTAGTTTTAGCCGTGGAAGACTTTTTTTGAATAAAGACCAGAGGAAGGTGAAGAAAGCTATATACAATGTACTTTGGACTACAATTAATGGGCTCAAATATTTGAAAGGATCCATCAGTTTTGTGCCTCAGTTTTTGGGTGCCCAACATGAGTGACTTTGGCCTGATTGTCAGAAGTGTTGAGCAAGCCTTCCAAGATATAGCAATGATTTTTTAGAAGTTAACAAAACAAGATAGTTAACATACACAAACCTAAATTAATGTTGTCATATGCATCAGGGAAGTCTTACTTGTTTTTGGATCTATTGCAGAACCAAGCACATCCCGTGAAACATTACTGTTTAACAAACAAACAATAATAGCGAAGACCGATGGTCTATTCTTAATTTGTACCTCTGTGCCAACCTACTGCAGGTTTTTCATAACTTTGTGTGATAATGGCTTAGAGATGCTATGCTACCTAGGCACAAATAGATGAGTTAAAGATGCAATGCCAGGCTTAAATTTGAATTTCCTTGATTTTGTGATACCTTTATTAGATTTTTAAGTAACTGTATTAAACTTAGTACTGAATGTCATGTTTCTTCACATAAAATATTGCTGCAGAAAAACTTAGTTTTAATATATTGCTAATTGTGAGTTCATAACTGTCCTGTGCACCTTTTCTTCACAAGAATTTTCAGTACAATAGTGCATAATAAACTACACATATAGCATAATTTTAGTAGATAATCCATCTACATGTAATTTTTAGAACATGCAAAATTATTATACAATATATGTAAATAATTTTTAACACATTTGTACCACCTTTTTCTAATATAAAGAATTAAAAAAGAAATTCCCAGTGCTGAAAATAAACTTGTGAACAACATGTTCACAGTTTTCTGGTTGCAAATTAAATTCTCTACTCAATTTAATAAGAACTGCCACAACTTGACATATCCATAATGCAATAAAATATCGACACAGTCATTGTAATGACTATAAAGAAATAAACACAATGATGTGCTGGAGGGGACTGTGACGGAGTCTACTCACCACAGCGGCCTGATGGCCATCACGGGGATTAGCTCCACAAGTTGGTTTGCCCTCTCCAGGTGGTGCATCTCCCGTCATTGTCTCTGCCTGCAGACCTGCCTCAGTCCAAATACCGCAGCGTTCTCTTCATGACTTGGCCCTCCAGCCGTGTCACCATTTGTGTTTCCGCCCTTCCCGGGGTGGGAGGAGTATCTTAGTTCAACAGTCCAGCCACTTCCCCAGTTGTGAGTGAGGGGGACCTGGGCCCGCCCACTACTCTTCTCAGAGCTTTCAGCCAGCAAATCCCAGCAGCCAGCCAGGAGATCCCTCTTGTTCCCCAAGTCCCTACCAGCAACTGCTCTGCCCAAGGTGCTATCCTTTCTGCAGCTTGCTAGTCCTCACACCTTGGGCTCCCCAAAGCAACTGATTGTTTCTGGCCCTGCAGCTCCTTTTATGTAAGCCCACCAGCCCCTGATTGGCTGCTCCTGCACAGCCTCCGTAGGCTGCCTTTCTGGTGTGGGGTGAACAGCCCATCACAGGGACTCTTGATGCTTGTTAGGAGTCCCTTCTTAAAATCCTGTCACCAAATGTATAGTATGTGCTCAACCCCCCTCTTTACCATAGATTCCTTTTCTCCCTGTGGTAGAGAAAATATGATTGCACCAGGTGTTTTCAAAAACATTCACGAGAGGTCCCCTATGAGGTCTTAATTGTTTTCCCCTCACTTCAAATCACACAATTAAAACACTATATTATATGAATGGTTTAATTAGTATCCTTTTCAGGAACAAAATATACAGTTTCCAGAAAATGTAATTAATAGTGTGTCACTCTCTTTGGCAGGGAGATTTTGCTTTTTCTGGGGTTCTGGCTAAGAGAAAGCATTTTTTACACTTAGGACAACAAATTGATAGGTTGCCAAATCTCTCCCTCCACGGGTGAATGTGTGTGTTACAGCTGGCTCTTCAGCTGAGGTAGTAGCTACTCACACTTTTGATTGAGGTCTCTGGTTCAATCCTCGGTATGTCAGCCAAGATGGTGGTCATCACATAACTCAGGGCTTGCCCTGGATTAGAACTGCTGTAAACCTCAGCAGTCTGTGACAAGCTTTCTTTTATTAGAGGAAGGATGTAACCTGCTTGTGAGTGTGTGTTACAGGTCCCCCCGTGCCTGATCTGCAGAGCATATGTGTCTGTAATAGCCCCTTTTAAGCTCTGTAGGTCCCCAGTTCAGTTCCTAGTCTGAGCACCAAGATGCTGCCTGTTAGACATGCACCCTAATACATCATGTACAGAACATTTTAAAGAGGTGATATCAATCATCATTTTACTAGGATAACATGGGTTAATCATTATTTCCTTAAGGGAAATTTTTTTGTTTGTGTCAGTTGTTCAAATATAAGCACCACATCACTAAATAATCAAATAGGATGTCAGATTCTGTGATTTTCTTAACAAATGCTTCGTTTCAGTCATGCTCTGTGTAATGAGCTTTTAGTTTTATTTTCCACTCACTCATAGCGACATAGAGAGCAATACATTCTGGAACCAGATTTTCAGTAATATCAACCCTGAGCATTCAAAAATTAAGGGTCAGGCTCCCCAAAATTGAGGTGGCTTATAAAATGAGATTTCTAAAAAAAAAAAAATACATTTGGGTTCTTTTTATTTACCTTGTGGTTTCTGAGTCTTCAGGGTGCATTTGTGCCATGTTTTCTAGCCTGTCTCTACAACAAACTGTTTTTAAAAAGAATGAAAGCTGAGATTTTATGTAATCGGAGGACTCTAGGAGATGGGCTTTTAATGAAAAGAACAAATATTGTGAGCTTTGCAAAAAAATTGCAGTAGTTGAGAACATTGGATCTTTGATTTGTCCTGCTACTGCCCTGTCATATCTTCTTCCCATTTCTATAGTATGTCACCAATAAGGCACTATTCATAATTACTCATATTTGCCACTCATGTAGAACAATGAATGTCTTTGAATGACATGAACCAATTGAACATGTGTTGCAAGATGTGGGGTGATACAGGAGGAAGTGAGCCTAGGACCATTGTGCTTTCTCCAGTGGTGACTCTCACACTCAGGAGGGGTTCTCCATAAATATCCACAAAACTAACTTATTTACCCTCCTTCTAATTCCTCCTTAAAAACTCTCCTCTGCCACGAAGCCTATAAAATACTTGACAAGGTTTAGACTGCCGGAGTACTGAGACAGTTGATCAATATTGTCTCATTGTTTCCTTGCACTCCCTTGTGTGCCTGTCTCCATCTGTTGCCTCTTGTCTTATACTTAGATTGTAAGCTCTTTGAAGCATGGATGATTTTTTGTTTGGTGTTTGTACAGCACCTAGCACAGTGGGGTCCTCATCCATGGCCGGGGCTCCTAGGTGTTATGGTAATACAAATAATTCATAAGAAGTTAATGCTGATTTTCCTATATTTGTTGTCTCTGTGTATTAGAACAGTTTTGGAACTCAATAGGTCTTCCTCAGCACCGTTTGCATCATTGGGTCAGATCTATCCACCCTTAGTCACACTGACCAGAACCTCATGAGTGTCCCATCGACCTCAGTGGAGTTACAACTATGGAGAAAGTTGAAAGCTGAACAAAGCCCTAAGTTATTTTCTAAATACAGTAAAAATGGCAGGCCCATAAAAGTTAGATTTCAGAAATACCATGTAGGAGTGTGTGTAAAGTCCCAAGATGTAATTAGAAAGTATCATTCAAAGTAATAGCCCAGAATCCCGGTGTCAAGGAAGAGAGAAAAATCAAGAAATGAGTTTAATGTCTCTTAGAGGGGGTAGTAAGAACACTTAATCCAACCTAAAGTGGTAAATCAAGGGGGCTAGAATGGATAGAGAAAGAAAGACAGGGAGGGAGAAACATACATCAAAGCTGTGGGAGTTACGACAGCTGAATTCCAATACAGTTACTACTAAGGGTACAGAAAGCATTCTCATATTTATTATTATTATTAGGGGAACTCTGGTAGGCTTTGTTGTGGGGCTTATTCATGTTTTGTTAAACTTCCGTTGTTCCCAGGAGAGTGTTATCTGTGGGCAATTACAAGAATGTGTTTATGTATGAATATATTTTTAAGAGTTTTTCAAGGTCATCTAGCATTTGAGATGGGTGCTCATTTATGTAATGTAAAATAATAAACATCTGTTTATATTTATATGTAATTATCGTTATCATCATCATCAAATTTTTAAACTAAACATTTAAACTTCAAATTAAGGAGGAAAACACCCCAATAAAAATCCCATGGGGACTGTCAAGCAGCTTAAAGGGATTTTTTTAAAAAGGGGTAGCCCCCCGCTTTGCCCTTTCTACTTCCCCCTCCTCTGTTCTATGATTTATCCTTTTCCCTCTCACCTTCTCCCTCCCTGATCTCTCCTTCCTTCAGTACTGTAAGGCCCTTGTCCCCAGAACCACTTGCAATACACTTTTGTTTACATAGTGTTCAATACAGAATTTAGGAGGAGGGGCTGGGATTCTCTAATGTAAAGAAAATGAACATTAATATACATCAGTTACTGTAAGGACAAGAGCTTTGCTGGCCTGTAGAGAGGGACCAAGAGGGAAAACGATGAGAGAAAGAAAAGAAATGAATAAAAGGAGGTCTGAAAAACTTTTCAAAGCAATTTCCCTTTCATCAGTTTGACAGTGCTATTTTCTTTTCTTTTGATTTGTTCTTCCTTCTCTTTCATTTAAATGTTGGGATTTTTCTGGTTAAAATGAAGGAAGTAAAAAGCTGAGATGGAGTCTTTGTTGCTTCTAAATAGTTTGAAATTTCTGCATATAGGAGACAATTCAAAGTGGAAGGATTACAGCAGCCAATCAGTATAGAGAGATTTACATACAGTACAGTTATTCAGAAACTGTTCTGTGATTATGAAAATCAGACACTCACGACCAGAGTGCAGGGATTTGCATTACTGAGAAAAAAATCTCTACAGTTGTGCCTCAGTAACCTTATAGCATCTCTGCACTTTAATTGTATGAGTCACTGTAATAAAATGACTCCAATCATTTTATCCACAGTAGAATGAATGATGAGACATCTTCCTGAACATTCTGCATGTCTTCTGATGCTCAGACTCTTCGTACACAACATGGGGGACAGTACACTGTTCTTTTTTAGGGGAACAGATATCAGTGAAAGGCCAAGATTTGAGCCTCTATAAGTAGGAATTGTAACAAGGTTTTTAAATTTTGTATTAACTAAGCTTATAGCAGCAATAGTGTAATTGGCCCCCTCTCTTTTCCTTGGCAATAATTTTATTCCCTCACTGTGGGAAGCTCCTTGGCCTTTGGGAGGAATGGAATTGTGTTATAAAGCACATCAACAATGATGAATGTCACTTAAATCCAATGCACCCCACGCTGGAATTTTGTAGAGTAAGGTGAAATTTAACATTTTGGACTGGAATCTTGGCTAGTTTGTTAAGAGCCAGCTGATATTTAAATTTCTGCTTTAAAACATGCCTACTGTCTTTATTCTTATTTAGGCCTGCACATTACATTAAGCATGTGACCTTTAATGTTCTACAAAATGCACTATTTTTAAAGATTTTTGATTCCCTTTTAATCCACATTAAAATAAATCATGCAGTTTTCACTGAAAAATACTGGAAGGAAAGGTATATTTCAGGCGTGTTCACTGATCATTAAAGGGAGACTACATTTTTGTGGCTGCCATCATGCAAGCCACAAATTAATGGCTTTTTACAAAATATCCATGACTTGACATTTTATGATTTGTGTGTGTAGGTAGAGAGATGTGACTGTAAACAATTTAGTCCCCACACATAGTTTTTGTGCCAGTATAACTGTATTGGGTATGGGTGCAATGTTTACCAATATAGTTATGCTGATACAGACCCATGCCCTAGCAGCCAAAACCATGTCTCTCACTCAGTGTCTCCTGCTCACATTCAATAGCTCTCTCGCGGCCACCCTACAGTGCCCTGTGCCCCTGGCTGTCTTTTGTTTGGATGCTGTGCTCTCCCCCACCATTGGTGGCCTGTATCTAGCCCTCCTGCTGCAGGGTCTGACTGGTCTCAGATGTGCTCAGAGCAGGCCTACAGGTTTGGGCCCTGCTGGCAAGATAGGTGTTCCCCTGCCTAATTTAAAAATCCTGCCCCAGGGCCTCTGGAGCTCCAGTTTGAGCTATCACTCTGAGTAGCATTTTGGCTGGTTGGAAAATGTCACCTGATGGAAGCACAGGCACTTAAAGGTGTTAGGCAGCACCTGAGCTGAGGTTTGGAAAATGCCAGTGGTACTTACATGATGGACGTAGACATATATCTGTTCAAGTGCCTAAATCCCTTTAAAAAGCTAGTTGTTAGCCTCTATGTGCCCATCTACAACATGGGGATAATAGCGCTTTTCTCCCTCACAGGGGTGTTGAGAGGACAAATACATTAAAGATTGAGGCACTCAGACTATCATGATGGGGGCCCATATAAATGCGTAATATAGCTTGGTTGCATTAATTTTCTTGTGGAGCCCCTCTGCACTATGCAGGCCTCTTTTGGGGAGTGGCAACAGGGGTATATTGGGAGCACTACAGAGCTCACTGATGCTGTGCTGAAGAGCGAGAGAGCTGTAGAGTGCCCGGAGGCAGTGTGGAGATGCAATGAAGGTCCTGACTTTTTAAGGACCAGGGGTTTCTGTTCCAAAAAGCATGATCTGGTGAAACTTTGTGAAGGAACATTGTGATGTTTTCTATCCCCATGCACAGATGTTTCCAGGTAGGGGAATTATCTAAAGGATAGGTAATACACATGGAAATCTCCAAGCTAGTCATCTGATCCACTTCCAGCAGCATTCAGGAATATAGATAGTTGGCTTAACTGAATTCTTTTGGGGCTTGGCTGGCTTACTGGTATTCTGCATCCATACAGTCCTTTTTTCTCCATTTTTAAATTATAATACATAACAGTATTTCTCTAAGAGTTAATGCAGGTAGAAGAACAAGTCATGTTGAAACTGTCAAGGTACAGACTCATGTCACTTTCAGTATATTATGAAATAGTGCATGAAACATGTAGGATTTTAAAAAAAATTTCCAGCAAGTAATTTCAGAGACTAATAGTAGGTTATCCTCCTTCATCCATAATGCTGTGCACCATAGGAGCTTTTTATTAAAACAAAAGGCAAATTCTCGATATTAGGCTTTCCAGTTGTTTTCATTATTATTTTAGAAAGGAAAGATGTGCTGCATTTCAAGTTCATCTCTGTGTACGGACTCCATTCCCAGACCTGCAAACTACAGAATTTCGCATAGTACAAACCATTCATGCCCTTAGTCGTATTAACATCAAAGCTGAAAAATAAAGGTATATCCTATATAAAATTCTAGTCTGCCCCATTTAGATAACACCCTGAACTATAAATTAAACAATAAAGATGCTCCCATGTTACCACTTTCCTAAATGCTTTTTTCTTTTTCTTGTTGCTCCTAGTAGTTTTGTTTTCCCTATGATATTATCAGACAATTCTGCCTGAATGTGGTCCATGCTGGACTGTGCAGATTACCAAACTAATGACATGCAGCCTTCTTGCTATTGTAACACCTCTATTCTTACAAGTGGGAATTTGGAGTGACAGACCAAAGCTGTTTGCTATCAATTTAGCAAAAATTGCATCTGCCAGATTGCCAAAATGCATTTCAGAGACAAAAATCGATTAATATTCTGATTTGTTACCTGTCATTATTGGTCACACTATATTATACCTTTCCACAAGTTATAACCTCTAGGGAAAAAACCTATTTTGTTAAATGTAATGCTTTTCCAAATATATTTTTAATTTGCTTGTACTGTCTACTTGCTATTTTTTTAAGAGCATGGACATTGTTATGATAGCTGCTATTCAAAAAAAACCTTAACTCATTTTGGAGGTTAGTAAAGTATCAAAATAACCTATTTGTGTCGCTGTGTGAAATTTTTAAAATGAAAAGGAATTTTATAATTATATGCAATATCACCTCAGAAATGGTTCTAATAATATTCTATTAACTGTACTTTATTTTCAGTTTTCATAAACTATTATTAATAATATATAATTATATGTAGTAAAGAGGTTTGGTCATATAATAATGTTTTGGAAAATATATAACTATATAGTTAATGTTTTGGAAACTGAAAATAAAATTAATCGAGTGTCAGCATTCCTGGTGCATCCACCTGATTTGCTGAAAGGCCCACAAATATGGTTTTAATATTTTCTAGTTAAACTGTAGAAATATTTTCTCAAAAAAATCTAGAATATTAGCAGTAGCTTTTTACCATTAGAGTGTCTATCTAACCATATTTTACTTACATGGAATTTTATTCAGTTCATTCATAAACTTCTCCTTTAACTTTGAAAATGCATCTTCTTTTCCACCTCCTGCTCCAGGACTGGCTGGTTCTGTGACATTAATTGGCAGTGAAGCTGCAATGGTGGTGGCTGGTGGTGCGGCCAGGGCCTCGTGACGACTTTCACTCACCATTTTCGTTTCCAGGGAAACAGCTACTGGAAAAATAGAAACAAAAGAAAATATTTAAATGGTTCTCATATCAACAGGTCTCAAAGATACAGGACATCAATTGATGCTCCAGCATACTGGGTAAATATCACATCATTAGCATATTGCTTCTTGTTGGTTCATACAATATTTATTAGACTACAGGGAAGGGTCTTTTCCAGAGGTAGTATCAGCTGTAGTTATTATCTTATGATCCTTCTCCAACACTGCTGCGTTTTGAACTGTTGAATCTGTTAGATACCTCACAGTTGCTATAACCCTGTTGCTTAGATTTAGCTTTTTGCCCTTTAATTTTGAAAGTGTAAGTAAACTCACTGACAGCAGTTCAAGATAAACAAACACTATATTGTATGTACTGAAGTGTGTGTGTGTTGGTAGGGGGTGAGAAGAGTCAGAGCCAAGATGTTTATGTAAAATAAATCAAGAAATTATAATCATATAAGAAAAACACCTCCAAGCTTTCTTGCAAAACCAATAATCTACAGTTGTACCCAGTTAAGCAGAATTGTACACTATGTAGAAATTGATTAGCATCCATTCCTGATCCTCACTTTTTGAAAGTAACTTCCCTTCTAGTCATTTCCTATGACATTTGCTACAGACAATATTCTCTTAAATTATGTTTCACCGGTGTATTCATGAACTATGTTGATGAGGTAGTTAACTGAAGCCAGATTGAAGCAACCACAATGTTGACACATGTGCTCCCACATTAACATACTTTTAATGTAATGTTTATTTGAGGTGCATTTTGCAAAACCTTTACTTGAGCTATAGGATAAAAACTTGTTATGGGGCCCACGTGGCACAATTTTAGTGTTACCAGAGGGTTGGTTGAAGTGTTTGTCTTGGTTTAACAGTGTTATGATGTTCCACTGTGTCCTAAATATCACTGACTTGACTAATCATCCTTCATTTTTTATTTCAGAAAACCAGAGGGAGAATGGATTTGAGAGATAACAATCATTCATTATTGCTTCGAGTATACTACTGCTCTCACAGTCCCAAAAGGAACTTGGCCTATAGCCTTCCATAGAGAAATTTAAATAACCACCAAATGAACAAAATGAGACACATGAAAATGAAATGAGCAAAAGACTTCCACGTAGCAAATTCATGAATCAAGACCCAAATCTTTCTCAACTTACATCATGGGCCTCTTCAAGTTACTCAGGCAATAAGAACAATGGGGAGTCCAGTGGCACTTTAGAGACTAACAGATTTATTTGGGCATAAGCTTTTGTGGGTAAAAAACCTACTTCAGAGGCACTAAAAACCCACTTCTTCAGTTAGGCATTGTGATGCTGAGCATCACAGTGCCTAACTTCTAGGTACCTAGAAAAATCATTGGGATTCACAAAGCCTGAGTTAGGCACTTAGGCTCCTGCACAATAAATGGGCAGAGATAGGAGCCTTAGATGGTGATCTACAAAAGTCAGCACACTACACAGGATGCCGTCTAAGCTAGCCAATGGGCGATGCTGATCAGAGGGATGTGTGCTAAGCCCCATCCTTCTCATGGAGATAGGGGCCTAATTTCAAACCTTTCTCTGCTAGCGATTCTCAACTGTAAACCTTCTCCTGGTGTTAGGCCCCTATGCCATGTTTGCACAAGGCTGAGGACGAGGACTTTCTCCCTCATAACATTTAGCCCAATGCTTAGGGTAGTCATCTGGGATGTTGGAGACCCCCACTTCAATTCCCCCTCCCCCCTTGAGGGGGAGAAGAGATTTGCCTGCCAATCTGCCACCTGTTGGATGAGTGCTCTAAACACTGGGCTATGGGATATTCTGAGGTGGGGCTTCCTCAACCTCTCCTGCTGAAGCTGCTGCACTCTGGGAAATAATTAGAGTCATTGGAGTCGGAAAACTGGATCCTGGGTCTCCCATATCCTGGGTCAGAGCTCCAACCACCACTCTATAAAGTCACTTGTGTTTATGTTTGTGCATTTTTTCTTGTTCTCTCTCACCCCCGCCCCCGCTCCCCTGAGACGGAAGATGTGTTTGTTACATGCTGTGTGCACTAGCTGGTTTCTGTTAGTCTGTTTTCTGTTTTGTTACTGGCTGTTTCTTTGTTTTAGGGGCATTGTTGGGTCTCCCCTTTTGCCTTAGGTGAGGGTTCTCCCTGGGGCCCACTTCAGATGGGTTTAGCAATTTGACCCGCAAGTAAGGACTTTTTTCCAAAGTCCCACATGTCCTTCACAATGAGATGATAGTGTCTGCTCTCTCCCATTATGGGAAGGCAGTTTCTGCTGTTAGGGTATTTCTGTTAGGATGCAAGAACCCAAATATGAGGCATGTTATGTCATTCTGGCACCAGGTTTATGGGGCTCTAAATAACCCCAAATAGCCCTTGAACCCATTTTTAAAGTACCACACTGATGGGGTGGATTAGACAGTATTTGCTACCTCTGGAAACATGAAATATTTCTTTTGTGGTGGCCCTGGTCATTTGAAGGGTTCCTGCCCACTGTTGGCTAGGAGGCCCCTGGTAAGAATGTGAGACCCAGGAATAGTGGGGAAGGGGCTGGGACATCAAGGGAGCAGCAGGAAACAGCCTGCAACTGTACTGACAGATTCTATCTTCCCCCCTTGCCATATATGGTCTGCTGTTGTCCAGGGAGCAGCTCCTCCCCTTCTCCAAGGAAACCTCTATTGTGACTCAATCACTTGTACCTGGACAGAAGCAAGGAGGTTGAGGAGCCCCTCCCTGAGGAGGAAGGAGAGACAGATTCTAGAGATGGAGGTGAAGAACAAACCAACAAGACATTTATCCGAGATTATTTCTAAAAGGGCTAAGATGTTGGAAACCCCTGAGCTGCTGGCAGTGGCTGAGAATGGAGCTGTATGCCCTGAAAAGGAACAGAGTGTTGCAATGGTTGGTAGCTCCATGCGTGGAGCTCCCAGTGGGGTACTGCCTTCTCCTGGCATCGTGAGTCCTCAAGCCTCCAGTCTTGCATGCTGCAGTGATGATGCTGGGTCCCAGCCTGAGGCTGTGCTGCCTCCCACTCTTTGGAAAATAGATATGTCAGCATGCTCCTTCATGAATAATGAGAATGTTACAATAGCAGCTCAATGTTCTTCTGAGCTGGTGGAATCTGAGGGAGAGGAAGAAGATGATGAGGCTCTCTCTGACTCTTCACTGGTTCCTGATGTCCCAGCCAGTCAGCTGTATAGAAAGGGGGGTACAGCATGATGGAGATTAGTAACTTTGTAGATAGCGCTAAAGAGAAGCGGGGAATTGACGTCGAGGCCTGTTTCCCTGATTTACAGTGCTTCGTTCATTCAGCTGTGTTGGGGGGGGGTTTGCATCTGAGTCTGGCGGTATTGCCCAGCGAAGAGTCTGTGGCCGAGAGCCTGTGGCCATGTTGCCAAGCAGCAAGAGTCTACAACCGGTATTAGGGGAAACCTGGTCCTCCTGCTCCAACAGGTTGCAAAGCGGGGCCCTGTGACTAGCTGTTTGGATATGTAGCCTGCGGGGCAGATGCCACAAAGCCTACTCTCTAGGTCACTTCCTATCGTGGCTTCTGCCCCTCCAAAGTCACTGCGGAGTCAGCTTATGGACTCACCAAGGGGGGCTTCTCTATGACTGGGGTCCGGAGGCTTCTCTTTGTTAGTCATGGCCCGCCCTTCCCAGTCTACATGGGGGCCTCTGGCAGCTCGGCAGCGGGGTCTGGTCCAGGTGGTGAGGAACTCCTGCAGCCTCTCTGAGGAGCTACAAGCCTAGGACTGCTCCCTTGTGTAGTCTGCCCTGACTGAGCTGGGATGCTCCCTTTTGAGCTCTGCCTCAATTGTGAGCATGCCCAGCAGGTGTGGCTGGGCAGGGTATCTGAGCCCAGAGCTGTTCATTAACCTTTTTTTCCCTGGTATGGGGCTTATACACCCCACCACAAGCACAAAGAGGGATACCTCGGCTGATTGTAGGAAACATTTCCATCTCGGAAAGTTGTTGAGCAAGGTGAGGAAGCATGTGGGGAGGCCTCTCCATGGCTCATTTTGTTCAAAGTATTTCCACTTTCCATTGTTTCTCTCTGCTGCTTGACTCTCTCCTTCTAGAGTCTATGGTGCTGCTCAACTTTGGCACTCTATTAATGGATGCTGGGATGGTCATAAAAGGGCACAACTCTGAATTTCTCAGACAAAAATGGGCTGATGTTATCCTTTTGCAAGAGATGCATTCGGACTCTGATAATCAGGGAAACTGGTTGAAGGAACAGACAGCTTCCTTGAGCCAATGTCACTGTTGGGGTGGCTGTTCTCTTTTCCCAGGGTGCAGTGGCACAGATCATTTCTATGAAGGAGACTGTGTAGGGTTGGCTTCTTCAAGAGGGAACACGTACTGGCACTTTTGTTTTTAATCTTTTTACTGTGCATGCCCCTACTCTGAGGCGACATCTTTTCTCCTTTCTGCAGACACTTGCCCATGCCATGCTTGACTGTGATCCTCTGATATTATTGTCCTGGAAAGAAATTTCAATTGCACTGTACATTATGTTTTAGAAAGGAACCATGGCAGCCACACCCTCAGTCAGCCAAAGAACTGTATTGTCTTCTGCAAACCTTTGGACTAGTAGATGTTTGGAAGTTCTCTCACCCCACTTTTAGGCAGTACTCTTGGCTGAAGGCTACTCCCAATATGGTCTCACGGGGTTACACTGGATCACTTTTATACCAAGAAGACCAGCACGAATATGTTCAGTTTTTCATGTATCCCACTCATTTGTCTGATCATCATTATGTCTCTGTCAGTGTGCTGCCCACTGGCGCTTTATTACTAAATCACTACAGGACTTGAATTTCACCCAGATGTTTGCTGTGTTTTGGGAGTGTTGGAGGTAGCACAAGGCCTTGTACTAGTCCCTGAGACAGTGGTGGGATGTCAGAAAGGTCCAGATTCAACTGTTCTTCCAACAGTATACCCATGCTGCCACGTGGTCTTTGCATCAGGCCATCAATGCCCTGGAATGAGACATCTTGGGCTTTCATGGCAACCTTGATGTGGGAAACCAGGTGCAGATTCACCAAACCTTAACTGAGGACTACCAGCTCCTGAGGTGCTTGTTGGAAGAGAAGGTGCAAAGGAGCCCTGGTTCGGGCCCATTTTACTCAGCTGCATAAAACTGATGCTCCTACAATGTTCTTTTTCGGGTTGGAGAAAGAGTCTATGGGCTGTCAGCAGATTTTTGCCTACAACTGCTGGGTGGTCATCTGACGGCTGACCCTGCTGAGAGCTGGAAAGCAGCTGTTTCTTTTTACATTACTCTGTACTCACCTGATGCCTGTGATGTGCTGGCAATAGAGGAGCTGGACCAGGGGTTACCCCGTCTGACTGGTGAGGAACAGCAGTGCCTGGACACCCTTCTGTCACTGCAGGGTGTCCAGCAGCTCTCTACAGGCAAAGCCACAAATATTGATGGGCTGCAATCTGAATTTTACAAGCATTTCTAGCATCTTATTGGTCCTGACTTTTTTCTAGTGGTGCTGGAGTGTATCCAGGAGAAAAAACTGCCCCTCAGTGGCTGCAGGGCAGTGATCTCAAAAAAGGGGACCTCTGTGATTCATGGAACTGGAGACCTATTTCTCTTCTCTGATTATAAGATTTTATCCAGGAACTTAGCTAACTGACTGAAGGACTATCTGGACTCTTTGATACACCCCGATCAAATATATTGTATTCCTAAACACTGTATTTTTGATTTGTTTTTAATGGGTGATGTACTACTGTTAACAAACTTTGTAATCTGGATCTGGGGCTTATTTCAGTGTACCAGGAGAAGGCCTTTGACAGAATTAACTATAACTTTCTTTTATAAATGATAGAAGCTTTTGGGATTGGGCCAGAGTTTGCTTCATACATTTCTTTATTGTACCATAATGTTTTTATTTTCCTAAAAGATTAAAGGGGGTTTTAGCCTCAACTTCCCAGTTCACAGAGGCATTTGTCAGTGGTGTCCTCTGGGATGCTGTATGCTTTTAGTTTGGAGCCATTCCTGCACCTCCTCATAAACTGTCTGGCCTTTCTCTGCCAGTTTTCCTCGTGTCTGACAGTGACATGCAGGCACTGTGCGCTTGTTTACAAGTGTATGAACAGGCATCATCTGCCTGCATTACTGGGCTAAGAGCAATTCAGTCTTACTGGGTTCTTGACAGTGTAGCGGTCCCCCTTTGTTGCCCCAACAATTGCCATAGGGGACCTCTAAGACTAACATGTTAGGGGTCTTTTTCGGATCTGAGCAATATACGCTAAGGAACTAGGAGGCGGCCAAGGAGAAGGTGCAAGATCATCTGGCAGAAATGGCGCTGGTTCCTTCCAGGACTCTTTTTGGGGACAGGTTTTTGATTGCCAACAACATTGTGGCCTCAATGTTGTGGCACCGGCTAATGTGTCTGGGACCCTCCCCAGGCTTTTGGGACAGTACTCAGAGGCATATTAATCATTTTTTAAATAGTTCCCATTGGTTGTGCCCTGCTTTGCTGTTCCTGTCATTAGATGAAGGAGGCCAGAAGCTCACTGATTTAGTCAGTCCGGTGGCAGCTTTTTGCCTCTAGTCTGTTTAGCGTTTGCTGTACTCTGACTCCCTGCTGGCCTGGAAGTCGCTTGCTTTTTCTCTCCTCCATTGTGCTGGGGGGATGGACTTTGACTCTCACCTATTTTTATTGGCACCTGTTCTTATTGGCATCTGTTCAGTTACAGAGTCTAGATTTGCTTCGATTCTATAATGGTCTCTAATGCCTGGTGACTTCTGCAAAGAGTGCAGCCTGAGCAGGTGTTTTCCAGTTTATGGCTCTCGGAAGAGCTGCTGTTTTTTAACCCATGTTTTCCTGATGAAGTGCTCTCCTCCAGGAGCCTGTTGCCTGCCTTTATGTAGGCTAGGTTGACCAAGCTCTCCTACCTGATTATTTCTAGTTGGTCAAGCTGGAAGTTGACAACAACTCTTGCTGTTCAGACCAGAATCCGGTCTGTGCATTTTTTGGACAAGGTCCTCGCTGAACTCCAGGTGTTGCTTCGACAACAGACAGCTCAGTAGTTGCAGTACGTTTTTTGCAAAGATTGCAGAGATTGAATCCTGTATTCCCCTCCCTAGCTGACTCCCCTTCTGTGGATGAGATCCTTGTGCAACCAGCAGATTGTTGGTACTGGAAGGATTTGGTGAATGTTCCTTTTGCAACCATAAGCAAGAAGCAACTCTGTAATATATGAGTCAAAGTGCAGCATTATGCCACCCTCTCTGATCTTCCTGATTCAGCCTGTAGGATGCCTCTGTCCCTTGTGACACTATATCCCCGGCTTGGAGTACGTTGTACAAACCTCTTCCTAAGTGCTTCAGTGACTTGTAGCAACCAATTATTTTGTGCACCATATTACCCCAAAGCATTTGCCCAGTATCCCTTTTGCTCGGTTTCAGACACCCCTGTTTGATTCCTCTTTTTCTTTTTTTGCAGCAGTTTTCAGTGGTTTGGGATGAGTTTTCTCCAAGCCTGTTTGTTCTGGGAATGAGACAGTGCTCTCATTTGGCTGGTTTCCGGGTCAGGCAAAACTAGCCTTTTTGAAATCTCATGAGAACATAGTAGCTGGGGTTATGGGGTGTGACGTGCTAGAGCTGTTCCACGTGCACCATTGTGGCCCAGCTATGGATTGATTATACTTTTCATAAACTGACATGTAACCTGGACACTTTTCGGGTGACTTGGTGTTAACAATATTTTGAGTGAACTTGGTGATGATGCTTTAGTGATTCATGTTAAATGTTCACTTAATTAAGCTATGTTTTGCTTTATTTTATGAATATCTTTTGTGTGTATATTTTGTAATTTTATAACATTTTAAAATAGTGAGCACTCACCCACTATGTGGGAGACCCAGAATCCAATCCCCCTGCTCCAATGACTGTATTTATCCACAGTGCAACAGGTTCAGCAGGGAGAGATTGAGGGAGCCCCACATCAGACTATCCCAGAGCCCACTGGTTAGAGCACTCACCTGAGAGTTGGCAGCTAAGTTCCCTGTAAGCTGCAGGGCCATGCAGCAGCCTATTTAGCACCACATACGCGCTCAAGGAACCCGCCTGGGGACCTGACGTGGCCGGGGAAGGGGCGTCCCTCCCCCAGCTCCCACCTAGCCCCATAGCACCATAGCACCCTCCTGCACCCCAAACCCCTCATCCCCAGCCCCACCCCAGAGCTCGCACCCCCAGCCAGAGCCCTCACCCCCTGAACCCCAACCCTCTGCCCCAGCCCTGAGCCCCTCATCCCCGGCCCCACCCCAGAGCTGAGTGCCCCTGTGTTCCTTGTCTTGCTCTTTGCTTTTTATCTTATTCTCTGCATTCTGCATCTGCCCTGTGCCGTTTCCAGCCTAACAGAAAAGGATGACGACGATGATGCACCAGAGGTTATATGATATAGCTTTGTCTAATATTTCATTGCTTATGTTATTTGCAAACATGAATCTATTTACCTACTGCCTATAATGGGGTGGGGGAAGTTCAATAGTGGCTTGATCTAAAGCACACTTAAGTCAATGGAAATATTCGTATTGGTTTCAGTGGACTTTGGATCAGGTCTTATGACTGTAACTCTCCTCAGTCACTGACCACAATTACATTAGGGCAAAATGAAAATTGCAGCATTTGTGCCCAGCACTAAAAAACATGCCAGCTATTTCAGACTAGAAAGATCTCTCTCCATATGCTCTGATAAATGCCAAATACTATGAAATAAAACATGCAGAGCCGTTAGCTGTATATTTTAGTGTTATTTTACATTATAGCATTTTGTCAATGAATGTCAGTTAAATCAGAAGCAGAGCCTATGATATATCATAATTAAATTAAAATTACATTGCTTAATTGTAATATATTGCTTAATTATTTCAGGCCTGGCAGTTGAATATTCTGGCTTGTAATGGAAGACACAATTTCCAGTGATGACTTCCAGCTAATTAAAAATTAAGGCAAATGTTGTAATTTATTTACTTATAATTTTGGAGTCACATTTTTAAAAAAATGTACTGGAAGAGCACATTTGAAATGTTTCTTAAAAAAAAGTAAGGAAAAATAACGAAACAAGTAGATTCCTCGGATCTCTAGGACCAGTCCTCTTTAGATTCATAGTGCAGTAAGAGCTCACTATATCTAATGAGGCATGCACAAATACTCTGAGACCTGCCATAAAGCCTTCCACCTTTACATGCCAAAGACAGTCGTATTTCTAGAAGATGTGTACGGACCTAAAAGAAAAAAACAAAAACGTGATCCAGAAAAGTTCCCTGCAATAAATTTCAAGCTTCTGAACAGCACATATGTGCACAGAGATGGCACCCAATGGCTGCCATTATCATATTACTATTCTATTCCACAGGGAGGGTATAAACACTGTAGTGGCATTATTATAGAGCATAGAGTCTGAATGATTAGTGTACTGTTCTTTTGTAAAATAAAGATGACTTTAATACTACAGTGTGTTTGTGAAGGTAAAGCTTTTTACAATTGTAGAATATTTGCGATTTATGAAGTGACAGCCATAGACACAAGCACACAAAGTAATCAAAACTAAATTTCGGTTAAGAAATAAGTAGCCATGGAATGAAGTTATGATTCCCTTTGCAGCATTAATATAGTTTTATTATATGATTATACTGACCTCTATGGAATATTACATATGGATTTACAGTTATAAGAAAAAGTGCAGTTTCCTTGTGTTATATTCTAATGCATTTGCCAAACAGTGTAATACTGTCAACATTACGTGATTTTGAAATACCCCACAGACAATTGTTATCCTTATGCATACTGATTCCTTTGTGTATCACTATTGCTATCCACACATGTTAGTGCTGAGTTTATTAGAAGTCATATTTAAAAGCTAGATATAAAACAAAGAACCAAACAAGCCGACAGAGAATGTAAAAGTGTTATCGGGAGCTCTTATTAAGGAAAATTGTTCTCTTCTATATAGAAATCTGCAGGAATTGGAAACTAATTCTGGGAGAGATGATAATCTGAACCACTGAGAATGCTAGAATTTATGGTTCCAATCTCCACTATGCATGAATAATCACTAGAGAATGGACATTCCATTAGTGTCAACTCAGTTTCTTCCTAACTCTTCCTCTGAAGAAGGTACATACCTTTTTAGGGCAGGTATGACACTGTTGATTCTTTAGTATCTGAACAGTCTACAACCACACAAATCTGAAAATCTTGGGGATTCATCAGAGGTTTCTTTATGGAAACACCTGCCTCTGCCCAACTGTCCCTGTGCAGGATTCCTTCAGAAGTCCTGCTGCAAGGAGATCCCTTGGAACCCATCTCGAAGGGTCATAATGAGAAGCGGGAGGCAGTGGACATTTTTATAGACAGAGTTGATGTAACCTATGGGGGGAAAGGGGAGTTAAATCCATGATTTAACCTTCCTTCTTTCCATCCATAGGACTGGAGAGTTGGAGAAGAGGGAATATGCTGCAGAGGCAGCACTTCTCCCTTTCAAACACATGCACACTGAAGCTGAAATCTGGACATCATACAGGAAAATGGAAGGAGCATGGGGCCATTTGGAAAGAGGCTGACCTCATTAGAATTCTGCTTGACCGGCTCTAAAGTGTTCTTGAAAAGAAACCTGAACCACTTCTAAGAGTTAGGCGAAATCTTTGTTATCCTTTCAAGACATACCAATTAGAGATGTGTGAAATGCTTACAGTGAACCCCCCTGCCCAAAGCAGGTGAAACTTGTCAGTTTCAGATTTTATTGAGAGTGAAACTCACCAAAGTACATCACCTTTTGGCATTCCTTCTGGATGTGCAGGCTAGAGTCTAAACCAGTCAAGTTTCTATGGTTTTCTGCTCTGTCCATTATGGGCATATCAGGTCCCAGAATGGCGTACACTATGGGTCCAGCACAGCAGGAGCAAAAGGATCTGGTGGAACACCTCTAGCCCTGTTGACAAAGAATTGGCGCCATCCCTTCAAGGCAGAGGAATTGAGGAGAGCAGGCCTACCTTGTCTTTGTTTGCTCCTTTACATCCAAACTGAAGGAGCAAGGCAGCTTGACCAGTGAGAGACTTACTGGAAAGTGTCTATTTTATTTTTCCTCCTATCATTAATATGAAGTTTTTTTAGAGATGTTTGAGATCTTTGGCCATTTCAAAATATTGCATCTGGACCAACTCTGAACCTCATCAATGCCATTAAAAAAGTATCATCAATTTAAAGGAGTAAGTAACATGATCTGCAAAGTACCAACTGTATTTATTTACCACCCTCTTACAAATTAAAATGGCTGAAACTATTTTTTTTAAAGTCCTGTTATGGCAAGTTTCACACCAGAATAGTTTTCGATGGGCGGTTATAAAACCCTGAGCAATAATTATGAACATTACTTCAATGATTGTGGTGCAACTACAGTGAGGGGTACAGTACTTTAATCAGAATCAAATATTGGAAGTTTGCTTCCAGATTATGCATGGTATATACAGTACAGTAGATCTATTCAGCACCCCAAACATGTTCACCACAATAATTACATTCAGCTTTGAACATAATTACAAAACACATTCTAGGAAAAAAACCCACTAAGATAAAACTAAATACTTGGCAAGTAAAAATTACTTTAGTTGCTCTATCATTTTCTGTTTACAGCTATATCCTATAGCACAGTGAAGGTGAGAGACAACATTATTAACCTTCAGTGACAGTAGGGCCAGGATAAGTATATACTGGGAATGGAGAAAGGTTTCACGTTATACTGAAAATGTACCAAATTCCATTAGTTTTTTCTTTAAATGAAGTGAATTCATCATTAACAAAATGGAAGCATTAGCAGAGTGTCTAAAGATATCTGAAATAAATGATCTCTTCCCAGGTTTAAATATTCTGGTGTTAATAATACATTTCTTCCTCATTCATCTCCCCATTAATGAAATAGCCTATCTTTCGAGCTTCAGTAACTGACATTTATTTTAAAAAGACAAGCTCCAAAAAGAGCTTTTCTAAGCATTTTGTAAAGATAGGCTTGTAACTATGTTTTCAGAAGAATGGAAGGGTCACGATAAAGATGTTATATCAAAACAGCCATTTCAACACCGCCACAGAGCCTTCAAATACAAACTGTATTTAGTATGGTTTTAAAGAAGGTACAGGAAATGGCCAATGTTTCTTGTGAAAAAGGCAACATGATGGAGGTGGAATTTAAATCTCCCTGGAATCTATGCTGCCCTTTATGTGGAAGGAATGTGTATGTGAACAATTATGGGCATTATCTGCCTATATAATAGATCTTGTCAAACTAACGATATCTTTTTTGATGAGAATACAAGTTTGGTTGATAAAGGTAATAGTGTGGATGTAATAGACAGACTTCTGTAGGGCGTTTGACTTGGTACCACATGACATTTTGATTAAAAAACTAGAATATAAAATTAACATGGCATACATTAAAAGGATAAAAAATTGGCTAACAGCTGGATCTCAAAATGTAACTGTAAACAGGGAATTATCATCAAATGGGTCTGTTTCCACTGGGGTCCTACAGGAATCAGTTTGTGGTCATGCGCCATTTAACATCTTTATTAATGAGGTGGAAGAAAACATAAAATCATCACTGATAAAGTTTGAAGATACCACAAAAATTGGAGGAGTGGTAAATAATGAAGTTGATAGGTCACTGATTCAGAGCGATGTAGATCACTTGGTAAACTGGGCATAGACAATATATGTTTTAATATGGCTAAATGGATACATCTGTGAACAAAGAACGTAGGCCATACTTAAAGGATGGGGGACTCTATCCTGGGAAGCAGCCACTCTGAAAAAGACCTGGGGGCTGTAACATTCCAGGATGCAATCCAGACCAGTGAGGTGCTATGCAATGTTCCCTCTAATTTTTTACGTCCATGTGTGGAATGAATTTTGTTATGTGCACCAATATGGAGGTGATGTGTGACACATCACCTCCACATTGGTGCACATAACAAAATTCATGTTGTGGGGGTTGGTGTGCGAGGGGGGGGTGAGGGCTCTGGCTGGGGGTGCGGGCTCTAGGGTGGGGCCGGGGTTAAGGGGTTCGGAGTGTGGGGGGGCTCAGGGCTGGGGCAGAGGGTTGGGGTGCAGCAGGTTCAGGCTCTGGGGTGGGGCTGGGGATGAGGGGTTTGGGGTGCAGGCTGCCCCGGGGCTGAGTGGGGAGAGAGGACTCCCCCCAGCCCTCTCTTGCTGAATGGCCACAGCAGCTTGGGGCTGGGAGAGAGGCGCCTTTCCCCACCCATATCAGCTCCAGCGGGGCTGGGCTGGGCTGAGGGAGGCGCTCCTCTCCCTGGCAGCTCCAGTGGTCCTGGGGAGGGGCTCCTCTTCCCAGCAGCTCCTGCGGGCCTGGGCTGAGCCAGACCGAAGGAGGGGCTCCTCTCCCCTGGCCACGGCAAGTCCGGGGCAGGTCCGTGCTGGGGCCGGCAGGGAGGGGTGCCGCTCCCCGCCGCGGCAAGTCCGTGCTGGGGGAGAAGCATCTCTCCCCGTCACAAACCTGAGCTCCTTCACGGGGCTTAATAGGCAGCTGCACAGCTTAGCGGGAACTTAGGTGCTGTATCACTCCTGCCCTGCAACTTTGTGAGCGACCCAAGTTGGAAGCTACAACAGCAAAGCACTGTGGGGCACCCAATCAGCCTGTCAGCAGGTCATGCTGAGAGTGTCTGTGTATAGCCTTAGCCCTGGTCCAGCAACTCTGACCTTAGCAGCTTGTCAGCACACTCCAGCTATGCACTGGCTTCCAGCAGCCTTGGTTACTACTTGCAGGGTGACTCCCAACACACTCCTGAATTTCCCCCCAAGAACATGTGTTTTGCACTGTCCAGCCTCTCCTGGACAGTTCAGATATTTTAGGTTTGTTGCCGCTGGCAGGGAACAACATAAAACACTTTGCTACCCCAAATGGAGTTACTCAAACAATTCACAACACTTGATTTGTTTTGATTAAAGAATAAAACAAGTTTATTTAGCTACAAATAGAGATTTTAAGTGAGTACAAGACATTAAAGTCAGAAATAGTTAGAAGAGAAATAAAGATAAAATGCTTCCTAGTACTAAAACTTAGTGAACTAGACTTGGTTCAAGGTGAAATCCCTTACCACATGTTTCCAGTAACACTGCTGACCAAATTCTTAGGCCAGGATCTGTACCCAAAGTCCAACAGCTTTTATAGTTCAGTCACCCTTTGGACATGCATTTTCCTGAGGGTTATCTTTAGAGAAAGCTCATTTCCGCTAAGGATGGATACAAGGAGTCTGGTGTTAAAAAAGGTTCCATGATGTTGTTCCATGATCTATTTGTTCCTGCCTCCTTTCCTTGCCAAAAAAGACCACTTATAGCTGATTGACCATCAGCTTTGATGACAGCTAGTTAGAGGTGTCAGCTTGTCCTCTGTCTTTGAGAAACTGGTTTACCCAGACTTGTCTGGTAAACACATTTCAGACCTAATTTCAGCTTATGTTTATAACTTTATATATAATGTTGCTGCACACATTTCATCATGATATTATTGACCAGTGAGTTATTAGTTTTCAAATGATACCTTACAAGGCATATTTTTTATAGAGATTATTATAAATGTGTGCAGGGTGTGACTATAGGGATGCATTCAGTCACAGGGGCCATGGTGAGTAATCAGGGGGATCCCAATCTGATGCTATGGCTAAAAGAGCTAATGAGATTCTGGGATGCATAAACAGGAATCATAAGTAGAAGTAGAGAGGTTAATTTAATTCTATATTTGGCATCGGCACAACCGCTGCTGGAATATTGCATCCAGTTCTGGTATCCACAAATCAAGAAGGATGTTGATAACTTGGAGAGGTTCAAAGAGGAGCCACAAGAATGATTAAAGGAGTAGAAAACATGCCTTATAGTGTTAGGGTATGTCCAGACTACCCGCCATATCGGCGGGTAGCGATCGATTTATCAGGGATCGATATATTGCCTCTCGTCGAGACGCGATATATCAATCCTCGAACGCACTCCCCGTCGACTCCGGAACTCCACCAGAGCAAGCGGCGGTAGCAGAGTTGACGGGGGAGCCGTGGCCATCGATCCCGCGCCGTGAGGACGGGAGGTAAATTGGAATAAGATACGTCGACTTCAGCTACGGTATTCCCATAGCTGAAGTTGCGTATCTTACATCGACACCCCCCCCCCAGTGTAGACCAGGCCATAGACTCAAGGTGCTCAATCTATTTAGCTTAACAAACAGAAGGTTAAGGGGTGACTTACAGTCTGTAAATACTACAAGGGGAAGAAATATCTGATAAAGGGATCTTCAATCTAGCAGAGGAAGGTATAGAACGATTCAATGGCTGGAAGTTGAAGCTAGACAAATTCAGACTGGAAATAAGGTGTAAATTTTTAACAGTGAGCGTAATTAACCATTGTAACAATTAAGAACATAAGAACAGCCATACTGGGTCAGACCAGAGGTCCATCTAGCCCAGTATCCTGTCTTCCGACAGTGGCCAATAACTAAGGGTCGTGGCGGAGTCTCCATTACTGACAAATTTTAAATCAAGATTGGCTGTTTTTCTAAAATATATGCCCTAGGAATTATTTTGGGGAAATTCTATGGCCTGTGTTATACAGGGGTCAGAGTAGAAGATCAGAATGGTCCCCTCTGGGCTTGGGGTACGTCTACACTTACTTCCTGGTTCGGCGGCAGGCAATCAATCTTCTGGGATCGATTTATCGCGTCTTGTCTAGACGCGATAAATCGATCCCGGAAGTGCTCGCCGTCGACGCCGGTACTCCAGCTTGGCGAGAGGAGTACGTGGCATCGACGGGGGAGCCTGCCTGCCGCGTCTGGACCCGCGGTAAGTTCGGACTAAGGTACTTCGAATTCAGCTACGTTATTAACGTAGCTGAATTTGCGTACCTTAGTCCGAAGTGGGGGGTTAGTGTGGACCAGGCCTTAGAATCTATGAATCTGTATGTTAAGAATAGACCCCTCCAGCAGCTCTTCAAGCTTATAGGAACTACCAGGCCAACTGAGAGCTGTACATAATCAATATTAAAACTGCTTTCTGATTCTTGCCAAGTATATCATATTGAGAATCTTATTGTGTCTGTCATGGGAATAATGTGGCTGAGAGTTGAACACAGACCTTCAGCTTCAATTTAACATGTATAGCCTCATAAAGCGATCACCAGCCACAGGCACACGTCTAAGCTATAAAGGCCTGGATACACAAAAGTAGTTAGGGGTTTAAATCCCTGCTTTAGGTATCTAAATCCCAGTTTTGGCATCTCTAAGGTACACAAAACTCACGCTGAACCCTGTAGGCACCTAGATTTTTGCATCATCAATTATAACTTTTAGCCCAGGGATGAGGATACTCATCCTGGATGTGGGAGACCCCCCAGTTGAAGTCTCCCCTCTGCCTCAGGGGGAAGAAGGGATGTGAAAAGGGGTCTGACATCTGTCAGAGCTAACCACTGACCTATGGGATATTCAAATGTGGGGTTCCTTCAATCTCTCCTGTTGAAGCAGTTGCTTAACTTCAAAAATCGTCACCTCACTGCAGCCCTGACTTAGGGACCCATCTCTGCGAGAGGCTCAGTCATCCCTCTGGTCAGCATCTCCCATTGGTTAGCTTAAGTGGCTCCTTGCCTAGAATTCTGGCTTTTGTGAAGGTGCCATTCTCCCCCCATTCATTGTTTAAAGTGTTTAGGGGCCTAACTCAGGGTTTGCGAATCCCAGTGATTTTCTAGGTGCCTAAAAGTTAGGTGCTGTGACGCTCAGCAACACAACACCTAGTTCCTTTTGTGTATCCAGGCCAAAGTTACTATTTTGCGACTCAAAACATTTCTCCAGGGCTATAGTACTACATTAAAACTGTCATCGGTCTCTTGTCAAACAGTCATACACAAAACTGAAAAACAGCCACTCAGAAAGCATGTGGTACTACCAAGCCTTGTTACCAGTACGTGACCATTTAAAAACTCTAGGACTGCCACCTTTCATTGGTTAGGCAGATAACACAAGTGAACATCAACTCCTGGTTCAAAACGATTCTGAACTTTCTTCCAAAGAAAACTGTGTTTCTGGGCCAAACGTGGATTTGCAGTAACTGTATCGAGAAGCATAAATGGCATATAGAATTTCTATCTTAGCCTCTAAATTGCATGTGCTTCCATTAATTTTCATTTTGCGACATGCCTAGACAATGTATCAGCCCAATGTAATGATAAGTAATATCAGTCAACATTCATTTTCTGGGTGGGATTTTCAAAAGTGCTCAGGACTAGTGTATCTTTGCTTTCACAGAAGTCATCAGTAAACCTCCCATTGATTTCAATGAGAGCAAAGGTAGGCCAACAAATACTTTTGAAGTGAGTGATTTTGAAAATTCCAGCCTTAGCAACTTGATTGCAATAGCCATTCCACTATGCAAAGAGGGTGTCATAATAGCAGCTATAAGGCAGACATAACAGCCTAAAAATGGCAATTTGGGGTAGAGTAAAGACATCATCATCCTGATACACAAATCCCCTGCAAACATTCCCAATACATACATGTGGCTGGAGTTGAACTCCAGCCAGCCCTTGTTAAATGGGCTATGCACTGAAGCCAGGATTTGACCCTAAATACAGAAATTCTTAGTAATATGTTTTTTCTTAATATTAAAGGAAACTGTGCTGGAGACAAAGTTGTATCTCTAGATGTTGACATTGTTGCTGTGTATCAAGATTGGTAAGATTATCAAGCCTGCCAAAATGTCTGAATGCATATAATTTAACCGCACTAGCTCCCGCGATTATCTGCGAATGCTGCAGTAAAATGACTGAGGTCCTTGCTCTTAACCATAATTATGAATAGGAATGAAGGAGAGAAAAAAGCTACAGCTATTGCCTCCCACATGATCATTCTGTCATTTTTCACACTTACATCTTGTTTCCTGAAGCTTTAATCTGCATTTGTACTCCCCTGATATTTACTTCCAACAGACTTCTTTTATACTGCAGCACAAAACAAAGAACTCACATAAAAATTAATGTTCAACTGCATTTAGGCATGAAATTTTAATATAGTCCAGAGAGAGTTCTTGCTGTTCCAAAATAATTTTAGAGTAATTCTACAAATAATGAAGCCCTTTATATCAATAAAATTCTTGTTGTGTGTATTGCATAAAATCAATTTCTATTCACATATTTGGCTACTGTCAAACCACTGTCTTTAAAAAAAGACTAGAAACTAATAACAAGCCATAGAGATTAAATATGAAGTGATAAAATTCATAAGCAGTAATACAACAGAAATTGTAAAATTCATGAAAGACAGATGCTATTACTGTAACATGCTTTCTTTAATATCTGTAAGCCACAATTCTGAATTCACTTTTTTTTCCCCATTTGAATTTTCCTTCAATTGATATTTCTTACTTGTCCAAATTTCTGCACTCAGTAACCATGGGATTAGTTAAATTAATTAGGAACATGCAGGATGATGCATGCATTGAAGTATTAAATACAGGGACCGGAGAAGCACATTTTAGTGTTACCTCACAGTGTAGTTAATCCTTAGAATTAGGTTGCGAAATAACTGGTACTTTAAAACGTGGTTCTTCTCTGACAAGTGACTATATATAATGGCACCTTCTCTCTGAAAAGATCTGCTCCCTGTGTATATTCAGTCATATCTGTTGACTTTAATGATTAAAGAATCTGGACTTAAGTATTGACTATTTTTTCTTCCTGTTAAATTTGCAGTGCCAAACAACTAAGAGAATGTGGGCTGGATTCTATTCCTCCTGTGCATCATCATCAACAGAATTATTTACTAAATTCCAAGGGCCAGTCAGGTACATTTGTGAAAGTCTATTGTAGGCAGTATGGTCATTGAAGGCATAATTAGAATACTGGGGTTACACGTGGTTGTGTACCAAAGGGCATAAAATTTGGCCTGTGTTACTGGTGGTATGTGGGAGAAGGAAATAACTCAGTTAGTCTTTCAGCTCTTTGAGTTTATACCGTTGGCATTTAGAAAAACATTTTATTTGAAAATGGTTGGTATTTGGTATTAAAACTTCAACATTTGTCACCCAAGCATTCTAATGGGAAGAATACTTGCATTTGATTGAATCATGAAGATCAGCTTCAAAGCTTTGCAAATGTGTATGCAATAAAGGACTCAAATGTTGCACTCAAAAGGCGCAGGACAAATGTAATTTATAAAATGACCATGAGTTTAGCACACAAATATTAACTTAATATATGTAGTGTATATACACATACATAAGTTACATGAATAAATCTCAGATACATCCCGTATATTGATTAGTGATACATTATTATTCAGTAAGGGCGAGCATGAAGCTGACCTAATGAGTATTATTATGTCTTGATCCTTGAAGTTTGTGATGTTTTCTGTTCCACGAATGTTCTCATAAAGGAACTTATGTTTGGGGGTTATTTCAGGGGTGCTGTGGTGAAGTAAGGGGTTTGTCTATGATGCACAGTCTAAATTAATTAACAATGTTGATGAGGTTTTCAAGAACATTTCATGTCATGTCAAAGCTGCAATCATGAGCAGCCTTGAAAAACCACAAATGTAAGTTGACTTGGTCATGACAGTCTCTACTAATTGCTGTCAAACAGTAATTATTATTTCATTAATTTCACCTCTCCAAGAAACAATGACTTCTGGAAGCATCTGCCTCTAGGTTTGACTTTTAAGTTTAAAAGTACCGTAAGTTACATGTTGTCTATGGTTAATCACTGTTTTTACACTTTTAAGGCAATCTTGTCAGCACATGCAAAAAAGTAGTAGAAATTTGAACTAATTGTCTCATAATTGACTGATACTTTCCCCTGCTGTTGGAAGCAGAATGCTTGCCATCTAGTAGCTTTCCACACACAATGGGAGGGAAAATTATCAATCGATCATGGGACAATTAGTTCCTAATTTGTAACATTTTTCTGCTGAAAATAAAAGCAAGCTAATTTACGATGATAAGGATTGGAGTCCCTATGGTGAATTGGAGAATGATCTTTATAAATGGTCCATCTAAGTGATATTTACATTTTCAATTATTTTAGAAATGAATGATGATCCCAAGGTGAGTTAGGATATTAAAATTTTATCACAATCATTATTTTTGTTGTTATTATTTCTAGGGATCCAGAGAAGAGCTAGGCACTCAAGACAAAGGCACTGTTTGAAGGATTTTGCAACTGAATATATACATAGAACACATGTGAAGACAACATTTGCATGAGGATGAAGAGATAAAACAAAGGGAGAGGAAGAAAGCAGTCAGAGGATTTTGAATTTAATGACATTTAGCTCTTATATAGGGATTTCTAGGAGTAAATCTCAAACTATAGACATTTTGCCCTGTGAAACTCAGGATTGAAACCATTTGAGATAGATCTGAATTAGGGCAGAAGTACTGTACCTATGGTAGATGTGTAATCTATAAATTAATAGTTCCTAAACTGTGTTTGGGTGACACTGGAGGCCATGGGGCAGCTCCTGGTGGTCCAGAGAGCTAGCTTGTTGCACAGTTCTAACTCTCCTCCTGCTAAATCACATTTAAAGTGGCTAACAATGTCATTTTCCTACTATTACTCTTATGTAACATGTAGTTGCCACAGGGATGTTATATGATTACGAATGGGAGGGGAGGTGTACACAAAGCAATTTTTCTATTAATATCTAGCATGTATTATGGAAAAATGTGGGAACCCCAGAAAGCAAATCAACAGTGCTTGAAAATTGGAAGTACATGTTTTTCCTCTGTTCTAAAGTGCCTGTCATCCTGGTATCTATGTGCTCTACAGCAATTAAAGATAGCAATGAGTGCACCCTTAATGGAAATATTTTCACAGCCTTTCATGTTCCTGGGTGTGTGTTTCCCCTCCTTTTTCATCTTCCTCTCATCATCCACTTCGCCCTTCCAACAAAGCCTGGGAAGAAGAGCTAGCCTGACCAATAGGAAGTGAGATGCTCACCTTCAAGACCACTGTGAGAGGGGAAAGCCACTTTGGAGTAGTCTGGAGCCAGCCACAGAAAGGGCAAGACTGGCTGTGGGTGAGCTGGTGAATCCCAGGTCTCCATGCAAGGTCTCCTGAGAACTGGCCTCTGAGGACCTGGAAGCAACATCCCTCAGCTTGGTACTTTTCCTTTCCAAGGTGACTCTCAGTTTATAGAGTTTTGTTGGGAAAACCGTCTACCCAGCCAGGCAGAGGAAGCCCTCCAGCTCTGTAGGCAAAATCAGTCAGCTCTTCACTGGCTGCTAATCCAGGGCTGCTTGCTTGCTGTGAGTATATCTGAGCACTAAGGGAGAGACTAAAGTTAGGGTCTTTCATAGAGTTTTTGTAATTTGCACCTTGAACCCTGCTTCCCTTTGTGATGAGGGGAAATCTGAGGACCAGAAGTAGCCTGACTCCTGCATGAAAAGGATCCCTGCCAGCAGTGGTCATCAGCCACTGTGCAGTGACTGAGAAGTCCAGATTCATCTCCGAATCTGAGGTGCATTCACGGAGTTGTGAGTGCACCATCTGCTAGTTAGATAGTCAGGGAACTTGCATGGGAGATCCCAATGTCCTCAAGCCAGGGGATAAGGGTTTGGGGATGTTATTACCTGCTGCTATTAAATCTGTGGAGGGATTTACCATCTTATCCCATGTCATTTGGACTGCACTGAAGCCAGTCGGCCAAGTTGCTAACTGCTGCACAGAGAATATCATGGTCACAGGCCATCAAGGACCCCTACAAAGTACGCGTACCAATGGAACACTAAACTTTAGTCTTGCTATATCAGGTCATATGACTGGGAAAATTCACTGCGTATTATCAGTGCAGGCAACAGTGACTCTAAGAGCATTGTCTTACCCTGTTCTGTTATATTTACTTCCTGTTTAATATAATTACTCTGTTGAATATATTGTATGTATTTGTGTTATTTCCTGGGAGTTTCCAACTATCTGGCAAGTAACTGGGTGTTTCCTTGTGGTTAGAATTTTCCTTTCAAGCTGTTCTGGTGACCCTGCCAGGAAGGAGCAAGGAGGGCAGAGACACTGCTAAATAAATTCATATGGGAAGAAAATAAACTACGTTAAACCCTGCTAAGCTGGAGGTTGGATCCAGAAGAACCCTGTTTTTTTTTTTACTCTATTTAACTTCTTGGAAAGCTCAGTGTTCAGCTATGACATAACAAATTGGCAATCATGCTCACTGATCTAATCAACACAATTTTATCCATCAAAAACATGGTTACTGACCATCCCATGATATGAGAAGCAGACACCCTGAAGTCAGAGAGCATTTAAGAGTATAGAACTCAGACATTAAGGAACAGATCCTCCAATGGGGTATGGCTACTTTTACAGTGACAGCACAATCTGGTTGAGAAGTGGGTATAACCAACTCAAGGAGTCACCCCGACAAAACATAGGTTCTCTAAAGGAGAAGAGTCAGTATGCGGAGTTCTGATGTCGTTCATCTTCACTGCTGCTTGTATAGCTGAGAAAAGAAGGTGCAGTCAGAGGAAAGAGGGAGTGGCTGGGATGCCAGATAGATCCTTTTCTTCAGTTTCAACCTCTGTAGCAGTCCTATACCATTTGTAGCTGGCATAAATTAGAGAAGCCTTTTCAGTATAGGGTGGGGTTAGTATGCACAGAATCGCAACAATGTCAGGGGACTGCAAACCTGAGCTTTGAGCCACTGTTGCACACATATTCCTAATATGTACTCTGTGCATTTCAGCTACGTCAAAGGTTCTGGATCCTGGACTGGAAATAAATGACACTTGTTGGAACTTGGTTGCTGCACAATGACTACAGAATTGGTTGCTAAAGAAATCACAGAGCTCCTCAGAAGCTATTATACCAACTGTATAAAAAGGGAGCACAGAAGGATTTAACATGAATAATGAATTGTTTGCTTTATGTTTAGATGAACCTAATAAATAAGTTGGCATTCTTTCAAAGCTGTGTGAGAAGAAAAGGTGGCTATCTGGGACAGAGCACATGGACACATTGTTTTGTAGTGAGGTTGTCTGAAGAGCTTCAGAAATCTCTTTGGAAAAGCAAAGATGTATTGTGGTGTGTGAAAGGAAGAAATCTTCTCTAGCAGGCTGTTATCCTAGTTGCCAAGGGCAGGACCTTGATGAAAACAGAGCAGCAAAGGACGGATAGTTTAGGGATTGTACAGTACAAGTAGAAAGTTGGTTATTATAATGGAGACTAGAGTACCACTGGAATCAAAATAGATTCAACATACAGGGAATGTTACAAGGAAGACAAAGACTATTAGAAATGCAAAGAGACTATAGTCCAAGTTCTAGCTTGACGTCTAGTGGTGCAACCCAAACAAAGCCAATGATTTAAGTCAGGCCAGAATTTAGCACTTTGTTGGGAGACACATAAACAAAGAACATTATATCCAGAAGAGAAGGTGGTACTAGAGAAAAAGTCACTTAACAGGTCAGAGTCATTTTAAACAAATACAGTAAATACCAAAAACTGGTTTAATTTTCAAACTAGGGTAACTGCATTATGTTCTGGGGTTTTTAAATCATGGTACTTTATGTAAGGCAACCCAGACTTCATTTTATTTACATTATTACTGCTATAGGAAGTCAAACAGAATAGGTTAAGATCATTTCAAAAACTAAAAGTAAATTTGAGCTCAAATAGGGCCATATTTGACTTTGTTAGTTCTCTAACTTGCATATTTTCTTAGCACACTTACAATACAAAAATAATGAATAATTTTACGAAGTGGCTCAATACCAATAAATAACTCCAACTCTCTCTCCCCCCACCCCACCCCAATCCCCACAAATGAAAAAGAACCTCAGATCTCTCCCCACATACAAAAGCCCATGTAATGTGATAGTCCTTTAAGAGATTAACAAATCTGTGGTCAGTATGAGCAGCACTGGAGTTTGAAGTTTTAGAGTCAATAGACGCTCTCTGAAAGCCCTTTCCTATTTAACTCCTGCATGTGTGTTTCAGTTATCTCAGCTGTCCCAGTGTCACACAGGGTAAAAGGCAGCATTTATGGTAGCCAGTGATATTTGTGTTTAATCTGCAAGATCAACCCAGGGAGTGGAATTCTCATCACTTTCCCAGCCATTTAAAACAATAATTCTGTGCTCTGCTAAATACCTCCTCTTCTAAACCAATACTCTCCTCATTGAAATTGTAGTCACAACTGTAAAAGAAATCTACGGCCAAAGTACTCCACTGGGAGAGAAAGAATATAGTGGCAGCTGGCTGTCTCCAAAGAAGGACGGGCTCCATCTCTGTGAAACACTCTCAGTTCTTGTGGAAGATATGCTGAAGATGTAGGAACTGTGCTACTACCAACCAAACTAAAGGTTGTCACTATAGTAGAACAAGAAGTCTAGATACAGTGCAATCAGAAAATTAATTGGGAAATCTCATGCCTGTGTGCAAAATAAAATTTAACGGAAGCAGCGTAGTGTAATGATGCTTCTTTAGTGAGTTTTAGATTCAACAAATTCATCCTTTCGCCCTCCCACTCAAACATTCCTTTACTAACATTTGTGGATGGAAAACCATGATTAAAGCTTGGTGGTTGCTTGACTAATTATTTGTTTATCCTACACACCAATCCCATGAGTCCAAAATCAGTAGGGGACTCTTTAAGGAACATAACTCAGGGTTTGCATCCCTTTTATACAATTTACCAGCCTTCTGTAACAATCCATGGTGGTATAACATTCCATTAGCAGCATACTGTGCACGTGAAATTGGGAATAGTTGAAGATTGTATCCTTTTAATCCTTACGAGCTGGGCTGGATTCAAACTGGTGACAACAGTAGCTGATTAGAAGTGTCCCAAGACATGCCGTCCCCCAATAAGTGCTGACTTATGAGGAGTTCCTGTCTGTATATCTGTCTATATACCTACCATACAAAAAGGCTGTTTGAAAAGAACTTTAAGGTTGCAAAGTTTAGAACTCAAAAGTTAGGGAGGTTACCTGTGCAACTTTAATTTGATCATTTTGTGCCTATATACATCTCTACCCCGATATAGCGCGACCCGATATAAAACAAATTTGGATATAACGCGGTAAAGCAGTGCTCTGGGGGGGCGGGGCTGCGCACTCTGGTGGATCAAAGCAAGTTGGATATAACGTGGTTTCACCTATAATGCGGTAAGTTTTTTGGCTCCCAAGGACAGCGTTATATCGAGCTAGAGGTGTATTATGATCACATAGTATTTTTTCTGACCTAGACCATCAACACTGTTTGAATCCAAGATCTTTAGATCCACAATAGAGAATTTCTACTTGAGTTAAAGGAATAACTGGTAACAGAAGTAGTCTGTTGTCCTCTAAGGGCAGGTCCACACTGGGGCGGGGGATCGATCTAGGAAAGGCAACTTCAGCTACGAGAATAGCGTAGCTGAAGTCGACGTTTCCTAGATCGAACTAAATTTACTTACTTCGGGTCCACGCGGCGCAGGCAGGCTCCCCCGTCGACAGTGCTTCCTCCTCTCGGCGAGCAGGAGTTCCGCAGTCGACAGGGGAGCGCTTCTGGGATCGATCTATCGTGTCCAGATGAGACGCGATAAATCGATCCCAGAAGATCGATCTCTACCCGCCGAATCAGGCCGGTAGTGTGGACCAGCCCTAAGAGGAGAATACAACACACACTTTGCCAGAGGGTTACACAACTGTGGAGTGTTGGGTATGAGAATTCCTGATTTCTATTTCTTGCTTTAGGAGGAGAGTGTTGCCTAGAGCAGTGTTAATATTTCTGTGCAGTTCACAACCCGTATTTCTGACCACAGCCTCATAATCCTGCCCTCCGAGCAGGCAAGTGTCACTCACCCGTTTTACAAATAAGGTAACTAAGTGGTTGGTCACTTCAGGCACAGCTGAGAACAGAACCTCATCTGACATATAGAGCCAAGCCTCCTCGTCTTTGCCATATTGTCTTTCATAAAGGGTATGTCATGGGCCTACACAATCACCTCTAGTCCAATGCCCTCCTCCCTCGTATGTGGGTATCATGCAGGTCTGTTTCTTTCTACATAAATTCATACTTCTTGACTTCCCTTCAAAGATTCTGTTTCCATCTCAATTATTATCTCCAGCTGTTCTCACCTCACCCCTGTACTTGCTCCAGGTTTCTTGCCTTTTTTACTCCATTTCTCTCCTCCAAGTTTCACCTCTGTCTCTTTTCCATATTACTCTGCTAACCCTGGAACAACACCCCTCTTCCTGTGCATCAGTGCCTTCACACCATTTCTTCAGCTCCCTCCTCGAAGCTCCCTCCTCTCCTGCTCTTTCCTGTGTTGCTCTTTCACTTCTTTGCTCTACTCCTCCCACTTGCCTTACCTCATTCTCTATGGGGAGATTTTCAAAGGCATAAAGGGAACTTAGGTGTCTGTATTTGTGCCTTTAAAAATCTCCCCCTACATCTCTAACTCTCCTATTCTAGAATAAGACTAATTTTTATTTCTTGTACCCTTTGTCTCTCTCTCCCTCCCTCCCTTCCTGTCCCCTTCCTTTGTCTACTATCTTTACTTTTCTTTGCTTCTCTAATTTAGATTGTGCAATCTCTTTGGGGCAGGGACTGTCCTTTTACATTCCCCAGAAAGTACCATGTAAAATTGATAATGGGGCCGTATAAATGTTTAATAAGTTACTTATAGAATTCCTGACAGTTGCTTACAAAAAATAATACAGGCATCCATGCAATGGGTTAAAGCTGCAGAGTCATTAGTTCAACTACTAGAGAGAACACAGGTTTGATATTTGAGCAGGCTTGATAGTCTCTTTCTAAGAGAGGGTACAGGTGTGGAGAATCCATCCAATTAGTATAGCTGGAAATACCATATGAATAATAAGCAGGCCTTTTTTAACGTTGCTCATGCCTGTGATGTTAGTAAATCACAACTGTGTGGGGGGTGAAAGAAATTAGAATCTAAAATGAAGGGACTGTCCCATTATGTATAAGACTGCTGAAAGGTTTCTTTGTGATAGAAAAATCATTATAATAATATAGGAAACAAAGGCCAAAGCTCTTTACCCAACCCTGGGTGCCCTGCTGAGTACTGCACCCTGATGATGCTGTGTAGAATTTAAACAGCTACATTTCTAAGATCATCTCTTCCACTAGTAATGGAAAGTAGCACTACATAAACACAGGGCCACTCATAACTTGGGGCTCTTTCATCTGAACTAATTTGTGTCAAGAAAAGCCTGTAATCAACATACATATACATATATAGATATAGATGTGATTCTTCTTTGATGCTCTCCTAAAACAAAAACACCAAAAACAGATATCAAACAGCTTGAGAAATTGCGCCCCCGCCCCACCACACACACTAATAAAAAGTAAGCAATAAGCATTCTACTGACCATGCTCATATCAGATGTGTCCATGTGGAGGGGAAATGGAATGTGACAAACAGACACCCCTTAAACTCCGACTTATCAAATCTCATTTCTCCAATACCCTCTCCCTTCCCCCATATATATATATATACCGTCAGTATATTGAAAGTATACACACTCATTCTTTTGGGCATAAGGTAACCCCCAGCTGACAGAGGTTTAGATAGAAGCTTCCCTTATGGGCAGGTTATTACATAACAACTCACTTTGGGGAACCTTGCACCTTCCTCTGATGCATCTGTGACTGTCTGAGACAGGATTCTGGACTACATGGACCATAGGTTTGATCAGGTATAGTAAATTACTATATTCCTCCATACGTATACATATGGAGCAGCTGCATTTGGCCAAATTCCAACTGTGATTTTGCTGCATAATTCACACAAGATATGAATCATGATTAAGCTCTGTAAATATGGGAATTTAGGTGATAATTATCCAACACTACTACATTTAATTATCATAAAATAGTTACAAACATTTAAGAAGTCTAAACATTTAAACACGGTTTCAGTTAGGCAGTTGAATGTACCAGCAATAACCACTTTCACTGTTGCCCTTTCACAGTGCAATACTGTATCTTGCAAAATTCTGAAGTCATTTTAGTGGGTGCCTCACAGTGCCTTCTATGATCAAAGTTAACTTCAGGGCTTTCAATTAAAATTCCATTTTCATATGTTCTTGCCTAGCAAAAATTTTCCTCCCTGAAATTTTCCATGCAGCACATTAGTGACAGTGTGTGTGTGGTTGGGGGTGGAGGTCTAATTGTTGAGCAAAGTCTCTTCAGATGTCTGAATTAATCAAGAATGAAAAATGCACACTTTCTGTTTTGAGTCCATGCAGACATATTTTGCTCAAACAACAAAAAAACAGCAGAACTTTGCACATCTGAAATGTTCAGGTTGTCTAGTCCCCACTGAGAACTAAGCTCTTTTGTTGGTTGAAGAAAATAAGCTGCGACTATTTAAAAACTCAATTCTGCATATGTGCAATAGTAACTTTGGGACGAATTATTGTTGCCTTTGGGACGAATTATTATGCTAAGTGCAATGCTAAGTAAATACTATACGTAATGGGCCAGATCCACAGCTGGTGTGAATGAGCACAGTTATGCCTAAATGGGCATGCTTACTGAAGATCTAGCGCAATATATATATAAAGTTTTAAACATGGAAGATTTTCTCTGTAGACAGATTTCACTGTGGAAACGGATTCTGTTTTGAAGTCTTTATTCTGCTACACAGCTTGTAAACTACACAGCAGGGATTCTTTCTTGGACTTAGCTTGAGAACTCCACAGAAGAGACACTTTCTTTGGCACTATATATAATCACCGGAAGATCAAACTGATGAAGCAATTTCAAATGGCAAAGCTTGTGTATTCCAAAAGCTTGAGGCCTTGAACATAGTTCAAAGATCTTACAAGCTTCACGAACATAAGACGGTTTGATTTTTCCTGTTTTTTCTTGCAAAGAAACAGGGAAATTAAAATATAATGTTACCAAAGCTTTGTTACAAATTTAAATTTCAATAGACTGGCAATGCCAATGTTGAACGTGAAACTAACTTTCCTGGTTATTCATGTGAATTATGACTAGTCTTTAATTCTATAATCACATAATTTTCCTCAAATGATATTGCAGAAAATTATTTTCTACATCAGATTCACATATGATTTCAGTCTTGTATGTTGACACTAATTTCTTCATTACAATGGACTTCACTACTGCATCTGTTAAATCTTTTTGAAAGGTGGCATGAGATACCAAAGTTTTTTGTATAGAATAGAAAGCATGGTTTAGCAAGGTTCTGATATACTGTATTTAAAATATTGTACAATCTTTTCTTGTAAAGAATTTATATTTGTGCACTGCTGGTTTGAATGTTAACAAGGTATTTCTAACTTTACAACTAAAGGAAAACTGTTCGTTGCCCATCATCTGATTTTAAAAATGTATAGTTCCAGCAAAGTATTTAATTGCACTAAATAATAATAGTATAATTATAATAAGTGTATTAATGAAGCAGTATGGATGGTAATGTAGTTATTGGGAGTCAATTCCGTACTTTAATTGAAAAGCTTTATATATGCCAAGAGAATGCCTTTCACTAATTATTCTGGAGTTATAGATCATTATACTATACTATATTGTCTAAGTTGGTTACTATATACTTTTACTTTAATTAACATAATGAGCATACATTCCATAGAGTAATACACAGTATTACAAGCTGCCAGATAGCTATCCACATATTTTAGAAATAGCATGTGATTTCGTGAAAAAGCTTTATATAACATAAACCACAGTAATTAGGGAGTCAAGTTCTCCTTTCAACCTCAACTTTCACATTTCAGGTGGGCTTCACAAGGAGGACTTAGATGCCCAACTGCCACCTTAGGCACCCCTGCGGGGGGGAGGGATAGCTCAGTGGTTTTGAGCATTGGTCTGCTAAACCCAGGATTGTGAGTTCAATCCTTGAGGGGGCCATTTAGGGATCTGGGGCAAAAATCTGTTAGGGATAGTACTTGGTCCTGCTGTGAAGGCAGGGGACTGGACTCGATGACCTTCCAGTCCTACACTTCTATGATTCTATCACCCTGCACCTCAGCTCCTAACACCTTAGCCCCAGAAGGATTCACAAACTAGTCATTCCCCTGCCTGCCAACCCCATCCAGTAGATCTGCTCAGAGTATGTCTAAACCCACAGAAAGTGGTGGTTCTCATTTATAAAACTTTCAGCCCAGTGGCTAGGGAACTCTTTCAGGATGTGGAAAACTGGGTTCAAATCCCCACTCCGCCTGATGTGAAAAAGGATTGAACTCCCAGATGAGTAACCTTATTCTATGGGGTATTCTGGGTCATGGCTCTCTCAGTCTCTCCTGTTGGTGCAGTGATACAAGTCAGATGACAATCATAAAGGCACTGACACAGTGGCTTAACCAATTAAATATGATTGGAGCAGAGTGAGTAGAAAATGGGTCTCCTGTCTTCCAGGTGAGCACACCTTAACCACAGGCTAGAGAGTCATTCTGATGCTCTGCCTGGCCTCCCCTTCTTGCCTTTTGAACTTTTGGATGGTCACTCAGGAGTCATAAAACATTTCTTTTTCCCCTCCAGAGATAAAACAGCACATGTTTTTAATTGTCTACATTCCCGTAGTCTCATATCATCTAAATCCTAAAATATCTGATCAGAAAGCTTGATTTCTAATTCATCTTTGAAGTTTGGATGCATTTTTCATAAGTTCTAAAAATAAAGAGATCTGTCTTCTCCAGTGGCGTGTCATGTATATGTATGAAAGGCACCATGACAAAATTCCAAGGTATTTTGAGAAGTATAAATGCAAGGGAAAACACATTCAAAAACTATGATGCAGCATTTTGGTCTTTTGAAAATCTATAGTCTCTGAATATATCAGCATAATCAAATAAAATTAGACGGTGCAAATAAAAATATAGTACAATGACAGGCCAAATAGTGCACGAAGCGACATGCAACTTGTGGCAGAGTTGCATGTGATTAATGATTTAAAACCCTTTTATACAATGTTTCTACAATAAAAGCATGATTTAAAAGTAAATATGCATGTTTTGAACCTGACATCTTATTGAAATGTGTGGACAAAACCAGACATCACAAGTGATCCCAATGATACAAATGCCCAGGAAAGAGAGATGATACAGCTGGTCTGATAGTTTCACAGTATCAGAGCCTGCTGACAGAGGTGATGCGTGGGGAGAGGTAGGGGCACGTTGGGTCACATGCTACTCCAGATTTCTGCCTTCCATTTAGCAACAGCTAAATGTTCTGAAGGGACCCATCCACAGTGCTGCTGCAGACTGCGCCCCACAGGGCAGCAGGGGCAGGCAAGGCCTTGGCCCGCCTCTCGCCGGGATGTTCAGCAGCGAGGATGCAGCGGCTCCCCTTGGCAGTGGCACTCACCGTGCGTCTGTGCAGCGTTGGGAGGGAGGGAGCAGCAGGGTGGCTGGCTGGCTGTGGGCTGAGCATTGCCCATGCCCTCACTACATGCGGCTGCTTCTCCTTCTAAGGTGAGTCATGGGGTGGAGGTGGCACTCCCTCCCTGAGCCCCACTGTGTGGGGCCAGCCCAAGCCCTAGAGTGATGCCTAAGCCACTTGGTGTCACTGGCCTGAACCACCTGACATCACTGACCCAAGCCACCTGGAATCACTGCTCGCCCTCCCCCCCGAACGTTCCTTTTCACCCCCCTAGGGTGGCGCGCTCCACAGTTTGAAAACCTCTGTTTTAGATTTAGTTCAGATGCGTGGGGCAGTCAAATTCCCCTCCAGAACCTTTAAATTGTGCGCCCCCCACTATCCATAGTTATGCATCGTCTCTGCCTGCTGATATATGTTAAAGCTGGGTTTAAGAGGAGCTTTACTTTTCTTGTTTCCCAGGTCAATGGAGTTCTGATTCCTTTATATCGCAGGAGTCATGCTGTAAGGACCAGAAAATGTGCTTTGCTTCCTGCAGGCCATCAAGTCTCATCATCTGTAAACTGACCCCAACTGATTGGAGGAAGTGTCCTAATTACCCAATAGACAAACTGCAAAGGATGTGAAAGTGGTTTTTGAGGAGGAAGAACAGGGCTCAACTTAATCTTTCATAAAGGCTTTTATAATGCTCCCTGACAGATGTGGAGCAGGAATACATGAATGTGTAATAGAACTCTACAACAAATTTTTGGGAATGTGTTCACTGCTAAAACACACAAAAATTACAAAATCTCCTTAAATACACCATGATCCCAGGTGTGTGCCAGCTGCTGCCTCTTTTTGGAAGCAGCATTTCCAATACACTCTCTTTTGATCATGCAGGGGAACAGCCACTGTCATTGCCAGGAGATTGATGGACATGCATAGCATCCACAGAGAGAAGAGAGATACTGAGAACATCTTGGCTGGCACTGAACTTACAATGACACCAATAGGACAGTAATTACTGCAGAATATAGGTGTTCCATGTGCACCTTTTATGATCAGCACAGTCTTCTCTCTGCTATGAACATTGCATTTTCTTTTAGGCCTTGCTTCCTGGACACATTCCCAATATGGGTTATTGACACTAAAGGAGCCTGGCTTTGTGATACAAGTCAGATGACAATCATAAAGGCTCTGAAGAGTCCTCATACTGGATGGAGTGTGGACTTAAAAAAAATACGAGAAAAAGAAGACGGACTAGGTCACTTTTTAAAAATCAATTGCAATGGAGAACTGAATAGTGGATTGCTTAGGAAATGTAAATAAAACATAATCTTTTCATATATTATTTACATATTTTGTCAGATGTCGACTTTTTAAACAGGGAACACTGTATATTCCCTAATCCTCTGGTTCTTTAACCCAGCATAACCTATAGAGGAATTGTTTGGCAATTTTTGTTTGGTGGAAGAGGCTGGTACTGCTGCATGGAGAGCCAAGTGCTAGATGGGAAAGAGGGGAGTGCCAGTGTGACTGGCTTAAATGAGGGGGCATGCCGTGGTGGGATGGCACCAGCAGCAGAAGCCGTGAGCAGAGGAAGATTGTCTGGGAGTGTGTTGTTCTTTTCTTCTCCTCCACAGGCTCCAGCTGGGTTGTAAAGAGTGAGGAATTTTGTTGATTTCACCCGCCACCCCTTCGCTGGTATGGTGTGTGACCTTTGTGACCCACTTCTGGCTCGTGTTTCATATTGATTGAGCAGTGCTGTTCTAAATTCAGTCCTCTCTAGGAAAACAAACAGGATCAGTTCATATAGTACAAAGGTTATTTCAAAGCCCTCATACTTTATGAAGGAATGTATAATGTGTTTTTATATCATACAACTTATTTTAGTAAGGCTACTCGCATAATCCTCCCCTTTCACAGCTAGCCATAGTCATTAAATGTTGGTTTTTCTGAAGCTAGTATACCAGTGCATAAAATATCAGTTAATAAAATTCCCATGCCTGTATACTCCGGATATGTTCTAATATACTTGTTTAAAAATCACTAGATGCAACCAAGGGTAGAGTCATGAGTTCCCCATATGCTGCATAAATTGCTGCCATGGGATCCTCAATGATCACTGCTACATGATTTCTCTGTCAATACAAGAAAGTGCTCAATAGAAATAGCCTGAATAGAGAAACAAAATGATAAGAACCTCCTCATAACACTACCCTTAACTATGAAATACGATTTGGGACAAACAAAAACCTAATAATATTAACCAGATAAAGCACTGGATGGCATTGCAGCTTCACACAAATGCAATAGAAAGACCATCTCTCTGTCTCCAAAAACTAAAGTGTTCTGGTAAAACTCTGTTTCTCTCACAGGATCTGACATAATTACAATATCAGTCTCTAATGGAAAAGTCCTATTAAATTGAACAGGAAAGAATCAATAGTAATTACTACAGAAATTACTCTAAAAACGTATGGAATTATTACGTCTCTACAGGATTTTCAACCCCCCAAAACAATTTAATACAGAATTATACTCATACAGCTAAGTTTTACAGATTGGTTTAAAAATTCTATATGAAGTTCATCATTCCCTATTCATTTCCATAGGGCTTTTCCTACAAGAGCAATTACTGTTAAAAGGACAGTCCTACTCAGTTTTAGGAAAATCTTACTTTTTCTGTAGGCCATGAACTCCAAAAAGAGGTTCTCAAACCAAACCCTTGTCTTGGTTCAAAAGTAACAAATGCTGACTTGTTGAAGCTGAGTGAAAACCAGTAAGAGCCTGGTGTGAGTTGCTGTCACACTAACCACCTCTGAAATAGCATAATCCAATTACATTTTGCAAAACAAAACGGATACGTCCGCACACAGCAACAGGAGGTAGGATTGAAAGCTATAAAAAGCAAAATAGAAATGATTGCTTTGACTCTATTATTCAGTATGTTTACTATCAACAGATATTGTCCATACCAAGAACATTTCAAAAGGGCTTGGAGGTCTAAATCCTTAAAGCTGATGAATCCCTTCATACAGATAGAAAATTTTTAAGTACAACTTATGCATCTTTTTAATTTGTCCTCATCTTTAGTGATTATCTAGAAAACTTATTCAATAAAAATTACCAAAAGCGTTTAAAAATCATTGTGTAATGAAGAACTTGGTCTAATTCTAAAAAAGGCTATCAGTAATGCCAGGATACTTTAAATATCTCAACGGGTTTCATTCTCATTCTCAACACGCTTGAGAACTAATGACATAAAAGTGAAGGAGGAATTGCTTAAAGTGGTAAACAACGGGTAATAGCTTGAAACTAAGAGAACATTTAAGTTAGATATGAGGAAAGAAACCACATATAAGGTCAATTAGACAATGGAATATTTTTCATGGATCATAGAATAATTCTGATTATGTAGCACTACCATTTAGCATTATTAGATACAATGAATGCTGTACAGCTTTAATTTACTAAATTAGATGTGATGATGGTCTAATGAACTAAAACAATATGAAGCAGCAGTCTGCACAGATGACAGTGTTAGTTATATTCATCATATTTATTGTAGTAGTGCCTAAGTAATGACCAATATCAGGCCCAATTGCAATAGGCACTGTACAAACACAGAATAGTAGACAATCCCTGACATGAACAACTTAGATTCTAAACTTTCCTGTATGTTGGTCTCAGCACCCTAGGACCGTACCTCTATATTAAATAGAATAGTGGGTACAACATGCTCCTTTTAATGCAATTAGCTATAGCTCTGGGTTTCCTGGTAAATCACCAACACTGGTGTTAACTAAGCAAAGTTTGGGCACCCTTGAAATTACATCTGTAAAAACTTCAGCTTTCTGTGGGCTAAATCCTCTGGACCAAATGAGGAGCCCTCAATGCAGCATAAATGGTGCAGTTCCACTATGGAAGAAAGGACAAGGTATTCAGGGGCTGAAAAATGCCTCAGTAGTTAGCTTGGGAGGAAGGAGTTGGGTATATGCAGGGAGAGGCAAAGGGTAGGGTAGGGTTCTGTGGATCCTCGACTAGGTGAATTAACCAGCTTAAGCTCTCAGCATTGAGTAGTGGGTTGAGGAGGGCCAGCATGAATGCTCCACCCCGTGTGCCTGAGCTGCAGTAGCATGCCAGCCCTTGAAGTTCTCGTGCACCCATACTTTACAGAACAAGCAGGCTTTTGCCACGTGCAAAAACACAGAGAAGTGGCACCAATTATATCCCTTCAAAACAGATTGAAGCACCTCATCTCCTTTAATGAGAATTTGATTTATAATTTAATTGTCTAAGAAAGAGCTGAGCACACTGGTTTGCTTTTACTGTAGAGGTGATTACTCATTATTAGAGCATGTTCTCCATTATTAACCTGGAGGCTGTTTGTATTGTATGTGTAATCTAAGGTGCTGAGTGAATGATTTTTATCAGAAAATATGGTTATTACAAAGATGCACTCACTGTGTATATTACAGTTAGCTATCAAAATAAAATGTGGAATCTGTTCATTTAAATATAGCAAAATTAGTTTAAAGTTGTCACTATTTTATTTGCCTCTAAGAAAAAAGAAGAGAGATATTTCATATTGATTAATGGGAGTCTTCAGTGCACAGTGAGTTATGAGAAGCCAAGTGCCCCTAACTCACCTGAGAAGAGAAATGATCAGATCGACAGCACAGCAGGGAGTAACTTATTACATTGATAAAATGGAAAGGGAAAATTGTGATTGTTTTACCTGTTAGTAAAATGTATAAAATACTTTCACATTAAGAAAAGAAAATAACTTCAAGGACTGATTCTCAAAGGTATGGCGCAGTCACAAATCCTATTAAAGTCAATGGGAGAGGAAGGTACTCAGAACCTTTGAAAGTTCGGTCATCAGTCATTAAAAGCAGTGTACCACACAAAGGTTTTTCTACGGGCAGGTCTACACTAAAAGCGCTCCATTGGCGCAGCTTCACTGATGTGTAGCTGTTAAGTGACCACGCTGCTACGCTGATGGGAGAAAGAGCTCTCCTGTCAGCGTAGTTAACCCACCTTCCTGAGAGATGGTAGCTACATTGATGGGAGAAACTCTCTCGTTGACATGGCGTTGTCTACATGGGGCGTTGTCGGTATAACTACGTCGCTCGGGTTCTGTGGATTTTTCACACCCCTGAGCGATGTAATTTTACCGACATAGGTTAGGTCTACACTCCAGACCTAAGAGGTGTCTTAGCCATCACCCTCTTGCTGCTGCAGACCCAATTTAACACAGCTTTTTTAATAAGTAATAATTTGAGAAGCTAAGCCAGGTGCTAGTCAAGCTCATTTTATATGAAAACCAAAAGATGACAGAGGTCCTTAACGGGCTGGTTTTGGCAGTGCTGCCCTGTGGGCTCCCTCCAAAGCTGTGTGCCATCCTGGCAATAGCATTAGTCAGTAGATGTCATACTCCACCTCCAGGTCATTTCTGTTATATGCTTTACAAGGAAGTGGGCCAACAACATCCTGTAGATGGGTGTATGGTCCCAGCAGACAGAGAAGAAAGAGCAGGGATTTTTTAAAAATGCCCTTGTCATATTTTAATTGTTCACTTGGACAACATTATTTGACAGCAAGGAAAGGATCCAACAGTGAGTGGAAACCTCAAAACTAAGGGCCTGTTCCTGCAAGCAGGTATGCTAATATAAACATTTGTGTTCATGCAGGGCTCCAGACTTTCACAGGTTTCCAAAGACTTGCAGGGTATGGCAGGGTTCACCTCCATGGTGCCCCCCTCATGGTCCAATATGGCACAACTCACCTTGCCATAGGGTCTCTGCTAGTTGGTTGCTGCCTCTCTCTGAGTGAACAGGGAACTGAAGAGGGGGTCATATATCATGTCTTCAGCAGGACCCTGCCCTTCTCTTCTGGGCTTGTCTCCTTGTCCCTGGGGAGGCCCACCTAGCTACCAGGCAGACTCAGGTTTGGCTGCAATGAGGCTTCCCTCAGAGAGAGTGAGGCAGAGGTCTGCTCTTCTCTCTGATCAGCCCTCAATTGACCTAAGCCCTCTTTTTAACTCCCCTTTACACTCCTGACACTGACTGCAGCTGTAGTGAGGCAGGGTTGATTGGGCCCACAGGCCCTCATTGACTCCCTCCTGCCCAATGTGGGGTTTGTAGATCCCATCACATAGGGGTCTGCACTAGTTCAGTTATTTACCGGATCAGGGCAGAAAATGGCAACAAGATATTAAGGGAACCAATAGAAGTTGTTTACATCCATAACAGGGTAGGCAGACCTAAAGCATACACCCCACCTGCTCCCAGCCTGCTCTGGTGATGAGCAGGGATGCTCTGCCAGAGTATATTTTTAATGTTACATGAAAATTGGTACAATGTGATTTAATTTAGTGTGTTTCACATTTAAGTGCCTTTTGAAGGGATACTGCCAAGTTACATTTGCCCTAAAATTTAGGTTTGTAAAAATTAAAACTGCATAACCATAGACAAACTAAAATTACTCCATGGGTTTAATTTTTTAAAATCCCAATGGAAACCATTTTTATATGAATGTAAACATACCTCTGAAGTGCCTGCAACCCAAACATGGCAGCACTGTGCAAAAAAATGAGAACCTTTTTGTGAAACTGACTATAAACCCGTCCCTGTTATTGACCAAGCGGAGAGAAATGCTGTCAGTTAGCAAACAGCATGGAGAGAAGAACATCAGATGATAAAAAGCCTTTCAGTTTTAACGACTGTAGGTTTTGGGGTTGTGTTTTGTTTTTTTATTACACAAATAAGGAAATCTGTTTTTAAAAACATGATTTTTGCCTTGACTCCTTCCCTTTCACTACAGTATAGAAGACAATGTGAAACCAAACCTAGTCATGATCTTTTTCTTGACTCCTCCACGTTGTTTACTGATTAAGGTATAATCAGCCTTGATTTGCTCACTATTCTACTGTCCTACATTTCAAGGCAATATCTTGCAATAGGTATTTCTCTTATATGGTCACCGTCAACCTTTCTACTTAGCACTTCCCAAATCTATTTTCATTATAAATCTATCTGAGATATGGCAAACTTGCCAGGCTAGGTAGATTGGATTCTTGGAATAATGTGCACTTAAACCCACTTTCAGAAAGCATGTTTTATATGTACTGGATTGATATTTTTTGTTGCAAAATATTGCCAAGTACTCTAACTCTCACAGAGCCATGTAAAGCTATATAGTGTTCAATGCCAAACGGATTCAAACCAATGTTTTTAAAAATGGTATTGTGTATAAATACAAACTCCCCAGAGATAAACAAATTAGCCCATGCTACCCTTTGTGAAGTTCTGAAAGTTATGGACTACATTCTAACACGACTCCCATCCATGTGCATGCCATTCTGCATGTGCAAATACTGGCACCTGAACTTTTCACACTGCCACCTCCACACCTAGGTGTTTATGGAACATCTGTGCATATTGCTGTTTGTAAGTGCACAGAGGGAGGCTGGTTAAAGGCCATTTAGAAAATTTGCCACTACATACCCACTTATATTCACATAAACTCCTTTCACACGTTGGCACAGCAACTTGAATATTAAACAGAACTTTTCCTTTAATCAGTCACTTGTGTAAAATATATGAACTACAAGAAGCGGATGTAAATAATGGATAAAATCCTGGGTCCTTTAAAAAATCCATGGGAGTTTTGCCATTGATTTCGATGGGTCCAGGATTTTATCCCATGACAATGAAATATATCATTTTGATTTACTACACCTTAGTAACTTCATTTTGTGCAGGGTCTTTGTTCCCATATAATACATACAACACACTAATTAGCTGACATTTTGTAAAGGAAAGTGCTGCGTGAAACAAGTAGAGGAAGATTTTTGGTCTGATATGGCCCTTCGCATTACACTAGCACTGCAAAGAGGACTGTAATAATGGGACAGCTGAGGATTCCCTCAACACAAGGTTATCCCTGGGTAGTGTAAAAGTATTATCTCTGTACTTTACAAGTGGGGAACTGAGGCACATAAAAATAAAGAGAGGTTTGTGACAGAACTCAAAACAGAACCCAGATCTCCCAGATCCCATTCCAGTGTCTTTATCACAAGAGCATCATGCATACTGTGACATCGATGGCCCTCAATATATGGACATAAACATTCAACAATAGAATGGAAATGAGAAACAACCAAAACCTTAAAATGCTGTGTGGTTAATTTCATGACCTAGCACATATCCAACAGCCTCTGCTTTAAGAGGTCCATGCGGGCAGGGGACTGGACTCGATGACCTCTCGAGGTCCCTTCCAGTCCTAGAATCTATGAATCTATGAATAAGATAGAGCATCTCTGATGTCTTAATTTACGGCAAATAGACAGAGAGACAAGGTGGGTGAGGTAATAACTTTTATCTGTTGGTGAGAGACACAAGCTTTTGAGCTTACACAGAACTCTTCTTCAGGTCTGGGAAACTGTGGCCATGCCTACATTAGCCCTTTTGTCGCTAAGTTTTGCTGGCATAAAAGCTCATGTGCACAGCACTATGCTGGTGGGAGATGCTCTCCTGCCGACATAGCTACTACCGCTCATTGAGGTGGTTTTATTATGTAGACAGGAGAGCTCTCTCCTGTTGGCATAACGCAGCTACATGAGCTGTGCCGCTATAAGCTTGTAAGTGTAGATGTGGCCTAATTCAAAGTGTCACTAATGAAGTCGACTTAATTTTGTAGTGTAGGCATGCCCAAGATTTTGAACTTACACAAAGTTCTTCGGGTCTGGGAAATCTGGCCCATTAGCATTCTTCCAGTCATAGTGAGAAAAAGGAGGAGGGGGAAGTAATTAGCATGGGGTTGTTAGTGGGTTATAGATTGTTATAATAAGCCATAAGTGTCTCTACTCAATCTCTGATTTTTAGTGTCTAACAAAGTTATGAATTTAAGCTCCCAGGCTCGTCCTTTGAAAGCCTTGTGCAGGTTTCCTTTGAGGATGAGGTCAGATATAGAGTGATTGGTTTGTGAAAAGCGTTCAAACACAGGTGACATGGTGTTTTTGTCTTTTATCATTTTCCTGTATCAGTTCATTCAAGAGCATAAGTGCTTGTCTGGTTTCATCCACACAGTTGCTATTGGGGCATTTAGTGCAGGAATGAGGTACACCACATATTGTTAGGCATGTGTAGGACCAATGGATCTTGAAAGGTGTGTTGTGGGGGGTGTTGATCATTGTAGCAATGGAGATATGTCTGCAGGTTTTGCATCTGTTGTTCTGGCAGGGTCTGGCACAGCTTTGAATTGGAAGGATGTTAACGGGCCATTTCACCTTCTATGGTCCCTTGAAATGTGTTAACTACTTATGCTAAACCATCTGTTCAAATCTTGTATTTAGCCATGACACTCTGAGTTGGTTTCCCAGACCTGAAGAAGAGCTGTGTGTAAACTCAAAATCTTGGCCATGTCTACACTACAAAAATTGACTTAAGTTAAGTTGACTTAAAGTGTTTCACATCCACACTATGCTCCTTCTGTTGGCAGTGCACGCCCTCACCAAGAGTGCTTCCATCGACTGAAACGGGGCATTGTGGGGCACTGACAGCTGGAGTCCTGCTGCCCTGAGGCTGACAGCCCGAGCAGTCAGCCCAGCACAGGGCTCACATCCGGAGCTCGGTCTGTCAGCTGGGCATGCAGCTCATAGCTGGAGCCCTCCCTGCCTGGGGCGGCATGGCTCTAGCTGTCCCCCGCATGAGGCTGACAGCCAACAGGCGATGTAAGTAACGTAGTGTTGACACCAACATTGTGTCGCCCTAATGACATCGACCTAAGCGCTATGCCTCTCACAGAAGTGGAATTATTAAGTTGATATAGTGAGCGACTTACAGCGGTGGAAGCTACATTTTAGTGTAGACACTTACAGTAAGCTGCCTTACCTTGACCTAACTTTGTAGTGTAGACCAGGCCCTTGTCTCTCTCTCACCAACAAAAGCTGGTCCAATAAAATATATTACCTCAACCATCTTGGCTCTCTAATATCCTGGGACCCAGATGGCTACACCATCATTTCATGTAACAAATAAACACTGGAGGTAACACCACGTCTTCACAGCACAGAGGTAAATTTGAGGTTAAGGTTAGTGAGATATCATGTAATGAGCTACAATCATGCTGCCTTTTGAACGTCATATAGGCAGCCCTCCAGAATGTGGTGCAAAGAGCAAAATGAGGCTGAAAACTCCACAAATCTACAGGAGCAGGAGAAGCCACCATGATATGATCCCTTCTTGCCTCTGGACACTGTGGAAGTCCCCTCCATCAAAGACCCATGAGGTTGTTTCTGTAGGTCTAAAAGAGGCATCTAGAAAGGGGAGGTCCCCATGTGCACAGCATGCTCCCCTTCCCCGAGCACAGAATTATGAGTGAGTTATTGCTGAAGTAAACCAGAGGGGGGAAAAGAGCAGGATTCTTAAACATTTAAATGTCCCATCTTCTCACAAAAATGATACAACAACCAGAGTATAAGAAGCGTAAAATATGCTAGGAGGATTTTTTTCTTAAAAGGATTTTGGCCAGTCAACTTTGACAGTGTCTCCTTTATTAACAACTACAACAATAAAATAATTTTATTTACAGAGAATGGCCTTGGCAAAGCATTTGAGCTGTTATACAACAGAATAAAAACAAATGCAATATAATAAAAGCCTAATAAAACAACACAACCTGAAAATCCAAAGACAAAACAAGGGAGGGTATTCAATCTTAAAGGAAAGAAAGACATTAAGAGAGCCATTCTAAAAACACTTTTGGGGATTTAAAGAAGTATTGGAGATTTGGTTGTTGTTGTTTTTTAAGTAAAGAGGGATGAAATTTCAGGCAGAGGGGATTCAACAAAGTCTCACCACAAAAAAAGAGATCTGATCACTTGCTGACTTCAGATAGAATGATGGAAACCACAAACAGTCGATGATCTGTGTCATCTTCCAGCCATACCAAACACCACAATACATTTGAAAAGTATGAGTTTTCATGCCCATCTATACGTATATGATTTATACAGTGGTTACCATTAAAAAGCCAACATTTACCCACAGGTAACTGCTCTTCTAAGTCCAGAGAAATACTGAGGTTACAGATACCAATGTGTATTCAGACAAACAGGGATAGGGATCTTCTTACTTCCCCTAAACCCTGGACTAAACCAGGGTAGAGAAATGTTAATAAAAATAAAATAAAATTTCCATAAACGCAGGCCAATAAAAGACTTAAGATTAATAAAACAAATATTGACCAATTATAAAGTCTTTTTAGAACAGAAAACAAAACAACTCTTCCAATAGCAAATGCCTGCCAATAAAAACCTCTTCAGCTATTGTAATGATAAATAATTGGCCCCAAATTGCAATAGCCAATTACAGATCACCTAAGCATCTGTTTGAATACATGTAGATTGTAACATATTGTAGTCATACACGGTACATTTTGTTCACTGTGTATAGAAGCAGTAGCCTGTGGTTACAGTTAATATCAGCTATTATTACTAATAATTGCAGTGGTAACCAAAATGAGCTAGGTGCTTTCAAACACAGAAAAAGACAATCACTGCTCTGCAGAACTTACTTGTTTTGTTTTCTCCTGCAGCAAGAAAGGAAACAAAGTCGCTACCAGCTTCTCTCCCCACAACCCCTTTTAAATTCCCCAATTCTGTAGCCCTTATGCAGACAAAATTCTTGGTGAACTAAAGTTAGCAGGGGTCCAGAGGTAAAATTCAAACCCTCAGTTTGGGGCCAGGACATGGAGCTTGAATATCATTCTGCAGCAACCAACTCTGAAAACATAAGATCAATGTGTGAGGGTCACTTATCTGTGTAAATCTCTGCCCTCCCACATCATCTTCCCAACACAAACCTGTTTGGGACCAACATGGAGGGTAAATGAAGAGGGTCTGGCACAGCCCTTCCATGCCTGGATAAATTTCAACCTGTGGCAGCAGAGTTTGCCCTGAGGGCAGAAGACTTGGCTTGTGCTGTACAGATTAATACAATAAATATTGACTCATGTTTGGCATTTCCGAACTGCACAATGTGATTTACATGGAGTAGCCTGGGAACAACCTTTCACTACGATAACCTTCATCTGAAAGTAACACAGGGAAAACCCAGTTCAATGTCAATGTCTCGATATTTAATCATTGTAACAGCTCTTGCTGCAAGCCCTCGCCCCAAACATTACAGAGCCTACAATTACCCTAAAACCTAGCTACTTAAAGAAGAGGAGTTTTTTTCAGCAGGTAGTTTACTTTGATTATTTAGCTGAATGCTGTGCTGACCGGCATACACTATTGCAGAAACACTGAAATAGTACTTCTAGGCAGATAGCACTTGGACTCAGCAGGCCAACTGGGTCTGAAGCCAAAGCCAAAGCCAAAGCCAAAGCCAGAGCCTGACCAGCCGGTTCTGAAGCCAAAGCTCAAGCCTGGGTGCTTGGGGCTGAAACTGAAGCCCAAGCCCCACTACCTGAGTCTGAAAGCCAAGCCCAAGCCCCGCTACCTGGCTCTGAAGCCCGAGCCCCACCATCTGGGTCTGAAGCCTGAGCCGGCTGGTGTCACCACTTGCCCTCCCTTGTTCCTCTATGCCTCCCTAGGGGGATGTGCCCCATAGCTTGAAAACCTCTGCTTTAGTGTGATTTATTGCCACCCTTAGAAATTAAATTACTCATACTCCATTTACTCACAGTGACTCTGCAGATATCATGTAACTTAACTTCACAGGGCCCCCTGTGGTGTGGGGCCCCAGGCAATTGCCTTACTTGCTACCCTCTAACGCTGGCCCTGCCTACTCAAATTTGACTTCAGTGAGACCACTCATTTGCTTATGGACCTTGAGGCATTAGGGTCTAAGACTGTAAGTCTGTTATTGCCGCCTGCCAAAAGGCTAGATCACTGAAATAGCACTAACAAACAAACAAACAAAAAAGTAAAGGAATTATTGAGAGGCAACATAAATGTCATAACCCCCAAATTGGTGCATAGTTAAGAATTTCCAATAGATTGTCAGAGAGGTGACTGCATCTCATTCACTATAGTAAATATTAAGGAACACAGGAAACTTAATGTGTGTGTGCAAACACAAGATGAAATTCTTATTTTCCACTAGAGAGCAAATAAAAATATAGGAAACATATATTCCACATAAGAAAGGCAATTTTAACCCATAACAATGGGTTTTTCTCAGGCATACTTTAATCCACAAATTTTAACAACATTTTCTGAATCTAGGACAACTCTAAATTATTAACAGCTTTCTAAAAACTACAGGCATTAAGTCAGCCTTATAAGTTCGACAAAAAAATAATTATGGTTAATTTTTTTAAAAAACAAGTTAACAGCTCCAACTGACAGCTTGTATGTCAATGCCCACTAGGCAAATACTATATTTTAAATTAAAATGTATTTTAATACTTTTTACTTTGCTTAAAATAAGTGAATTCTAAAACAATCATGCAATTATATCAGAAAATGGAAAAAGCTAACATTTCAAACTTCATGCTTTAGGGTTCTTAACAGCTCTTTATTTATAATACAATCTGTATCTGGCAGGCACAAATTTAGAGGTTATCATAAAACGTGGACTTCCTAGATTACAGTGGTTCATATCTCAACAATGTTCATTCAGCTCTTCATCCTTCATAGACTAATTACCATAATGTTTACTGCAGAGGTAGAATGGGAGCTGGGTCTTTCAGATGACACCTTAAAGAACACTGGAGTCACTTTTTAATTTGACTGCCGAAAAGATAGGTACTTAAAATCATAGGCACATAAATGAGTGTCTAGCTATTCACAGTTGCTGTGTACATGTAATGCTTTTTAAAGCCAATGGGAGCTGTGGGTTCCCAGCACCTCTGAAAATCAGGCCTCTTATTTAGGTACCTAAATATAGATTTAAATGCCTAATTTTGAGCACCTACATTTGAAAAGTTCTCTCTGATCTGTGGACTTTGTAGATTTCATGGCTCTTTTAGAGAAACTGACTTTCTTAAAACTGGCTTTCTTAACCAAACTTACCCTTCCACGATTGCTGTGCAATATGTTGCATCCTCCTCCCCAGAGCTGGTTGCATTTAAATAGTGCACTCGTGTGTGTGTTTGAGCGAGGAGGGCTGGGTGGTTGTAGGTATGGGTGTGTACAAACACACACAAGCCTGCATTCCCTATACAGGTAAAACTCCTCAGTGGGAGCCCTTCACCTCTCACATGCTTTGGAATCTTTTGGAGTGAAAAGCTGTTTAAAATATAAATAATATTTATAGGACATATTAATTTTAATCTAACGATGTTTTAAGGTTTCGCAAACAAGTGAGCAATACCTGTCCTTTGGTGTCTTATCAAGGTAGTTTGCACTTCAACAGGCTTTATCACCATTGTTATTTATTGTGTGTGGTTTCAAAGAAGGGAATTAAGAGTTTATGTGAAACGACGTCAACATAATACAAAAAGTTTGCTGTGGCTTAATTTTCAGTACATTTGAATCTTAGAAGTTAATATAAATTTAGAGGTGTAGAGACATTTCTCTAGTCTAAGTGAGTAAACTAAGTAGTTCAGGTAATAGTTTATGGGTAATTTGATTGTAAAGTTTAATATTGTCAAACTACAAAATGGATGAACGATACTGATCATTTGCTCCTCTGCCATTAGCACTGACACATGCTCATGCTTGTTGCCTAATAAAAGAAACCTGCATGGAATTAAATGCCAGACTCTATTCAGAGGCCATGTTGAAGAAGTGGGAAAATGGAGTTTCTCTTATTAAAATTACGTAATTAGAGTAGCTGATCAAGGAAAGGGTTGGTGTGAGGTAGGGAGAAGACAGAAAAGTAAGGAAGTTTTCTGTATGTTAAATGTCTACCTCTGAGGGCAGCTTTTATCAACTTCCTTTTTAAAAATTGTTTTATAAATCACTATTAGCACTAGTACATCCCGATCATCAACCTCTCTTTCATAATATTATAATTTATATGCAACAAATGTGCCTGATTTAATATGCTTATCAGTCCTTGTACTAATTAATGCATACTATTTTCCATCAGCAGTTGAGCTTAATCACAGTCATTTAAAAAAGATATGAACTGCATGTCAAAGTAATCACTAAGCTATCATAAATTTAAGCTAACTTTTTTTATGCATTCCAACTTCCAGATCTCAGCAACAGTCCTTAAGACACAATTGAGTAGTTTCAACCTAGCGATTTAAATCTTGCTGAATTGGGCAGGGAAACTGAAGTTTAATTACTAGAGATATTAGACATCTTAGGAATCAACTGTAATAGAATATAACAGATACAAGCTTCTTTGGAATCATTTTCCACAGAGGTAAATACAACAGAACAGACGTTCATGGAGGAAGTCTGCTTAAGCTGTGATAAAAAGGTTCTGAAATGAATTTGTCTTTGTCTGCCAACAGGTGGTCAGAGAGAAGAGTAGATTTAGAATCATAGAATATCAGGGTTGGAAGGGACCTCAGGAAATCATCTAGTCCAACCGCCTGCTCAAAGCAGGACCAATCCCCAACTAAATCATCCCAGCCAGGGCTTTGTCAAGCCTGACCTTAAAAACTGCTAAGGAAGAAGATTCCATCACCTCCCTAGGTAACCCATTCCAATGTTTCACCACCCTCCTAGTGAAAAAGTATTTCCTAATATCCAACCTAAACCTCCCCCACTACAACTTGAGACCATTACTCCTTGTTCTGTCATCTGGTACCACTAAGAACAGTCTAGATCCATCCTCTTTGGAACCCCCTTTCAGGTAGTTGAAAGCAGCTATCAAATCCCCCCTCATTCTTCTCTTCTGCAGACTAAACAATCCCAGTTCCCTCAGCCTCTCCTCATAAGTCATGTGCTCCAGCCCCCTAATCATTTTTGTTGCCCTCCGCTGGACTCTTTCCAATTTTTTCACATCCTTCTTGTAGTGTGGGGCCCAAAATTGGACACAGTACTCCAGATGAGGCCTCACCAATTTTGAATCGAGGGGAATGATCACATCCCTCGATCTGCTGGCAATGTCCCTACTTATACAGCCCAAAATGCCATTAGCCTTCTTGGCAACAAGGGCACACTGTTGACTCATATCCAGCTTCTCGTCCACTGTAATCCCTAGGTCCTTTTCTGTAAAACTGCTGCCTAGCCATTCAGTCCCTAGTCTATAGCAGTACATGGGATTCTTCCGTCCTAAGTGCAGGACTCTGCACTTGTCCTTGTTGAACCTCATTAGATTTCTTTTGGCGCAATCCTCTAATATGTCTAGGTCCCTCTGTATCCTATCCCTACCCTCCAGCGAATCTACCACCCCTCCCAGTTTAGTGTCATCTGCAAACTTGCTGAGCGTGCAGTCCATGCCATCCTCCAGATCATTAATGAAGATATCAAACAAAACCAGCCCCAGGACTGACCCTTGGGGCACTTCACTTGATACCGATTGCCAACTGCCACCTTGGACATGGACCCATTGATCACTACCCGTTGAGCCTGACAATCTAGCCAGCTTTCTATCCCTCTTATAGTCCATTCATCCATTCGTTAAGGAGTTGGAAGAGCCCCCCCATTTTGTGCAAGACCTTAATGTTATTTTATCCACGACTGTAATGAGGAACTTCATGGATCAAACACAGCAGCTGTACCACTGAGCAACAAGCAAACTTCCACTTGGCCATGCCTGTAAAAGCTTTGTTAAAATGCATCTTGGGGAGTAGATTTTGGAATACTGATTAGACATGGAATTCCACAAGCAGCAACATTTGTTTTCATTGTGGGTCCTAGTGACATCTTTAATTAATTAATTATTAATAAGATAAGTCCTCCTCCTCCTCCTCCTCCCCTCCTGACATGAGATACAGGAACTTGTATTGAAATACTTCTCTGGGAGCTTTACACTGCTTTTCTAACCAATCTGGTCATCTATGTTCCAGGTGTAAGGGAGGCTGTCACAGCACTCCAAAAAGCTAAATTGTCACAGTGCAGCTAAAACATACGACACCAAAGTAATATAAAAGTCATCAGTAATCAGCAATCTGTAACTTCTGCAGAGAGTAATCAGCACTAGGTAATGGATTCCTTTTCATGAAAGAAAATAATAGTTTGTAAAGAGATGAGTTTTTCTAAGGAATTTTAACAACTTTGCCTGGATTCTACCTTGTCCTCCTAGGAGCCACCAAATCCCTGGTGGCCTAGTGGCAAGATTCTGAAGGTGGCAGACAGCACTGGTGCCTGCAGGAAGGCGCAATGCACTGCCTTACAACTCTGTTCCAGGAAGACAGCAGGCTGGAAAAGATGCTGCAACAGGAAGTTGAAACTGACAAGAAAACATAGGAGGGAAAGGGAAGAGGTAGCACTCAGAGGTATAAACCCACTCCTTAGATTGTTTTTTTCTTTTTAAAAAAATTAACAGGCCTGTGATTTTCAAGGATTTTCATTTCTATTTAGTGCAGAAGGTGAGGCAAGGAAAGGGCCAGTATTCCAGTCTGACAGTGACATTTCAGACACATTGTTAGAAATGTTTTGTGGAAAGAAGAACTAGCAAATTTCACTTTGGGTTAAAAATATATTTGCACAGCTCTAGTGGTGACTATGAGGGGAAAAAAGGAAATAAACGAGAAATAGGAGAAAGATAGTTTAATGTTGTTTTCTTTGTTATTATGTTGATAACATGCAGCATTTATTGAAAAAAGTTCTGGATCCTTGACTTAGCTTGAAAGAGTGGCAGAGGTAAGATTGTGTCTACATTGTTGGCCTTGGGACCATTCACTGTAATCAATCCAATGTGGAAAGGGATCAGGTTGCTATTTACAAATTTCATTTATATGAAAATGACCACTGGAAAGAGTAATGAAAAAGTCAGTATGTTAAAACCCGAGAAACATCTTGTTATAAAATATTCTTTCAATATCCTTACAAATATTACTGAACAACAACAACTTTCTATATTATTTGCTTGAAGTTTGTAAATAAAATGGGACTCTTTACTATAAAACAATACTTTACAGTCCCAAATCTCAGTTTGGATGGAGAGAAAGGATTGAAAGACAGAAAAACTCACACACATTAAAAAACCCATTAAAAAGAAATGGGGGTGATTGTGTTTTTCTATGGATTCCAGAGAATCCCGAAAACAAACAATTACAAACAAACAATTTATGTACAAACCTCTAATATTTAAAGTAATTCCAAATATTAAAAAAAGAAAAGACTAGAAACGAACAGTTATGGGACTCAGCCCATTTTCCATTGCCATACAATTCTATTCTAAGTATAGAGAGTTCCTACTTGAAGCAAGATTGCCTTTGTTACCTGCTTGTTATATTTAAATCCTTTTTCACTTCACCTATTGTATGCTGTGATCTGAGATGCAGATGACTATCTATTAAGGCCTAATGTGCTTGAGTTTTAGTTAAGCACTGGAATAAATTGCCTAGGGAGGCTGTGGAATCTCCAGCATTGGAGATTTTTAAGAGCAGGTTAGACAAACACCTGTCACAGATGGTCTAGATAATACTTAGTCCTGCCGTGAGTGCAGGGGACTTGTCAAGGTTCCTTCCAGTCCTACAATTCTATGATTCTAGGGGGGAGAATGTGCTATACCTGACCCCCCCCCCCCCCTTCTACTTCTGCCAAACTTCTGTACAGTTGTGCTCAAGCGAGAGCACTCTGGATCTACACGAGAGGGGTATACACCTTTGCTCTGGAATGCATTTTCCTGCCTTGGTCTGCCAGAAGTCTGCTTGACCAACTGTTTGGACACACTATAAAACTCATCTTTATTTTGGAGCATTTGTGAATGAGACAGTGTGACATTTTCAGGATTTTTTGCAAAGGATTTCTATGGTTCCTGTGTTTATTGGTGCATTTTATAAATCAAAATAAATAAATGAAAAAAATATACATTGTAGCATTCTCCAACGACAACACATGGACCAATATGGGAAGTATCAGAGAAGACAGCCAAGTCCCAATTACTTATCCTCCCAGCAGGAAACAAACAGGCCAGCAATGCTCCTAAACATGGAGAGAGCTCTCAATGATGGAATTTAAATGATTTTGCAGATTAGCATTTGAGGTTGGATGAAGTTACATTTAGTTTCTTGGCTAAGTAACATTGGCATGTATACCACACATTATCACACAACTAGATGATGGAATAGTGTTAAAATTAAAAAAAAAAAAAGCATGTGCATGCCAAAAAAAGTAAAGAAAGGCGGGGAAGACTGAATTAAACTACCAGCTCAGGGCTTCATGATATACTGTGCATACGGTATAATTTCTTGCAAAGCAGACCCACTGGCAAATCTTGTGCTAAATTGATAAAGACCATTTAAGTTTCTTTATAGTTCAGTGATTCGGTATAAAAATACTATAATTTAAGTTCTAAATCAAAGCTTTGCTTTTAGCTTTTCCTGTGAGAACTTGAGAATTTACAATATCATTTTAGCCCAGAGTTCATTCTACACCACTTCAGTGTGTTTTGAAGAGATGTATTAAAACACATCCTGTGCATGGATGAGGAAATATCTTTTATTGGACCAATTTCTGTTGGTTAGAACGAGAAGCTTGTGAGTTTACAGAGCTCGAAGAAGAGCTTTGTGTAAGCTCCAAAGCTTCTCTCTCTCACCAGCAGAAGTTGGTTCAATAAAAGATATTTCCTCACCCACCTGGTCTCTCTAATATCCTGGGACCAATATGGCTACATCAACACAGCATACAACTCTCTGGATGGTCATCCAATCAATTCACTTCTGAGCCATTGGGAGGCAGATAATCATTCAAAAACCTCCACAAACCAATATTTATTCCTAATGCTGCCTCTTACAGGGCCCCCAGCTCCAGATGTCCCAACAGCAGCAGCCACCAGCCACCAACAGCAGCAGGAGGTAGAGGAGGAAAGCTTCAAACCCAAAAGGCCCCAGGTATCAGCTGAACTTTCAGGATTGAACTCTGTCTTGACTGTGGTATCTCTTGTTTCTAACATCCTGTCACCTCCAGGAGTTATGAGCTGAACCAACACTTGTTGAAATAAACAGGAAGATTTCCATTGATTTCCATTGGCATTGGATCAGGTCTTTAGCCACTCCCTCTGCTCACCAGCTTCACACTCACATGCCCACCATGCATCTCATCCTTCTGATCTACCTTCTGCCTCCATCTATGCACCCCTCTTGTCTTCCTTCTCTCTCATCCTTACCCCTCATTGTGTCCATCTCTTCTTCTTCCCTCTCCTTTTACTCTGCAAAAGACCTCCTCTACCTCCCCTCTCAAATGCTCACTTCCCTCATATCAACCCCAATCTCTTCAGGCTAGTCCCACCTAAACAATTACTAATGTTGTTAGCTATTGCTGTATGTAAAATGAGAAGAAAATGTAAGGATTCAAATGTGCAATCTTTAAGAAGCGCAACAATATGCTCTCATCACATAGTTCTTGTTCTCCTCTTCCCTTGCCCCAGGCACCGCTATGTGTTGTCTCCCTTGTTGTGCTTTGCCTAATTTTAGATTATAAACTCTTCAGGGCATGGACTGCATCTTTTATTTGCTTGTAAAGTGAATAGCAACGTTTGGGAAATATATAGATTATTAATAATAATAACAATATAAGCAACAACAGTGTAAGATACAAATCTATCTCCACCATCTATGCAATAAAACAATAACAAAACCCAGACAGACATTCTGTTGTATGTCACTAATAGTCCAGAAAACATTTTTAATGAATTTATACTGTTTCCCTTTCTAGTTTTGGTTGAAATATCTGGCCTCTATTTTCACATTAATAATGCTACAAAAAGCCATAGATCCCAAATTTCACAGATCTAAAGCAAACTGGCACCTTTTTTTATAGCAACATCGTCGTAGAATAGAAAGGTTCTCTAATTCAAAAGGTCAAATAGAAATGTTAATGAAAACAGAACCCAGTCAAGTCAAATAAAATAAGAAAATAAACAGAGATTTTGCTTCAGGCAGCCCGAATCTGATTTAAGCAGCAGTCTCAGAAGAATCCAGCTGTTGTTTACTGAAACGTAAAATAATGTGCTTATTCCTTTTATATGACAGCATCCCTGCTCCTTGAAATCAGGATGTAACATTTTCCCTTTCATAGACAACATTCTGCAATCATTATATGTACAGTAACTAATCTGACCAATTACCTGAAAGCTAATTACTCTGATTTTACAAAATGGGTCAGCTAGCTCAGTGTATGTTGAACCCATTAATTACTGGTACTTAATAAAGAACACCAAAGAGTACATCCATACATTAATGTGTTACAGCAGAATTACAGATATTTTAATACTGGATTGAACAAGCCTCTGATCATCATTGTTTTATAGCCTCAGAGCTTAATCTAATTGTAGCTAATACAGAGCTGGACTGTGCAGGCCTTGGCAATTACAGTATTTTATTCATGTTAACAATTTACTTCCTCACTCCAAACATGGTCTACATTTACTTATTTTATTGTATATTTGAAAGGAAGTCATCATTCATTCGAGATAGCAGGATAACCCAAAAGATTCAAAACTTTACTTGATTAAGAAGAATAAAGATGGCAGATTTGTCTTGGCTAGAGAAAAACAACCAACCCAACTCAAATCAGCCTTCAGACAGTAAACTTGCAAATACTACCTGCCATTCTAACACCTCACGAACAGTAATATCCAGTGTTTTTCATTCAGTAGCTCTTGATTATTAACAGAACATTGGTGAGTAGGTCAATGGTACTATAAAAAAATATGGTCTCCTTTCCATATCAAAATCTGAAAACAATTTAAATATGTAGTGCAATTTTATACTGTTTATAAAAGCTAAAAAAAGGTCAGAGAGATATGCCACCACAATCTGTACTTAAACATTTATTTCTGTCTCATGGTCTCCAGGCTTTCACAAGTGCTTTAAGAGGAGATTGGAAAGAATTTGCTGCCCACTCATGATGATGCCTCATAAAAGGTTCTTCAAAAACGGATCAAAGGCTGTAATTTCCATGCCATTTCTGTCCAATTTCCTTTTCTCTTAATGTTTTCGTTTTTTGAAATGGCTATGATTGCAGTCCAATTTTGCCCACACAGCACTGTATGCCTAGATGAACCATTTATCACAAACTTTTTGTCTTTTTGATGCTTGTGGTTTTATTTGCTTGGCAATTTTTTAAATCCCCCCCACCCATGCTGCATTGCAATTATCTTCAGTAATTATACCTGCAGCAGTTTACATTAATCTGTTCTCCAGATGCAGCATTAAAATTTGTAGAGTCCAATTACACCTTAACATGGGTGTTCATTTTTCCTCCTCCTCCATCACCAACACATAAAGGTTTTCATGCACGGTCTCCTAAAGAGAGATCTTTACTCATTTTGGCTTTACCATAGCAGGCGTAAAAACCACAAGAGTCAAATTCTTATTGCTCATATCCCATATTGCTTTCTCCTAAGTAGCTCTGCCTACTTTACATATTAACCAGTTCTAATTATTTTTCCTTCATCTCTGTGTCATATGTATGAGTGACTTCCAGGTGGGAAAACTTAGCACAAATTTTACTGGCTCCTATTACCACACCAGGTAAAACACTGCCTGCAGACAGAATGTCATGTTGTGAGGCATGGCTGCTGTATCACTTATGGTGAACACAAAAACAAGCTCAGCCATGAATAGAGGTTCACTGTTGATTGCCTAAATACACTTAAATTGTCTGGTCACTGCTTGGCAGACACATTAAATCCAAGCTCTCCAAATGCAATTTAACCCTGCACAAGCCAACAAATTATTCTTCATCTTCATCGAAAAAAAACTCTTCTGGCTTTCAAAATTAATAATTCATTGTAATGAAATTTCAGACTCTAATTCTCCAGCCCAGTGCACCAACATAGCGGTGCATTTTTCTATTTGCTACTCAGTCTTCTGTCCATTTCTACACTTCACCATTAATAAGTGTTGGGGTTTTTTTTTACAGTAGTTTATGGCATACTTCATGGGTTGAATATTGAATCACAGCTACATGTTATTCTCAACATTTTCATCAATTAAATATGTAAATGAGTTCATAAACCAATACAGATTGGTTTTTATTTAAAGATAAATCTTAGGATGCTGACCAGTTTAGTAACACATAAATTCCTTCAGATGATATACCATAACTGATACTCGTGATATGCTGTAGATTGATAATGTACATAATGGCACATCAGTAAAACAGACAGTTTTTTTGTGCTTCTTGCATTGCTTGAGCTATGGCAAACAAGTTCTCTCATTCTCTTCTCTGAAGTCACTAATTCATCATAACGTGTCTGCTGCATATGGGATTTTTGTGAAGGCTGCACGAGCTCATGCCTGGAACCTCTTTATCTGAAGGCAAGGGGCCAAAGTCTGTTGTCTTCTACATCAAGGTAAATCCACCAAAGTCAATATGTCTACTGAAGCTACTGGCATAACTGAGAGCAGAGTTTATCTGAGGGGTACCATCCATTCTATGTAGCTTAGAACCACAGTGGTAAGAAAATTCTAATATATGAACAAGCTAAGCACATAGTTCTTGGGCCCCACTCTACAAGAAGGATGTGGAAAAATTGGAAAGAGTCCAGCGGAGGGCAACAAAAATGATTAGGGGGCTGGAGCACATGACTTATGAGGAGAGGCTGAGGGAACTGGGATTGTTTAGTCTGCAGAAGAGAAGAATGAGGGGGGATTTGATAGCTGCTTTCAACTACCTGAAAGGGGGTTCCAAAGAGGATGGATCTAGACAGTTCTCAGTGGTAGCAGATCACAGAACAAGGAGTAATGGTCTCAAGTTGCAGTGGGGGAGGTTTAGGTTGGATATTAGGAAAAACTTTTTCACTAGGAGCGTGGTGAAGCAGTGGAATGGGTTACCTAGGGAGGTGGTGGAATCTTCTTCCTTAGAGGTTTTTAAGGTCAGGCTTGACAAAGCCCTGGCTGGGATGATTTAGTTGGGGATTGGTCCTGCTTTGAACAGGGGGATGGACTAGATGACCTCCTGAGGTCCCTTCCAACCCTGATATTCTATGATTCTATGAATGAAGTAGAAAGAATAATGTTGAAAAGCAATAAAAACTAGATGGGTCTGCTTTATTATACACTTTTCCCCATAAAAAGGGAAGATTTGCTTATTATCCTTTGTGATGCATTGTCACTAAATCTGTACCACTTAAGAATTCTGGCTGATATTGTGAAGTTGTATTATGAAAAACTGCTGTGTCATGAATACCTATATGTATGTGGATCTACCACTGCTGACAAGTCCTCTACCCTCCCCCCCCTCCCCACACACACACTAGAGAAACAATGGGGTGGGACTCAATGCCTCTATTCAGATGCAAACACCTGAACAATGGGTGAACTGCATCCTTAGAAAACCAGTTTTAGCTTAATTCCTCCAAAGGGAGGGGAAAAGGCAAGCACAGTGGAAAGTCACCCAAAAGACAGAAAGAAGGGAACTAGGTGAGTTGCATAGTGAAACCCAGGGGAACAAGGTGGGGTGGCATTCAGAAGGAGGAAGCATGGGGCAGGAGACAGTAAGGTCACAGAAGCTGGGTCCCCTCACCAATGAGGGAGAAAGACCAATTAGCATGCAACAGCCTGCAGGAGCAAGGAACACCTTGCCTACCTGCCTTCCTGGACATGGAGATTTCCTCAAGGACTCACAAGGGAAGGGATGTGAGAAAATGAGGAATATTGCCATACAACTGCTGTGGACTCCTGAGAGAATTAAACTGTAAATCAGATGTTTCAGACCTTTTGGGTGGAGTTCTGGGAGAGGGGTGTGTTAAGTGCCGGGGACTGTGAAGGGTCAGCGGTGTGTTCAAAAGGGCTAGGCAGCTGGATGGAGGTTCCAACACCGATAGAAAGTCTGCGCCCTGAGTGTCCTAGTGACTCTGATATTGGGTACTGGGACGATGGATGGACTTCAGAGCTTTAAACACTGTGGGGGGTCCCGAGCAGCTGCAGCTTGGATTCTTCTCACAGCAGTGCTAGTGAGTGGCCAGGACGTGACGCTCACTAGGATCAGTGCTTCCGGCTTTTTGAACAACCTAGTGATGGAAATTAGTAGAAATGTGTTTGAAACACTTTGATTTGGGGGGGGTGTGTGGCAATTATGAATTGGTGGGGAACAGGAAATTCAGCAACAGGCTTTTGCCAGTTATTAAGCAAATGAAAAATGACACACATGATGGGGGTCAATAAAAATAAAGACTGCAAATGACTGAAACATTGTTTAATTAACAAAGAACTAAACAATGTCAATGCTTATGAAACTAGTTTAACTGAGATGGACATAGATATTTAAAAGGAAATGAAACACTGATTGATTGTTTGCTTTACTTAATTTAGCCAAATAAGATTATGGTGGAGTCAATACTAAATAATGCATTTTACAGAATGAGGTTTTAAATTTTTTCATCTAAAATTATCAGGCCAAATTCTGCTCTCAACTGGATGAATATAAACCAGGAGTAACTCCACTGACTTCAACAGATCCGCTGTATATTTTGACTTAGGTAAATGAGAATTGAATTTAGCCCAATTAATTTAATGTTATCTGACAGAGTCTACTGCATATCAATGATGTTTTGTAAAATTGATATCCTTTGAATGGAACTTAAAAAATGACCATGCAAAGTTTTATAACAAGGATTAGTATAGGGTCAGGTGCCGCTCCCATTTTCACCAAAGAAAAAATTAGGAGTTAACACTAGTGGATTCAATATGCCACTCCAGATTTATTCCAGTGTAACCAAGTGACCACAGGGAGGGTCATAATCTCTTTTAGCAAAAATGTGCTTTTTGCTCCAGAGACTTTGTGTTTCATCATCTCTAGGGGGCTTTAGTCTTCAAATAACCCCTTCACTTTTGGCCTCATTGCTTCTAGTTTGCCCCCTTTTATCTAGATTAGCTAACCCAAGAGATGTTTACTTCTCCTGATTTAGGGTTTCCAAAGCAAAATCAAAGTTATAGGTGCCATGACTGTAGCTGCCGCACTACAACAACATGCAGCAATGACAACAGCTTCTCTTTGTTATAAACGTTTTTGCTCTTTGACTGTGTTGATCCCTCTATGGCTTTCAGCAGCAATTTTCACCCACGATGGCAGAGAGTTTGTTTTCTTCATGAAGAAAAATAAAGGTAAGAAAGCTAAACACGTTCATTTTTATAGTAAAGTAAAAAGTGAATGAAAATGAGATGAAGCTTGCAGGCAAAGAATGATGTTTTATTTAAGGTTAGACTTGTCTACACTGAGAAGTTAATTCAGATGAAATTTGGGTGTGAATTTCAAGCAGAATAGCTATTCCAAATTAACTCCCTATGTGGATGCTCTTATTCCAAATTAGTTTACTATGAATTAGCTTAATTCACTTCCAAAATAGATTAAGTTAATTTGGAATAAAAGCATGCTTATTTGGGAATAAGAATGTCTACACGGGGAGTTAATCAGGAATAGCTGTTCCTGAACAACTCCCCATGTAGACGAGGCCTTACCTAATGCCAAGAGTGATGTATGTTCTTTAACAGGAAGGGAACATCTATTAAGCTTTACCTATGACAACATAACACACATACACACAGAGAGAGCATAATACATAACAAAGGATTGATGGGAATTATGGGAAAGCGTATGCATCCACGTATATGACTCTCACTAATGGTGATGTTCCTATGATTACTGAAAGATCTCCTGCTAAAGATGTAATTTATACTTAGCATCATCGTTAGATATTGTACCTACCTGCACACACAAATGTATCTCTATGATCCTGCACAGCAATACGACTTTTTTTAATATTAAAAAACCCATGCCATTACAATAAAAATATCCAGGGTCTGCACTCTGCTATATATCCTCACTTCTCACATGTATGGGTAGCATTTGGATTTACCTTGCACACAAAAAGATACATGTGGACATAGGCCAGCGCTCTCATCACAATTTGCAGCCGGTTGTCTGATATTGCCTAATTCAAAGAGTAATATTTTCCTAGCTTTCTGTGGCTGACATGATTACCATAAATAAATTAATTAAAGTACTGTACACTATAGGCAGGCACAGACATTTTCAGCTTTAAATGATGAGGGAAGTACAGAATAATTCCTTCAAGCAGTAGGTCCACATACATTTAATTCTCACAATACAAGTTTTGATTAAAAGTCTGAAAATAAAAAAAGACTTAAATCTTACATTTCTGTACATAAAATAAATGAGTGTTAATAGGAGACAGTTACACAGTATGTTGCTAGTGTTATTTTTTCTCCTGATTTACTAAGGTTGCTGCATTTGATTGATTGCAATTTTCTCCATTTCTTAGCATTATGCCAAATGGAAACATTTTGTTCCATCCATCTTAGCAAGTGACACAATGTTCCCTGGCATGTGACATTAATAAAAAGTCATGCTGGCTGTCTCTCTTGGCTGGTCACATCAAGGTTGATCTTTGATAGCTTTTTATGTTCAGTGAGATTTGTCAATCATGCCTCTATTTAAATCTTAAATACATTTCAGAAAATCCACCCATTATAAAAGTCTTTCTTAAAAATTTACGAGGGGATTTTTCATATGGTAGCAACGGAGAGGCCTTAGCTCTGCTTATCTTTTTCTCAGCAATATCTTCAGAGCATTAGAAGTGAGGATTAGATTCTTACCTGGTACCCAATATAGTCCCTTTCTGGAGCTCTACACAAGTGTGCTGTAAAGTGACCTAGCACTGATTCCCCAGCTGCAACCCCAGTCCAGCACTGGCTGTTCGTTAATCACTGAACAGTGATCCTGACATTTCTGAAGAGCTTTCCTGAGATATAAAAGTAGACACAGCCACACAGGATTAATACATGGTGCCAGAAACAAAATTTCCCCTCTTTCCTTCAGCAATGCAGCTCACGTCTTGCAAAAGACAGCTACTCAAGCACATTCAAGGGCATTCCCCGAGAAACAATATGCTAATTCCATATCTCAAGCTGCTGGGTCCTGGTGCACATCAGAGTACACTAAAGAAAGATACCCGAGTCAATGACAGACTATTTAACCTAATGAATAATGATTCACAATGTAATGTTTTATTACTGTCTCATAATATCATATACACACGTGATCAATAAATTATTAAAAGTCATGATAGAAAATGCAATGAGTAGTAGAGTCTAGTTCTAATTTAAACACAATGTTTTTTGTGGAACAGTCTAGACTGATTAAAGAGGTTAAAATACATTTGATTACAGAGACTCAGACAATGATCTAACATTATAAAGTTTTACTGTACACTTTGAACATTTTCATAGCCTCTCATCAAGGGAAATATCAATATGTCATGTCTCTTAGCTGCTGCACTGATCTAGCTCCCAGTCTTTATGTTTCATTTCTAAGCACAGGAATGCTTTTTTTATTAACACTTTGAGTTATATAACACTGCTGCAGCTGTATCAATGTGCATAAAGAAAATGAACAAACACCAGCCAAACAATCCACAATATAAGAATTCCCATAGTAACAAAAGTCATGGATATGGATATTACAACTATCTTCCTTACAGAGTTAAGCATTTATGCAGAGAAACAGCCTATGCAGCATTAACACTATTTGGAATGGCTAAACATTTATTTCATGGGGAAGAGGGCTGAGGAAATGAGGAGAAAGGAGAAAGATACAGAAAGGTCTATGAATCTGCGCAAATCCAGCCTGTCCTTCAGTGAGACAGCATATAGACTGTTAGCAAGTGAGACACTGATTGCATGATCAAAGCAAAAAAGTGTAGTGCATAAGTGTTGATCTCCCAACTGACACTGAAGCAATGAATTATCTCAAGTGAATGATCATTCACAATAATTATTTTTGTCAAGTAACAATTACTGCAACATATTCTTAAGGATTTTCTTGGTTTCCAAGTATCCTATTATAAATGTTATGTAACAACAATAATTAAGTTTGGGAGTAGAATATATTTAATCTTTTTCGTTTTTGTAAGTGTTTTGTGATACCCATTGTAACCTCTAGTGCTTTTATAGATGAAAGTTTGTGCAAACAAACATAAGTTAGAAATTAATTAAATGAATTTACATGTGCAATCAGCAAAAATGTTCACACTGAATGATGAGAGAAAGTTGTTTTACAAGGTCATCCTACAGTGGGGGTCAACTTTGTGGCACTACTGTGATTTTATAGACTTTGAGGGTTTCTTGTGATGAAATACAGCCAGCTCAGGAATGTTGCCAGAACTCCTTGCAATTTCCATCTTTGACCACTAGAGACACCTGAGCACCAGACACCTCTGTGTGCTCGGAGGGGGCTGTGGTCATGAGCAGGCCCAGTACAGCAGAGCTGGCCCCCACTCCATGCTCAGCAGTAGCGCCCTCTCCTCCTCCACCACAGTACAGTGAGGGGGACGGAAGAGCCCTCTGGAAGCCCTTCTTGGGCTGGCTGATGATGGGGCAGCAGTGGGAGATTGCCAGTGGGGATGATTTGGGGAGCCCAGGGCTTGTGCACACATTCTGTAGGCATTTAAAATTGAATTTTCACCCTGTAATTGTCTCACACACACACACACACACACACACACACACAAGCAGAGATTGGGAGTTCAAAAACCAGAAATCAGACTAACAAAAATATATATTTTTGAATTTCATTATTTTTAGCCCATTCTTATGAATTCTGATTGTTCTGACTCGTAATTTTTGTACTCTTAGGTCTGTCCTGCATTCGCTATGGAGCTGGAGGGGTGAACGGTCATCCGAACAATGGCCCAACACCTTTTTGGCCCACCTTAGCCCAGCTTGGGGCAGGAGACTCAGTGGTGGGGATGGGGAATCATGGGAGGAGGGCCCTGCCTGCATGATGTGGAAAGTCAATGGGCCAGAGTGGAGAAGCAGACCAGTTCTGGGACAGGAGCCACTGTGGGGTGAATTCGGGATGGGATTGGTGTCCAACCCTCCCACCCCCAAACCAGGACTTTTCACCCACGAGGGCAGGATGCTACCCCCACCCCTGTATCATAAGCCCCAGGGGGCAGGACTCATCTCTCCGCCTAGCATAGTCCCCCATTTCAAATGGTGCCCTATAGCCTTTGCTCTCCTATGTCTTAAGTCAGAGATACTTTGCTTGTAGCTCACGTGCCTCATACTTAGCAGCTGTTTGTACGTGGTTCTTACTGACTCCACCAGTCTGATTAGTGGTCCCTAATGAAAACAGATCAGAGGTTTGGGCACCATCCCAAACCGCAAATCTGAGATAAGGAACTGCTGGGGTCTCTCTCTCTTCCTCTCTGGCAGCCAGAAGGGAGGATGGAGAAAGAGGAAGAGGATATATTGTGTTGAATGGAGCCATTCATTCCTGGCATTGTGTTGACATACTTGTGTTGTATTGAGTTAATATGTGATGACACTGCATTGTGACATACTGCATATTGATGAAGTGTTACAAAGCAAACATGGCAACACAGCGATCAGGGCAGCATGTTGCAGTCATATTATGGCTGTTTATATTTCTGTTCATAGGGGAAGGAAACAGCTTATTAATTCCCACAGCTGTGTTTTATCACCACTCCTTTCACACCATTTTTGCACTTCTAATTTAACACAAATAGGTCCCAATCCTTCTCTGGCAAGACTCCCACAGACGTAAATCAGAGTTTTCCATGAGTAAGGAACATAGGATTGGGCCTGTTGTGCTTTTAAGCTTTGTTTGCAACTTTGTATTCCCTTCTCTGTGTTCATTAAGTTAAATTCTCTATTCTATCTTCTGAAACATTCAATTATGAACATTTCAATATTTATGTAGGTGAGCAATCATCTAGTAAGATAAATAATTTAAAATTCAATTAATACAATACAGTGCAATAATTAATAAGTAGTACCTAGATGCCCTAACCAAGTGTAGGGTTCCCTCATGTTAGGGGTTGTACAAACACAGAAACAATCCGTACACTGAACAGCTTACAGACAAGGCACACAAAGGTGGGAGAAAGGAAGTGTTATGTTCCTCCTTTTACACACGGGGAAGAGAGGCACTCAGAGATTAAGGGATTTATCCAAGGTCACCCAGGAAGCCTGTGGGAAAGCCAGGAATTGAATCCACATCTCCGGAGTTCTACTTCCTCCATCACCTGGCCTCTCTCTGGAAGAGCTGATTGAAAAAAAATGATTTTTATTCCCCATCAAAAATGCTATTTCGTCAAAAGCAAAGTGTTTAATGGAAATATGTTGGTTTCAACACAAATTTCAAACTACCTCAACGCAGAATAGTCAGTAACCCAGTGGTTAGGTCACTCACAGAGGATGTAGGATAGGGTTACCATATTCAAACATTTAAAAAAGAGGACACTCCACGGGGCCCCGGTCCCGCCCCCGGCCCTGCCCCAACTCCGCCCCTTCCCTGCCCCACCCCAACCCCACCCCTTCTCCATCCCCATTCCAACCCCTTCCCCAAAGTCCCTGCCCCAACTCTGCCCCCTCCTCTGAGCACCCCGCATTCCCCCTCCTCCCTCCCACTCTGATCTTGGTTGGGGGTTGCTAAGTGCTTCCCTGCTCCCCACTTGCCCCGCAGCCTCTATGCCCTTGCTTGCCTGCCCTGCTCCTCCTCACCCTGCAGCCTCTGCATCCCCCCCGCCCCTGCAACCTCTGTGCCCCCTGCTCCCCACTCGCCCTGCAGCCTCTGCACCCCCCGCCCCTGCAGCCTGTGCCCCCTGCTCCCCACTTGCCCTGCAGCCTCTACACCCCCCCTCCGCCCCCGCCGCCGCCTGCCCTGCTCCCCCCGCTCACCCGGTAGAGGGAGAAATGCAGGCTCCACGTGGACTAAACACTTCCGCGCTGCTCTGTGGGGGAGGAGAGAGCGGGGGAGGGGGAAGGACTCTGGCTGCTAGAGGCCCTAGTGGCTGCGAACGGCTTTCAATCAGGCCAGGCGTCCAATCAGCCGCGCTGCACTCCGCAGGAGGGGAAATCCCGGACATTTCTACTTCATTAGAAATCCCCCCCGGACGGCCATTTAAGGCTGAAAAAGCCGGACATGTCCGGGGAAACCCGGACGGATGGTAACCCTAATGTAGGAGACCCATGTTCATATACTGGTTCTATCTGATTTGAATCGGGGACTTCAACTTGGGCCTTCCACATCCCAGATGAGTGCCCTGATTACCAGGCTACTGGCTATTTTGAGGTGGGTCTCTTTCTTTCTCTTTTTCACAAAATGTGAAACGGTTTATTTTTGCCTCATGTTGGAATGGCAACAAATTTTGAAACCTCAATATTTTTCATTAAACAGATTTTTTTTCTCATCAGCTCTGCCATCCATACCAGATGCTGGTGCTGATTCTGCCCCCAAGTTACAGTAAAATAGGAAACTTTGGAGGAGAGATCTTCCCTTAAGTGCGGACACGTCGCCGCCTGACTGTTGGAACACTGTATGCTTTTCTCTCTGCTGTGCTTTGAGCTGCACACCTATTACAACAGCCTAGCATCACTGCATTGTCTAGGCATAATGGGCAAAGATTTTATTTTACTATATAAAAATCTATCAACAGAAGCTTGAAACTAATTTTTCTCACAATTTCTTTTTCTGCCTTTTATATTTCTAAGATGTTTTATCTCCTTAGTCCTGGGTCACAGGCTACTAGTTTGGAAAAAGCTCACTTGAGACTCAGAGATAATGAAAAAAGCCAAATAATAAAAGAACATTTAAGGCCACTATTATGGGATCTACCTCCATGGGTTCTGTAATATATCAACCCAGGCATTAGTTATAAAAAGTTCCTGTACTACAGCTGCAGCTGTGACCAGCCAGGGTAAAGTCCAGCAAAGGTACAACACATGGAATCAGTGCCAAATCTAGGCTTAAAAAACAGGGATACCAGTGAACACTTTCAAGATAGCACTTTCACTACATCCTTTTCCTTCACAGAAGCTCCCCAACGCCATGGTGACTTAGACCTTAGTCCATCCCGTGCTTTGCTGCACATTGGGCTACCCGCATTTGCCATCCTTGCCTGTCAACTGCCCTTCTCTCCAAATCTTGATATCGTTCAGAACTGTTCATTTCCATGTTATTCGCAGCCTTCCTCTCTTTCTTCTTGTGTTTTCTGGCTTCCATTCAAGGGCGGTATTTGGTAAGCATTTTTTTCCATTCTCAGCACATGTCCCAGCCACTGATGTCTTCTTTTGTAGATTATTTGTGAGAGGGTACCTTGTCCAGTAATTTTTCTGACTTCTTCATTCATCTTCCTATCTCTATATGTGATTCCCAATATTCCCATGGTGCAGCATTATGCAATATGATTAGGAAAAAAAATCTATTTCCAAACTGTTGAGAATCTGGCAGCTACTTAGGGGTAGAACGGGAAAGGGAAGTTTGAGTAATGGAACTGGTTCAGCATGGAGCCTGTTGTGGTGTAGACTAAGGCCAGTGTCTTTGTTCTTCTCCCAGTCAATCTGTGCAGATATGCACAACTGTGTGCATGCCTCTTATGCAGAACCCTATATGGGATACTTTAAACAGGGAAATTAGACAGAATTGAGAAGGGAGGATTTGGTAATGGTAAAGGCCACCGTGTCACACTTATTTTTTTCTCGTTGTTTTCCTTTTATCTTCTCTTCCTTTCTAGTTTGTTTTTTCTTACAATCCTACCTTCCCTTTTTCACTGATCCTTTTACTTTAATTATGCTATCCCTAGGGCCACAATTTTTATTTTAAATTTACAGAGTTTGTAGGAACATAACTTGTTGCTGCACAGTATCAGACATGATCATAAGTGTTTCCATAGTAGGACCAGAAAGCAACCAAGAACACGGTCCTTTGAGCCACATGAGCAGCACAGAACACTGGAAAGCAATTAGATTTGGCCAAACTGAGAATATTCCTGGCATGGGGGGAGCTCTAAGTAGGCATGAAACCAGCATAGCTTCTGCTGCACCATGCCCCCACACTTGTTTCCAGCATAGGAACTGGAGCACACTGCACGTCAGCTATATTGAATTGGTGCATGTTTCCTTAGGCACCATAACCAGCTGGCATATATTAGAGCAGCCCCCATGCTGTTCAAACCTACACCAGAGTTCACTGTAGCCTCGATCTGCCCTGACAATCAGGGAGCTTTGACTAAAACAATGACTTCAATGGGGCTTACAACCCATTGCAGAATCTGAGCATTAGTGAAGTGATTTTTTTAACAAAAAAAATTACTACATAAAATACATAAAAGAGTAAAATAAAATTAACAATAATAATCAAGCTTGCTCACCAGGTGGGTTTTCTCAGGCTGTAATTAGAAAGTCTACAATCTTATGCAAAATGTTCACGAACCTTTTTAATTACCATGACACATTATTATAATGTTATAAGTCATTAAGCTACCCTCTCTTACTTAACAGTCAATGCAGGAAGTAAAAATAAATAAATAAATAGATATTACAAACAGATTTGAAGCATTCCTGAATATTTTCTCATTGGCACATTTATCTTCCACGGTGTTTGCAGGTTCATCCTCAGCATTAACATTGAAGAATTCCTACTAAGCTCTAAAGCAAGAGAGGCCAAATTAAAGTTCTTAAAACTCTGATTGATATCTAGGAAAACACTGTGAATGCCTTTATAAAATACCTGCTTCAAATAAAAACTTAGCAGTCAGAAGGCATTAAATAAAAATATATTTTGTTACATGGAAAATTTCACAAAATGATCTTAAACTCTGTGGAAGGTGGTTTCTATTATAAATGGATGAGCAGCAAGATGACAACATAATAAATCCATTAAAATCTTTTTTTGTTTGTTTTTTTGCACTTGCACCAGTACTAAAAAATTATAGTCTCTATTCATAAACTCCCAAGTCACATGGTGGGCAGCTTTCTCAACCATTCACTTCAGAGATACAGACCTTTCTGTTAAAGTAACACAGAATGATATTTTGTGGTAGCAGCAATTTAATATTCCTTTGCAAAGAAAAATCTTTATAAATCCATGAAAAATAGGCTAATAGAGATTTATGAAGTCATTGTGAAAAATATACTAGCTTAAGCAAAAACCCCACATGCTCATTCTGACAATGGTATGGTGACATTTTATCTGCCCATCAAAAACATTATTCACCTCCTCCCGGCAGATAAGTGAGTAGAATTTTGGAAGGTTGGTCTAGTATGAAATCACCTCTGTAAGAAGCTGATTTTATGTGATAATTACAGTTTTAGCTATAGTTCTACAATGCATGAAGCATTAACTAATGACAACTCATAATTGATGTAGTGAAAGTGATGTACACAATTGTAATTGAAAATGATGTATTCTAATGCAACACTCTGATTATCACATAGCCTTCAATGCAGGCTAACATCAAATGGTCTTGTAACATGACAAGGTAATTCTGGTAACAGTAAATGAAATGAATTGATATCATGGCTACATTTTAGAGAGGTGTGTGCCAAACTCCCCAGGAATGACAGGATTTAGATATCTGAAAAGTAGTAGTACCTATACTAGCAAAACCTGTTTTAGATGTCCTTTTCCCATTGCTATTCTACTAATTTCTTTGTTTACAGGTTCAAAGGTTCAGAAAATACAATTCTGTATTATTTATTAACAATGTTACAATCATATTAATTACTGAATTAATGTAGTAATGCAGTAATTAGTGCATTAATACTCTTTACTTTGTACTGGAATCAATTAAGTATATTGAATATAATTTAGGGCATATCTAGCAAGGTGCTGAGTGTCCCAAGACTCCGTGTCAGCAAAGTATTAACTTCAGTTGGACTTAAGCAAATGCTTAAGTGCTTTGTTGAATGAGGATCAGAGTTTCTACCGATGATAATGAAAGCTAACAGTACTCAGCATTTTCCAGAACTGGGACCAAAGGGGATCAAGTTCATTAAAATATGAACCAGTGACTAGAGTATGGCCAAGGAGAAATCACGTTTAAAGATATTGCTATGAGAAAAGGGGTGCTCTGCTTTCAGCTCTCTGAATTTTATTGCATTTGCTACAAGGCTGTTCTGTATTCTGAAATGAGGAACAGGAGAAGATTTGAAAAACATTCTGATACAGTATCAGGATTTGTTCTTCCAATTAAAGATACAGGATGTATTAAACTGATACACTATTGACATTGGGGAGAGTATGTCTCTTGAAAGCCACCTCAATAGTTACCTATTTACAAAAAAATAAAAGGCTTGATATATATTAAGCAGCGACAATAACTGAGCCTTCCACCCATGTTTGGGCTTGCATATTGTGGGCACCCCTGGAAACACAGTTTCAATACCTGCAATAACTGCATTTAGGATAGCAGATTTTGCAGCATGACAATAACTGCAGAATAGCAAATGTTAAATTTGTAAATGATGCCCACTGTAAGAAAAAGCCTGGCAACACAGGTTCTGTATAGAGTACAAATTACCAAAGGCTAGATTTTGTATTCCTTATTCAGAGTAACAGGGTCTTCTCCTCTTGACAAGGCAAAAGAGAACATAGCAGGAGAGAACGGGCCACAGACATGAAGGGAGAGGTCTGCATGTCCACAGCATTCTCCTCCGTAGCTCCCCAAAAGTGAAGAAGTCCCTCGAGGAGCTCTGTGGATGGGCCTGGGAAAAGACAAGGGTTTAGAGGAAGGATGGTCTAATGGATAAGGCACAGTGGTAGAAAGGATAGACTAAGACAAAGCTCAGCCACACACTTCCTGTGTAAGTCACTGTACCCTGTGCCTCGACTCCCCGGATGGGGATAGCACTGCTTACCTCGCAGGGGTGTTGTGAAGATAAAAATCAATTAATTATTGTGAGATAATACTGTAATGAGATCCACATCAGCATCTAGATAGAAAGCTAATAGCAGCACTGGTATTAAAGGAATCATCCTGTCAAAAGAGTGAGAGAGCACTCAATTGGGAGGACCCATGGTGAAAAAACTCTGGATCCAACAAGCTCTCCCCAGTGGTCCTCAAGTTTTACTAGTGGTGCACCCAGTGCTTCCATCTCTAGAAAATTATAAACCTATCCTGAGAGGAGGTGTCATCTAATTCCTTTGAGCCCAAGCTTTATCCACTTGTTTGCTTATCCAAGAAAGTCAAAGGGAGTTTCGCATAAAGAAATACTATTGGAGAGTTTAACCCTAACATAACTAATTTTCATCTATTCCCTAAAGTGACTCAGTGTGTCACCGGACTCCACTGCAGGTTAAAAATAGTTTACCACACCACACCACACCTTTTATAACTGGGAATCAATAGGCAGAAGGGCTTCCAAAAGGCAAGGAAAAGATTGTTTTACAGCAAGCTGTGGTAGTTTAAAGTAATAAGATAAGCCACCTGGAGATGCTTTAGGACCAAACAAACACATGGTGAGTCAATTGAAAATGATTCCTCCTAGACTGTTGAGGGGGTCAGGAATACAAGGACACCTTAAATGGGAATCCTCACCATGTAAGCTCTGTGCTGCCTGGGAGTGAGTGGAGACAGCGTATATAAGTTGACCTGAACTCTGCCCAATATAGGGTTATGCTCTTCTTGCTCCTAAGCCTGCCTTACCCCCTCCTCTCTCCTTTGCAGATCCCAACTCCATGGACAACTTTCTGTAGGATTTTAGGAAGGGGAGATAGTGCCCTGAAGGTAACTGGTTCTTACCCATCTATGCAGAAATGCAAGATATATGATCTGGCCCAAGGTCCTGTGATGTGTCAAAAGTATAACACTCTTGTATTATTTTATAAAGTAAGATCAATGCAAAATGCAAAGGAGTTTCCCAACAAATAGTTAAAACAATCAAACAGTTCTCACTCAGAAGCAAGCTGGCGGGATCCCTGGAGATGATCATATAGACAAGCTCTCAGGGTGCTTTCTACAAGGTTCTGAAATCCCACAGCTCCCATTAACACCAGTGGGTGTTGCGGATGCTCAGCAACTTGCTGGATGGGAGCCATATTTGGCAAGCATGAGATGTGATAGGTTATTGTCTCTCACACAGAGGGCCCATTTGAAATAATACGAGGATTATTCACAGCAGTTAATTTCAAGCAGCTTTCCTTCATATTCCACAGTAATCAAGATAGACAGGCCACACATAGAAACTATACCATAACGTAAATAAAAATTACTGAATCATTTTCTGATCTTGTGTCCAAATCCACTCCTTTATCTTCTTAAGAGAAATTAACTCACATCTTGAATCCTTGGAAATCACAACAATACTAACGCATTATTTTATATGCCATTTATTATTGATGTGACAATTTATTTTAGCAACACATTATTCCACATTGCAAAGTTATTAATGTAACCAATGAAAATGGAAATGTGCAGATTTAGGGATTTCTTACGTTGATTGTTGGTCTTCCAAAATCTAAGCTTTTCTTTTATAGTGAGGAGGCTGCTAGCCCTTCTGCTTGTGAAGATAACCTTTGCAAAGTAAAACAATGGTCTGTCATCTTGCCTAGCCTGCAACCTAGCAGGTTGAAACAATAGCACCAAGGAAAAATAGTATGAACTTCCTGATTCATCTGATTGTGGTATTAATGTTGAAGCTTCAATTGTTAAGTTTTTAATCTCAAAATGTCAATGATGTCAACCACTTCACTGTTAATGATGGAGCAGATACAGCTAGTGAATGCACTTTTCTAAGGGCACATGAAAGATACCTGGCACAAACTGACATTCCATTTATTTGAAGGGATGTTCTACAGTAAAACTGTTGCCTGCACTGTCACACAGGCACTTTCAAAGCAGCCACAGCTAGAACAGTTAAACAACAAAGTGGGACAGCTTGGTTGACTTTTCATTTAACTCAGATACAATGTGAAAAAAATATCACCAAAAAATCCCGTTTAAAAGTGATCACATCTTGCTATTTGTAACCTTTTATCTAAGTTTAACGGATGCAGTATGCTACTTACATGGAAAAATGTGCAAACTAGATGAACTCTCTGACAACTGAAATTTGCTTGTTTTTATACAGAAAAAGGAGAGGTCCTCTACAAAATCTTGAAAGATATCTCCATAAAATGATGTCCTTTTTCAAACATATCATTTGAAGCTAGTTTAATCAAAAGAGATCATCTCTCACTAATGAAACAATCACGCAAAAGAGCAACTTTAAAATTTACACATGCTGCCAAAGTTTCTTAAAACACTTCAAAGCGCAGTTAGATTTAACCAGTGAATTTTACACACACGTTATCAAACTTGAAAATATGTATGCAGTGTTGTTGTAGCCGTCTTGGTCCCAGGATATTAGGGAGACAAGGTGGGTGAGGTAATATCTTTTATTGATAATATCTTTTAATTCTGTAGCTGAGAGAAACAAACTTTTGAGCTACACAGAGCTCTGAAGAAGCTCAAAAACTTGTCTCGCTCACCAACAGATGTTGGTGCATTAAGAAAATATAACCTCACACACCTTGAAAATATGTCTCTTTCCTCCCTACTGTTACGAAGCTGAAATTGTTGACAGAATGGAAAGAGGAGGGTTATTCAAGGAGAGACAAGAACAGGAGTGGGGCAGAGCCATGTAGTGTCATAATGGCTTTCACAAGACTCTTGAACTTGATGCGGTGGAGAAGAGAGATTCAAAGACAAGATGTGGTCAGAGGAACAGAACATAAGATCTCTGCTGGTGGTTTTGTATGGACTGTTGGGAGGGGGGCACAGCAATGCGTGTGTTGGGCATATCAGTGAAGAGGAAGCTACACTGACAAAGATGGGAGAGATAATGAGAACCTGAATGAGAGACTTAGGTCTTCAGAGAGACAGAGAGTTCAACGTTAGAAATGTTGGTTAGAATTGTTTGAATAACTTTTTTTTTTGTTCCTATTGAATAAGAAAAATGAACCATTTAATTACTAAGCATTGCCCACACGTAGATTTGGTGTAACTGGCCATCATGGTTTGTTTTAGACTTTGAGAAATGAATATGCAGTACGAAATTCATGAAGATTCAGTCTCCCACACCTGCACTCAGCATATATTATTTAATCTGCTGAAACTGTTTTCATCCTGGCCCACAAGTATAGACAGTCAAGTCAGGTACTTGCTCACCCAAACTAAGTAGCATTCATTCTTTGATATGTTTATTTTGTGCTTAGATTTATTTTTAAAACACCATCTTTATATTACTTATGTTACTGAGATGCATTAGTGATAGCTACTAGAAGCACTGAGCAAGCACATAAATAGAAAACGGCTAACTGGGAGGCACAAGAAACTGGTGAATAGGCAATGTTATTCATATTGATAACAAAGACAATGCAACCCATATGAAAATTTTTTTTATGTATTAAAACATCTATATATTCCATGAAATCTCTAAACATATTCCCTTAACATCCACAATAGGTGAAATCTTGACTCCACTGAAGTCAATCACAAAATTCCCATTGATTTCAATGGGACCACGATCTCACTCATTGAATTTAAATGTTGAGCTGTTTCAGAATAATGTTGTTATAAAAATTAAATAAGTCCCTTTTATGTTTTATATTCTATATGATATTTCTTGGATTATACCAACTGAAATAAACCACTGAGTTTGTTCTAAGAGAGGTAATCATGATTTCTTTCTCGCCCTTCCCCCTCAACAAATTTTTACATATGATTCATGTAGAGACTGCTTATTGCTAGAAAAGTTGCTGTAGATAAGGGAAGCAATAATTAGTGCAAGAATCTTCACTTGGGGGTGTATATTGAAAAGAGATTTCAAACCTTATTAATTTTTGGAATAGAGAATAATGGAGGAAAATATTAAGCAATAAAAATACTATGGAAAGAAAATGTAAGAATTAGACAGGGGTGAAAGTAACTTAAAGGACTTACCGGTACTCCGGAGTCCTTAGGAGGGGGCATGGCCTCTACCGGAAGAGGTGGGGCCTTTAAATCCCTGGGTGCTTTAAATCAGGATTTAAAGGGACCGGGGCTGGGGCTGTGGTAGCAGCAGGTGGGAGCCCCAGGTCCTTTAAATCACCCCCGGAGCTCCCAGCTGCAGAGGCCGCTACTGCAGCGGAGTCCTGGGCACTTTAAATCACCATCGGAGGGGGCTCCCGGCTGCTGCCACTACCCCGGTGCAGTAGCGGCAGTCTGGAGTCCCTGGCCCTTTAAATCACTGCCAGAGCCCCACTGCCGCTACCCCAGGGCTCCAGGAGTGGGGCTCGGGTGGCGATTTAAAGGGCCCCGGAGGGTAGTGGCAGTGGGAGCCCTGGACCCTTTAAATCACCACCCGAGCCCTGCTGCTGGAGCCCCGGAGAACAGTGGCAGCCGGGGGCTCAGGCGGTGATTTAAAGGGCCCAGGGCTCTGGCTGCAGCTGCCGCTACCGCCCCGGGCCCTTTAAATCGTCCCTGGAGCCCTGCTGTCGGAGCCCTGGGGAGGCGGCGGCGGAGCTCCAGCGGCTATTTTAAAGGCCGGGGCGGTAGCGGCTGCCGGAGCCCTGGGCCCTCTAAATTGCCGCCAGAGTCCCGCCACCGCCTCCCCAGGGCTCTGGGGATGATTTAAAGGACCTGAGGCGGTAGCTGCGGCTGGAGCCCTGGGCCCTTTAAAGCATCGCTTCCCCAGGACTCTGGCAGCAGGGCTCCGGCGGCTATTTAAAGGGTCCAGGGCTCTGGCAGCCGCTACCACCCTGGGCCCTTTAAATCGTCCCCGGAGCGCTGCTGCTGGAGCCCTGGGGTAGCGGTGGCAGGGCTCCGGCAGCAAGTTAAAGGGCCTGGGGCTGTAGTGGCGGCCGAGCCCCGGGCCCTTTAAATCGCCACCGGAGCCCCGCCACCGCTACCCCAGGGCTCTAGCAGCAGGGCTCTGGCGGCAATTTAAAGGGCCCGGGGCTCCAGCCATTGCTGGGAGCCCCAGGCCTTTTAAATTGCTGCCAAGGGAAGCTGATCCACCCCGGTACGCCGCACCGGGATGTACTGGCTACTTTCACCTCTGGAATTAGATGATTAAGCTTTTACATTTTCTTTGTAACTTCTACTCTTACTTGCAGTGTAACTATTCAAATTGCAATCAACTAATATATTTAATTAGCTTTTGCACACACAAAAGATTCATTAGTAGATTCTTTTACAATGTTTCCTTTGTCAACTCTCTTTATAAAGTCTTGGGAAATGCATGCTATAGTTTTCCCTATATCACAGAGTGTGAGTATATTTCTTAAGTAATAACTCACAAGTTGTAAACATATAAATACAGATTAACTCAGGTGCAGTGAATGTCTGAGTGCTTTGAACTAGACTAGAAATGAAAGATACTATAATTGCTACCCGTATATTGCACCATAAAAATTCTGCTGTACTTTTGTTTAAATAGCTGGTATATTTGCACCTCTTGCATTCTTTTCTCCCTGGGGTGAAGAGATCTCTGGACTACCCCCCAAAATGGAAAAAAATGGTAGCCACAGTGATTAATTTGTAATGGAAGAGATGCCAGGGCTTAGCCCCAGCAAGCTCTGGCACAAATTAAGCACTGGCTGGTCAGCCAGCTGGTCAGTGGCTGATGGCTGGGAGCCCAGAGGAGCCGGGGCTAAGAACTGCCAAGCCTAGAGGCGCCAAGGCATAGCCCCAGCAAGGCCTGGCACAAATTAAGCACCGAGTAGCCAGCAATATAAAAATAAAATATTAAGAATGCCGTTGTCTCTGGCCCCATTATACGCCATAAGCAGTTCCCTCTAATTTTTTCCATCCATGTGTGGAATGAATTTTGTTATGGGCCTAAGTTTAAGCCACCCATTTTTGCCTTAATTTCTCTGTTCCACAGTTTCCCCATCTGTCAAATGGAGATAATAATGTTCTCCTACATTTACAAAGTACTTTGAGATCCCTGGATGAAAGGTGCTATGCAAGTATTATCATGATACCATTGTTAGGAATAGGACTGCTTGCTGTACTTACTTTCAAATCAGTACACGCACTTGGGGGTTAAAAGTTCATCTGAACACCACTGGGTTCACATTCTGTTTAGGGGATGGAAATGAAGGCACAGAGAGAAAAATCCAGTGTGTGTATGTGTCTGTGTGTGGGGGGGAGAAGAATAGAAAATGGAACAAAGTTTGAAGAGGGACAAATAAATATAAAGAGTCTGTAAAACAAGTAGCTGAGAAGGCGAGAGAAAATTTCAATTAAGAATGTTGTTCATTTACTTTATTAGGGCACTGGATTGTCAGCCTAGCTTTTGAGGGATTTTCTTTTCCCGAATACTGTACCTAACACAGAACACTGACTTTGTATTAGTTGTTTTTTTAAACCAAACCTCTCTTGGCAAAAATCCATAGCTATAAATTAAAGGAAGAAATTATTCACAAACCAACCAGATTTGTGAACACTGTGAGCCCCCAAAATAATTTGAAAGGTAAATTAAAAATCTGTCAAACTCCACAAAGTTCCTTTCCTCTAATTGTGATGTCAATCTTTAATAGCGAGTACTGTACATGCATACAGAAATATAAAACCACTCCATTATACTCACAGCTTTGCAGTAAGCAGCAGGATTAGTCATAGTTAATTACAAGATTAAAGTGGTGCCACCTACACCATTTGGATCCAGTTCCTCAGCTAGTGTAAATATGTAAAGTCAAGATTTTCAAAAGCAGGTAGTTATTTCAGGTGATTCAATTTTGGGGTGCCCAACTCAAGACATCTCCAGAGGTCTGATTTTTAGGAAGTGCTGAGCAACCCTTGAAAGGACCAGAAGATGGGAACCCAAAAATTGATGTGCCCCAAATCACTAGTCGCTTTTTAAAAAATCTTGGCTTAGCCCCCTATGGTTTCTTAAAGTATCACCACCAATGACTTTAACAAGAAAGAAGCAGCAAGTTAAACTTTGTTAGAAAAGGGAGTCCCATGTGTGTTGGTGTCACGTCATGCCATTTTCCCACTGCTCAGATGTATTCTCATCTCCTTTTTCAGAAACACCATACCATTCATATTACAAACGTGTCTAACCTTTTCACTGAACCTAACTCTATATTAGATATGGCACTAAACTGTTTCCAAGTCACTGGGTATGTCTACACTGCAATTAAATACCCGCGGCTAGTCTGTGTCAGCTGACTCAGGCTAAGGGGCTCTTTAAATTGTGATGTAGATGTTCAGGCTTGGGCTGGAGCCTGGGCTCTGGGACCTCGCAAGGCAGGAGAGTCCCAGAGCCCAGGCTCCAGCCTGAGCCCGAACGTCTACATCACAATTAAACAGACCCATAGCACGAGCCTTGCGAGCCCAAGTTAGCTGACAAGGGCCAGCCATGGGTGTTTAATTGCAGTGTAGACATACCCAGTGATGAATTGGGAGAAAATGATCTTGAAAAGTTATGGATCAAGGTCTTAACAGATAAAGCACAAGATGGGGTATTAGTTGGTGTCTGGTATAGACCACCAAATCACACTAGGGAACAAGATAACCAGCTCCACATACCTGTCTAGATTGTGTAGGGAAAAAAAGCTGTGTGATCATGGGGGACTTCAATTTGAGTGACGTATGCTGGAGGTCTCATGCTGTCAGTACTAAAACATCATTGAAATTTCTAAATATTATAGATGACAATTTCCTAACTCAAGTGTTGCATCCAACAAAGGAGAATTTTATATTATATTGATAGATAAAGGTACTGACCACAACTAATGGTAATTTAGGTACAACTGATCATAATTTGATCACATCTACGATGTGCAAACAGAATGAAGTCCAGACCAGTGATATATAAGTGGTGCTTCACAAAGCTAAAGACACATTATGAGCCAAATCAATTGAGATGAAGAATTTAAATCAGAAAAATGTGAATGATCATTGGGAATCATTTAAGAACATGTTACTAGATGCCCCAAAAGACACAATCCTACAATTGAGGAAGAAAGTCGTATTGGCTAAAAATCAAGCTGATTTAGAGGGGAAGTGAAGACAGTTATAAAAATAACACATAACAAATGAAAGAAAGGGGAAGTTGATAGTAATATGTATAAATCAGAACTCTAGAAAACTGATAAGGGAAGCCAAGGAACACAACGCGAAATCTATGGCCAGCAGTATTAAGAACAACAAAGAGTTTTTAAAGTATATTAGGAAGAAAAAAAATCCTGACAATGATATTGGTCCATTACTAGATGGAAATAATAGAATTATCAATAATAATGCAGAAAAAGCAGTAGAGTTTAATAAATATTTCTGTTCTGCATCTAGGAAAGAAAGATGATGTAATCATATTATATGATAACTCTTCCCATTGCACTAATATCTCAGGAGGATGTAAAACAGCAGCTAACAAATTTAGACAATTTTAAACCAGACGGTCTGATTAACTTGTATCCAAGAGTTGTAAGAGAACTGGCTGAGGAATTCGATGGACATTAATGTTGATTTTCAACATGGAGCACTGGGGAAGTTCCAGAAGACTGGAAGAAAGCTAATGTCATTTCAATATTTAAAAAGCATTAATGGTATTACGTGGGTAATTATAGGCCTGTCAGTCTGACACTGATCCCGGGAATGGTAATGGACTGGCAGATATGGGACTTGATTAATAGAGAATTAAAGGAGGGTAATGTAATTAGCAAAAAACAACACGGATATATGGAAAATAGATCCTGTCAAGCTAACTTGATGAGGTTACAAAATTGGTTAATAAAGGTAATAGTGTTGAGATAAAGTACTTAAGACTTCTGTAAGGCATTTGACTTAGCATAGCGTGACATTTATATTAAAAACTAGAAAGATATAAAATTAACATGACACACATTAAATGGATTAAAATCAGGATAACTAATAGGTCTCAAAATGTAACTGTAAAGAAATAATTGAATGGGTGTGTTCCTCATGGGATCCCAAAGGGATTGGTTCTTGACCCTATGCTATTCAATATTTTTTTTCAATGACCTGAAAGAAAACATAAAATCATCACTGATAAAGTTTGCAGATGACACAAAAATTGGGGGAGTTGTAAATAACTAAGAGGACAGGTCACTGATTCATATCAATCTGGATCATTTGGTAAGCTGGACACAAGTAAATGGTATGTATTTTAATATGGCTAAATGTAAATGTGTTCATCTAGAAACAAAGAATGTAGGCCGCAATTGCATGACGGGGTACTCTATCCTGGGAAGCAGTGACTCTGAGAAGATTTGGTGTCATGGTGGATAATCAGCTGAACATTAGCTCCCAGTGTGATGCCGTGGCCAAAAGGGCTAATGCAATCTTTGGATGCATAAACATGGGAACTTTGAGTAGGAATACAGAGGTTATTTTACCTCTGTATTTAGTACTGGTGTGACTACTGCTGAAATACTGTGTCCAGTTCTGCTGTCTACATTTCAAGAAGCATATTGATAAATTGGAGAGGGTTGACAGAAGAGCCACAAGAATTATTAATGGATTACAAAACATGCCTGAGATGGGGCACTCAGCTCCTGGGTGCCTCCTAGCAGTTGAGTGTAGTGTGCAATCTTTTTTCCCTATTCCTGATGTCCCCTGTAGATTGGTGACCTCACTAGGCAGGTCTTCAGTGGCTCAGCTCTTCAGCCAAGTCTCACAATCAAAATAGATGAACCCCTTCTGTGGTAGCAAAAGTCCAAAAAAACCCCAAACAAACCCCTATCTGCTCTCACCAGGGTCTTCAGCCCCATCTCTTGGCCTTTAAGTCCCTTCTAAGCTTCTGAGCTTCTAAGCAAGCCTTATCCTCTTCTTGGGATTTAGACCACTTTGCTAGTGGCCAGTGGGGGAACCTGGGCCTGCCCATCACTCCACGTTCCAACCCAGGACCCAATAAACAGCATCCATGTACTGCTACCTCCAGTTTGCTGCTGCTATTTCCTGGGCCTTTTCCCACATAAATCCTTTCTCTTCACCCTTACCTCAGGGCTCAAGTTCTCAGATCCTCTTCCTCCTTGCTGAATGCAAATGACACCAGAACACATCTTCTGGTTCTCTCTTGAGGGTGAGATGTTGCTGAATCAAATCTTGGGTAACCTGCTTTGGTCTGTTTGTTATCACTTACGATCACTTCAAATCTATCTTTCCATAGTTGTTAAACCTGTATTAGGTTTTATCTTAACCAGTGTTTTTTTGAGTGAAGTGTTAGGGAATCTTAGCTCTGCTAACAAAGGCTAGTGTACATCTGCCCCACATTGAGGGGGGACCAGACTAATTAATGAGCTTGCACCGCACAGATCCCTATGCAGTGCAAGATGGTATATTTCTGGGTTTATACTCCAGTAGGGTGCAAGGCTGGGAAATTGGCTGGTGCCTCCATTGCTGGTCCATGAGTGACTTAAGTATAGGGTTACCAGATAGCAACTGTGAAAAAACGGGATGGGGGTTGGGGGTAATAGGTGCCTATATAAGAAAAAGTCCCAAAAAACAGGACTGTCCCTTTAAAAACGGGACATCTGGTCACCCTACTTAGGTAAAGCACTCGCATGACTCAGTTGGGGGTGTGGCATCACCTGCTGTGTTGTTGAATGGTAGGGCCTGGAGGGGCTGGCTGTGTGTCATCAGCAAAAGCAGAGTGAGAGGCCAACAGTTTAATAGTTAGGGGGCACAGCAGTTCCAACATCTTCCAGGCTTCATCCGGGGGGTACATCCCGTCACAACCCCATCACAATACCCTATAGCGATAGACTCAAAGAGCTCAATCTATTTAGCTTAACTAAGAGAAGGCCAACGGGTGACTTGATTACAGTCTACAAGTATGCACACGGGGAACAAATATTTAATAGTGCGCTCTACAATCTACCAGAGCAAGGTATAATACTATCTAAAGGCTGGAAATTGAAGCAAATAAATTCAGACTGGAAAAATGGTGTAAATTTTTAAAGGTGACGGTAATTAACTACTGCAACAACTTACCATGGATGCAGCAGATTTTCCATCACTGACAATTTTTAAATCAAGATTGGATGTTTTTTCTAAAAGATATACTATAGGAATTATTTTGGGGAAGTTCTATGGCCTATATTATACAGGAGATCAGACTAGATGATCACAACCATCCCATCTGGCCTTGGAATCTATTAATCTATAACAGGGTAAAGCAAATTGGGAATATGTCTCTAATATTTCTTTCCCTTGCCTTATGTCATAGGATAGCAGAAACAGTCACTAAATCACTAACACATCAAGAGACATAAATATGGCTTTATAAGAATTCATTTCAAAGTTTCCCCTGTGTGACCTATCAACTCTACCTTTTCCATTTTTTCCAATTTAAACAACAGCAACCATCTGTTTAGTAGATGTTGCTGACTGGAGTTCTGCACCTTCATGCTTCAAAAGCCAAAGGATTTCTGCTGCTGACAGCTAACTGATCACATCCATACTTGGATGCGAGTTTGCTCCTGAAGCATGATTGGGTAGAACTACAGTCAAACTTCATAAGATGCAACCAGTTCCATAATAGTATCTCTGGAACTAGTTGCTTCCAATTAAGGTTGAAAACAACCAGCTGATGGGCATGTGGAACAGCTGTCGGCAAAAGTTTACCATAAAGGGATGTTGAATATGTTGTTACAAAATGGAGAAGGGGAAGGGATAGAAGTGGTCATACCATACTGTGTTTGAAATCTATATTCAAGTGGTGTCAGATATAAGCATAAAAAATAAATGGCAATAACATGACAATTAACAAGCCAGTAAGCCTAACTTCAGCACCATGCATATTGGTTGAAACTATAGGAAAAAACTGGATGATCAGAGACGCATAGATGAATACGATATATTGGGGAGAGACAACATGTCTCACCGATCTAATATAATTCTTTGAGGGGGTCAACAAGTATGTGGACAAAGATGATCCAGTTGATATGGTGTACTTGGACTTTCAGAAAGCCTTTGACAAGGTCTCGCACCAAAGAGTCTTAAGCAAAGTGATGGGGTATAAATTAGCTGTTACCACTCAAGAAAGAAATTTTAGGGTCAACGTGGATAGTTCTCCAAAAACATCTGCTCAGTGTGTAGAGGCAGTCAAAAAGCTAACAGAGTGTTAAGAACCATGAGGAAAGGGACAGATAAACACAGCTAGTAAAGGCCACTACACAAATCCATGGTATATCCATGCCTGGATTATGGCATACAGTTCTGGTCCCCCATCTCAAAAATATATATTAGAATTGAAAAAACACAGAGAAGGGCAACCAAAATGCATGCACTTCCATAAGAGGAGAGACAAAAAAAGACTGAAATTGTTCTCTTAGAACAAGAGACAACTAAAGGGGGATATGACAGAGATCTATAAAATTATGAATGGTGTGGAGAAAGTGAATAAGGAAGTGTTATTTACCTTTCACATAACACGAACCAGGAGTCACCCAATAAATTAATAGTCAGCATGTTTAAAACAAACATAAGGGAGTACTTCACAAAACACAGTCAACCCATGGAACTCATTGCCAGCAGATGTTGTGAAGGCCAAAAGTATAACTGGGTTAAAAAAAGAATTAGATAAGTTCATGGAGGACAGGTCCACTAATGTCTACAAGCCAACATGGTTAGGGACACAACCCCATTCTCTGGGTGTCCCTAACCCTCTGAATGCTAGAAGCTGGAACTGGATGACAGAGGATGGATCACTCAATAAATTCATTTCGATGGAAGCATCTGGCACTGGCTACTGAAACAAGAAAGGATACTGGGCTACATAGACTGAGTATGGCCTGACTGAGTATGGCCATTCTTATGTTCTTATTATATTAATATTTTCATTTAATGCCAGACACTCTGGTTCATCCATGTTAGAATTCAGAGTTCTAGCATTTGTATATAAGCACTTGTACATTTTGTCAATATTCAGTTTTTTGCCTTCATGTGTTATATTTAAATGGGACTCTTTTACATACGACTGTTCCTCATTAGCTCCTACCAGGACTTTACAACTTCTTTCCTATCCTCTTTACGAGGATATAGAGTTCCTCCTTTAATAAATGTGTAACCCACGCACCTCCTGGGTGTGGTGCTCTGTCCCACAGAGTGGCACTGAGACCACTTAGAGTTTAATGAATCTGCTGTACAGCCTTAGCTAACAGCCATATGGCTTTTAGCTCATGCAGTAGAGGGTCATGCATTTAGCTCCAGAGGTCCCAGGTTTGATCCCACCCGTCGATGACCAGGGGCTGTCGATGTTACAAATGCATCCTTAGGGGATGTCTCCACTCAAACCATATGCTCCTCTGCACCTGTCAGTTTTACCCCAGCCTTTATTTTAAAAAACATTATATGCCAACAATCTGGTTTTTTCATTTAGGTGGAGCCAATCCTTCCTGTATAGGCTCCTGCTTTTCAAAAAGGTTCCTCAGTTTCTAATAAACCTAAACCCCTCCTTCTTACACCATCGTCTCTTCCATGCATAGCGACCTTGCAGTTCCGCTTGTCTTCCTGGCCCTGTACGTGGAACTAGAAGCATTTCATAGAATGCTACCATGAAGGTCCTGGACTTTAATCTCTTATCTAGAAGTCCAAATTTGGCCTTCAGAACCTCTCTCCTACATTTCTCTATGTCACTGGTACCTACCTTGCTACCACAACCATTAGCTCCTCCCCAGCACGGCACATAAGTCTATCTAGATGTTTCAAGAGGTCCGCCACCTTCACATCTTGCTGGCAATTCACCATGCAGTTCTCCCAGTCATCAGAAACTCAACTATTTATTATTTCTAATAATAATTATTATTATTTCTAATAATCAAATCCCCCATTAATATTATCAGGCTCTTCCCTTCCTATTAACTGGGGTTCCCTCGCCTAGAGGGATAGCCTCAGTGCAAGAGGATACCATGACATCATCTGAAAGAAGGTCCAAACTATGGAATTCTTTACCTCCACTCCAGCCTGATGGCCTCCTACCCTGAGAGACTTTAATCTTCCTTAACAGTACACAACCTATAAGACTGGAGGTGGGAAAGCTCTATTGTGTCTCTGAAAGTTTCCTCTATGTACTGTTCTGTCTTCCTTTGCTCCTCCACTTCAGCCATTCTGGTCTCAAGACTCTGTACGGTGTCTCTGAGGGCCAAGAGCTGCTTGCATTGTGTGAACACTCATGCCTCCTGCCCATGAGACAGGTAATCATGTATTCTGCATTCAGAGCAAAAACCTGAATAGCCTCCAATCTTCTGCAGGACTTTTGGCTGCATCATTGTCACTCTTGCAAGGGGTACTTTTGGGCATGGGGGATGGAGGGTTATTGGCCTAAGTTTAGAGTATGTTTGTTAAGTGTATCTGCCTCTCACACTCCCTTTTTAAACTCCCTCAAAAAATTTCCGTTTGCTGCTCTTGCCACTTAGGAGCTGCCTTTTTAAAACCCTGTTCTCCCTGAGTTAGTGCCCCCCCCCCCTTCAAGGAATGCTTAAAGGGTGAGGGAACAAAAGACTGGAGAAGCTCTCAGCCTAGCCTAGCAGGCCCACTTGGCTCAGCACACAGCCCCCATAACAGACAACACTGTATTCTTTAATCAGCCAGAGACACAGAAAACAAGCAAGCACATAACAAACAAAACAAACTGGCAGACAAACTCACCTCAAGAGACATGTAGTCTTTCCTCCTTCATTTGGAGAACTTCCTCATAAAACTCCTGTTTGCTACTCCTGCTAGCTAGCTGCATTTTCATTATGCAGACTGAATATTGAGGAGCTAAAGGTGTCACCTAAGCCAACCCCAAAGCCATGGAGCCAGGTAAAAGGTGACAGCAATCAACTGTGAATCTAAGGGTACGTCTACACTACGAGATTAATTCGAATTTAGATAATTCGAATTTGGGAAACAGATTGTATAAATTCGATTGTGCGCGGCCACACTAAGCACATTAATTCGATTTTTAACCACATTAATTCGGTGGTGTGCGGCCACACTACCCCATTAATTTTAACCACATTAATTCAGTGGTGTGCGGCCACACTACCCCTAATTCGAATTTACAAAATCGATTTTGGTGCTACTCCGCTCGTCGGGGTGGAGTACAGAAATCGATTTTAAGCGCCCTTTAATTCGAAATAACTGGCTCCGTTGTGTGGACGGGTTAAGGATTAATTCGGATTAACGCAGCTAAATCCGAATTAAAGTCGTAGTGTAGACCAGGCCTAAACAAGCCTGACGCAGGTGTGTCTTCCTATAATTTCATGGAAATAGGAAGGAGAAGAGTATAACAATTCTGAAGTGAGCACCCCCACACACATCCTTTGTTACCCTGCAAATGCCTCACAACTCATCCTGTCCATCTCTACAAGCAAACTATTATGAACAGCTAAGAACAGAGACGACTCAAGAAGAAACCAGTCCAAGGAAATCCTCCCAAAAATGTCAACATGGATTGGTGAAAGAAAGTTAACTAAGACATTGCCAAGGGATTAGATTTAAAATCTCTTGTAATGATTTTATTGGAATGTTGAAATGCAATTGTAATTTAAAATATTAACAGTATCTCCTGTTAATCACCAAATTGTGAGACCATGTATTCCTGAGAAGAGACCATTGGTAAACAAGTAAATGGTGGGATTTAGTTTGCTTTGAGATTCCAAATACTTGTAATAGGCCTAAAACAGCTCCTTAAATGACTTCTTCTAAGTAACCGATTTAAATATTTTCTTTAATTTCATGGGATTAAGATTGTTTATTTTGCCCAATTATCAACTGTCTGATTATTAATAACCAGCATGATCCACCTTTTCTTCAACAAAATTATTTTGACCATTTATAAACCACCGTAGTTATTTGAGGATATAGTAAGACTGGCCTCCAATAATGTTGGGAAATAATACCTTGGCCTCAATTTACTAGAGACTAATGCAAAAATACAATCATTTTTATAGAAACAGAGAGAAATATTTCAACTCTGTAACAACTAGTTTCTTTCAAATATAGATTTTACATCTCAAAATACTTATTTTCTTCCTGACTCTTTCTCTGCACGTTAGTCTCTCAAGTGAAAGGCCTGTGTTTTTCCACTTTCACTTGTACCGTTTTGATGTTCCTGAAAATGAAAGATTAGTAGAAGCTCTCAGTGGGCTTCAGTCTGACAATCTTAGGGACCCTTGTCTTTATGCAGCCAACCAAGAATGCACTGCTCTGTGGGGTTATTACAGTAGATGGAGCCAATGATACGTTTCTAGCAAAACTGAGAAAGGACAATTGCGGTAGAGAGGCCTTTGGCTGTGTAGCTTCTCACCACTGAAGATCAAGGTAAGTCCATGTTTCACCTCCAATAAAATTGGCTAACAAAACAAGAAATGAAAAGGAAAAAGGTTCTCTTCCCCTACCTACCCACCCCCAGCACAGGGCATAAGAAGATCTCCTGTGTGAGGGAAGAGCAGATAAATAATTCATTTTGCATAGAGGAGAGTATTTTAAAATTGCACTATTGTATTTAGTATCAGAGGGGTAGCCGTGTTAGTCTGGATCTGTAAAAAGCAACAGAGTCCTGTGGCAGCTTTAAGACTAACAGATGTATTGGAGCATAAGCTTTGACATGCATGACATGCATCCGACGAAGTGGGCATTCACCCACGAAAGCTTATGCTCCAATACATCTGTTAGTCTTAAAGCTGCCACAGGACTCTCTGTTACTATTGTATTTAACACTGCAGAGTGTGCACTACAAATGCCTTAAATCTGATAAGATTAGATAGAATAACAAGAGTACTGTAGCACTGGTTAATATTTGAATTCATAGGTGCTGGAACTAGGGATGTGGGATGTGCTAATGCACCCCCTGGCTTGAAGTGGATTCAATTATATATAGGGTTTACAGTTTGGTTCAATGGCTCTCACTATACAAATTGTTTCAGCACCCCTGTTTGAATTAATCTTCAGACTGCTTTATCAGTAGTCCTCACTTGCAATAATCATATGCCCCCTAACAGATAGTGTGGCTGTATTGCAATGGGGGGAAATGTTCACAGGAATTAGCTTTTAAGTATGATGCACATGCTACTTGTGACCTACTGTTATTGAATCTTCTTTTCACACAATAAAAATGTGAATAAAGTGTACAATCTTTTAATAAAATCCATGGAGCAGAAAGATTCAACCCTTTACAAAATATTTATCCTTGGAGAGATCATTAATGACCTGGATTTTTAAATGCTTTCTAAAATGAAAGGACGTTGTATCATGCACACCATTCTCTGAAGCAGGGCAAGTTAGTACAGATTTTGCTTAAATGTCACACTTGTTTTTTGACTCACTGCACAATGAAAGGCCACAGCTACATTTCTTTCCTCTAGATTTTTTTCATTGAAAGATATCTAAGAAGGCATGATAATTTTATTCACACTCAGACCCCACTGAAGTTCATTTCTTTCTATCTATATTTCTGTTGGTGATTTTGAATGAGTCTAAAGAAACTTTTATTTGTCTAATTTATATGCCCTTCCTGTGCCTGCATCCTGCCAGTTTAGATATGTCACCTGTAATAACTATGAAAAATTGCTGTGTGCCTCATGCTCTATTTTTTTCCATCTGCTATAGAAGCTCACTCCAACTACCAAAGGGAGTTCAGTTGCAAGCAGTAACAAATCTAATTTAACCCCACTGAGTCACAATTCTCTGGTCCTAATAGCCATTTTGTACAGCCTGAAAAACTCATCAAATGGGGAGATTCAAGTCTAGTTCTTCTCTTTTATGGGAATGAACTAGAAGAATGCACTTCTTAAAGATACATAGATAATGCAAAGACATCTTCAAGTACAATCGTAAGTATTGTAAAGTACTGACACTAACAGTCTCTTCATACTGGCCTCATGTAGCTTCCTCTGTTTTTTAACAGTACAGAGCAACCTAGGGAAAGAAATGATTTGTTATATTTGTAGAACTAAATCATGAGGATTTGAGAGGCTTAAAACAAGGAGAAATCAGGTAGCTTTTGTTGTAAAGCTGAACAGTAGTTCAGTTATCTGCAGCAACAAAGTTACATATTTATTTATTCATTCTTCATTTTGGTGAGGTGTGATTCTAGCTAGACAGTTACATGGCATAAGAAAATCCAACTTTTCACCATTTGAACTGTAAATCAATTAAAGTGGTAATAACGCTACAAAAGTCACACTCCTTCCAATTAAAAAAAAAAAAAAAGTGTCTCGCTATCATGATCATTAGGGCCATTCTTGGTAGATGTTATTGGATTTCAGCTTAAAAGGCCAACAGGTACTTCATCCATCATTTCAAGATAAAGTTCTGAAGTCCCATGTCCTAAAGCCTTTAAAGTGCACAAGAAATCTTCTCAGGGATCTGGGAGCTATGGGGGAAGCCCACTACTTCCCAGAAGTAAAAGGAGAGGGGAGCATCCTCTTGCCTTCCCAAGGGAAGAAAGAGAATACCCCTTTAGTATGACCCAAAAGAAGTAAAGGGGAGATGCTGGAGAAGAGAACAGGCTTGCTTGCCGTCCTTTCCCAGAATACACTGGGAGGAAATCACTCACGCATTTCTTGAGTGCAGACATCTTTGGGGTGGAAGGGAGCAACACTTTAAAAGCGCACTGCACTATGCCACGGTTCCGGACAGAGTATGGTGCAGAGTATGGCACCAAAGGAGACACAATTTGAGGTAAGCAGAAAGTAATTGCTCAGCTGGAATTCAGTTAAGAATTTTGATCAATGAGTGGTTAAAATATCAGTGACGTTTTCTAAGTAAACTAGCAAGTAAACTACATGCTGTTCTTTACACTTAATATGTTTAGGAGTTTCAAAGACACCTAAGGGGTCTTCAGAATTCAACAGGAGTCAAGTACCTGACTCTTAGACCTCTGAAAATTCCAGACTAACTTCTACTTTTCAGAGATTCTACTCCTATGGAGATGAGGAAACCAGGTCAGACCTAATATGAGCCAAACAAAACCTTCAATGAAAACTCTGTCCAAGTGAAATTTAAGAAGTTTGAAAATGTTTTAAACACTTTTGACCCTATAAGTTTTCACTTGTAAGTTTCTCTGCAATTCCAGTACTGGCTAAGGTTAAAAGCAGCAATACCATGAGAAAGGCTGCCCAGACTTTGCTTCGGGATTTCCCGTCAGGCCAGAAGGAAAGCCTGCATGTATGAAATTAAACTGTCTATTTTGGGGTGCATATTGCAACAGAACTGAACAGATCCTCCAAACCTTTAAACATCACTAATTTGTTTGTACATCACTAATATACTTGCACTACTGTTACATAGCTGTGAGGTAGAAGAATGCCTTACTAGTAGCAGTGGTAGCTTATGAATTGGCATCAATCGGCACTATTTTGCCTTATATATGGATATTTGCATTCTAGTACACAGAAATCTCTCCCAGCTCAATCAGGATGCAGGCAAATTGGTGACATAGTGAATGGTTTGGACACTGTCTCCCCACCCTATACAGAATGTACTTTGCAAGTGAGAGTGATGGAGAGTAGTCTCCAAATTCATCCTCTGTGAGTCTATTCCATTACTGAGAATATATTTGGAAATATACCCAGTTTTATCTAAGTCAGATTGCTATTCCACACAGAGGACCTTGAATAGGATGAATACACATATCTGGGGGCGGGGTCATGTTCTGTCCTCAATAGGCCCTGCTCACGTGTCAAAATATACAACTCACAACAGGAGGCTCTTACATTCTAGGAAGCTCTTGATGACCTTATCAGCCTACCAGTACACAGAATTCCTTCTGACTTCTATATATGTTGATATAGCTTGAATTTAAACACACACTATAACAATATAATATATAATTTAAACACAGAAAAAGGCTCAAGTGCACTGTTATGGCAATCTCGAGGAGCTTTCACTGACACTGTTCATACCACATATATTCTGTAGATAATAAAGGCAGAATTTCAGTTGCCATCAATGCAGAACCTTTCATAAGTACTAATTCACCTCTGATTTTCAATGTGGGAGAGTACAATTTGCAAAACATCTCTATAGTATTTTGGACGGAGTTCTTTCAGTATGCCAGTATCCCAAATGTGCTTCCAGCTCAGAGCTATGTCAAAGAACTATAGAATGCTTTATACCAAACTAAGTAACACCTAATTATGATACAAATTTTATGCTGAAAATACGTACACAAAAAAATCTGCCTTCTCCCGCCCTCATTCTCAACTCCCTCCTCCTCAAACTCCAACTCCCCTCTGTTCCTATTTCTTCCTCGACTCTCTTTCCAACTAAACCCCTTATTTTTACTCAGTCTCCTGTCATTCAAAAACCCCCAACCTTAGTTTTCAGGCAAACCAAATGTATATTATCACAAAAAAGAATTTTAGCTACAATCCTAAGCTTTTTTTCAATTCAGATGAACAAATCCATAACTTAAATATATTCACAAAAATACATAGACAAAGGGGTACAAATATGGCCGAACTGAGCATGAGTCAACAGAGTGAGCATAAATATTTTCCCTCATTAATGTTCTGAAGTTATATGCATTGTAAAGTCAATTTACACCAGGAAGTTCAGCTACAGTACCATTGTCTGTCTTTGACGATAACTTCCTGGATCAGAGACAACACATTTACTTGTAGAGTCTTCTGTTTTATTTATTTCTCACCAAGAAAATAAAAATAAAAAAAGAAAGAAAGAAAAGAGAGGAGATGACTAACATTAAGCAGTGACATAGTACTCATCTATAAAACGTTCTGTCGCACATCTTTATCTCCAGGCTATCACAATCTGGAAAGAAGACCCAGGAAGACTCCAGTCAATTTTCCAGCCTATCAGTTCAGGTAAATAATTGCTAAAAGCAATAGTATCCTGTTGTTTTTTCTACTCATGCCCTTATAAAAATAAAAGCCCAATTTCATTAAGGTGCTAATGGTGCATGTCAAGACTTGTCAACATCACTTCTTGCAGATGAAGTGCTACAAAAGAAACAATAGCTTTAAGCAACTATTTGTATTCTAAAAGTACAATGGGCATAAAGGTACACCAGCTACAAAGGAACCACTCCCTTCTCTCATTACTTATCTGGGGGTAGATCATGACATTCTGATCTATACTGGGACTGCATATGCGCCTGGACTTGCCAGCACAGCTATGCTGCTGGACATATTGAGGGAGTAGAGCCAAGGCTCCATCCATTCCCTGCTGCCTCCTGCTCACCTGCACACAGAGGGGATGTAGCAGCTCTGTAGAGCCTTTGCCAACACAGAGGTGTAAAGGGGGTGCCTTAAACTCCCTTATATCCTGTACTAGTCAGGCCACGATTCAGCCAGTGTAGTATAGTTTTGCTGAAAAGATGTATATTCTGCTCTTACAGTAGGTTCATTATCTAAAAATAAATACTACAAAAAAAGAGTTCATCACAGAAATGTGCATGATGCCATCACACCTCCCAAAATCATCAATTTACAGTAAACTTCAATGAAGAATAAAAGGATTATCCATTGGATGTTCTTTTTGTTTTATGTGAAGACACATCCATATTGTTTAAAAAGTTAAGTGAATGCGGTATTCCTAAAAATTGCTTGTTGACAGCCCTGGCACTTGGAGTCTCATTCATCCAGAGAAAAGGCACAGCACAGGCTGAAATACAAGTATCCACCATCCCCCTGGGACACTGGTCTTTAACAATGACTTACAAAAAATTACAGGACTTTTGTCTCCAGGTTTATTAAATACTTGCCCTCTCTGCTTTGCTTTTGATGTGGATGTTGTTTGCTTTATAAGTCATCATCTTGGCAAACACAACACAGAAAGGTGGATTTTTCATTCTGTCTTGAATGCACTAAGAGCCAGGTCTGTTTTCAGCTCTTTAGGAAGGGAATTCCATAACGGGACCATCTAACAGGAAAGTTTTGTCCCTACTCCCACTAATTTCACTCTAGTTGTTGACAACTCCGGTGTCCTCAAGTAATGAAGCGGTCTTTAATCTTAAAGTGACAGGTGATCTTTGAGGTTTCTTTGGCCAGGGCAAAATGCTTCTAGCCTCCACAGTATAATTTTAACAGTATACTAAAAAGTTAAGTGCCTCTTGCTTAGATGCTGTTTAGATCAGCAAAGCTGCACTTTTGCTGATATAACTTATTCCAGCCCTGGAGCAAAACAAGTTATACCAACAGTAGCACATTTTTGATGTTACAGCAGCCTACACTACAGGCTTTTGCCCACACAGTTATGTTGGTCAGGGATCACAACTTGTCATGCACCTGACTGACACAGCTATGCTGACAAAAGTCAGTAATGTAAACTCTGACTTGAACTGCCTCACTCAAGGGTTTTGAAGATTAGGAGCACAATTGTGATTTGGATCCAGTATTCAGTGGGGAGCAAATAGAGAGTCTCTGGGCAAGGAGTGATATATTCTTAGTGCTTTGGGTTGAAGAGCAGGTGTGCTGCTGCTTGCTGAACCAGCAGTTATTGTTTCAGGGACCCTGTTTTTATTCCCTGTTATGTGCTGCAATAGCCATACCTGGAAGTGCAAAATAAGTGGATCACCATGACCTGGTTCTCATCTTTGAGGAGAGGTTGCAGACTTCTGAGCAGCCAGAGCTGGGAAGCATTATTTTTAGCAGCTGTGGACATCAGTGAATCCAGTTCCTCGAAATATTTGTCTTTCTCCATCATCATTTTAGCTTCAGAAAGTTTCTCTTGATCAAGGCTCTGAGATAAGTGGCAGATGGTGCTGTATGCACCAAATGCAAAGGTGCTGCAGAGCTGAATATTATCTGCACAGCGCTGGCAAATTAGTTCATGTTGTTTCATGATCTCTTCCAGGGGTTTTACATGGAGGCTGACTAACAGCGCACAGCCATACGGAAAAGCACCAGGTCCCAAGCATATTGACCAGATCAGAAGCTTCATTATAGGAAGCCACACTAGTAACAGTGCCCCCAAAACAGATATTTTCTGGGGAATGAATTCAGGACCTTCAAATCCAAATACATGAACTTCTACTGCTTAAGCCATGTACATTAGCTAAAATGCAGTAACAGACTCACACATTTCTACACATGATCTAGCTGCTAGATGGGGATAAAGAGCCACACAACCTTAGCGTGGGTTACAACAGCTTGGGAGCCAATGACAGCATTGTAACCAGACCACCTGCTTGCGATGGCTTGAAGGACTGTGGAGGAAAAGCCACTTCACATTGTCTGCCACAGATATGTGGGGACTGGCCTTTTGCATACTATGATCCTCAGATTTCATTCACTACTGAGCTCACTGGTGAAATGCAACTTCACACCAACCACAGCACAGAGCTATGCCACATTTTAAATTCACGCCACAACCTACATGGAGTAGATCAGCACCAAAGGGTCTGTCTAGACGATTAACAATTATTTACTTTGTCTGTGTAGAGTGAGCTGCAGCATTTGTCCATCAAAATGCCCATGAATTGGTTTTTACCCAAACTCTATTTTGTATTATTATAGATTACAGTAGCTGTTATTTGTGACACACTCTCTACTCCATAATAAGGGTAAATTGTACAAATCTCCCTACAAGTAAACTATTAAATGCACTGAACAGGAGTATAGGCATCATTTTGTGGCCCTGGAATAACTAAAGATGTTGTTAATGGATGATTAGACAGCTCTCAGACACAGAGTAACACAACTGATTAACTATGTTAAAGGGATATCACTGTAGTATTGGCTAAATGAAACATTTTAGCTGTCTGGCAGCATACATTCTAGGACAATTTTTGAAATCTGCTTAAGTTCACCTAATTCTTATAACTCCCAAGCAAAACTATATTATGGATTTGGGCTTCCAATTTCCCTAAGTTGTAATGATACTACAGTATTAAAGAACTGTAGAGAAGGCCAGATGTTTGAAATGGCTGTGGATTTACTAGTGCCTCATTTTTACAAACAATGTATTTGTTTTCCAGTTGACATTCTATGTCCTTGGCTTCACCAGAAATATTCCACACTCCTGTATTCACCTTCGTCTGTTTTTCTAACTTATAATTTATAACATATCATGTCATCCAGCATCATTTACCATGTCATGGAGTACATAAAAGAATATGAAGTGGGCAGATGAAGCCAAAGCAGTTTTGCATGCTTTGATTTAGAATTAGTACTGACTGTTCCATATGGCTGTCCCAAAGAGTCTTTTACCATTTGCTATCTAGTGTTAGCTTTACAACCAAATGGACAGCTCCCGTTGTGCAGGATTTTAGGGCATAAGCAAAGGAATATTTATGTTAAATTTGATTGGAATACCTGTGGAATACATAAATGATGCCTAAATGAGTTAATTCAGAAAAGCCTTATTCTAAGAAATTTAATGTATTAATAATGATTTATTAGTTACAAAATGCTGTGATTCATTGTTCGGATGGGTTTGAAGTTTATATATTTTAAAATGACTTATTAATTGATTGAGGATTTTATGAGTCAATTAGCCCTGAGTCTCTTTACAATTCCTCCTACTCTCCAATCAGTAAAACCTCAACAGTCCGTGGGGCAATTTTTTTTCTGCTGCTGATTTTTTTCAAAAAACTTTTATAATTCAAGTCAAATATTTAAGCAAGTCACATGACGTATGGTACACAGCATTTCCAAAGCAACAGAAGAAGCGTCTTCAACTTCTGATAGTATTTAATTGCTGCTCTCATGGACCTTTCCTCATTCTGTGTCTACTTAGGTACCTCCTGAGTTCAGCACAGATTAAATAAAATACAACTCTGTGAGAAGAAAGAAAAAGGTACGGAATACAATCCTCTTCCAAGGTTGCAGAGCAGCTTTGCAAGCCACTACTTCAGTCCTGGTGACCACTGTGTCTGTTGGATGTTTTTAAGGAGGTACACAGAACTTCAGGAGCAAGGGTGATTGGATTATCTGTGAACCCCTACATATAATCTCCAGCCAGTCCACTGTTTCTCAAAGCAACACTAGGCTTTGGTGCTACAATGAGCTTCGCATAGGTACCGGGGCATAGGTACAGGGGCCTCAAAGAAGCAGAGCACAGAATCTCACTCATTGGGTTTATCAATGAATCTTTTGAAAAGAAAAATCCCTTTGTGAGGAATCTTAAATATTTTTTCAACACATTCTGTATTTTCTAATATTTGTGTAAGTAAACTATTCCCATGAGAGCACATACCATTAAGCTAAAGTTACAATCTCATTTGTCTTAATAGTTATATTTTATTTCAAGATTGTGTGTACACAGATAAATAAGTATAATCTTGTCTGAGCCATGTACAAATAGAAACAATGGCTTGACAACAGACAAAATATTGTAGGTCAATCTCATCTCTGCTGTAAATCCATGGATGTTAAGCATTAAAATTCAACAGAGATACAAAAGGGTTGAGTTTTGCCAATTGTCTTTGGTCAGAGTCCTTTTAAAAGCTAATTAGGCAGACTTCAAATGTGTTTTTCCTTTCTCAAGGCATGCATACTTTCTAAAACCCCAGCGAAAATTAAGACTAAAATGAAAACAAATCAAAACAAAGAAGTGCATGTTACTGAAAAAATAAATCACTTAATTTTCTCTCTCTGGTCACAAGGAGTGACCCAATATTTGAAAAATAAAATGCATACTTCCAAAATGCATTTAAGTAGATGATTACATTCTTGTGCACTTAAAAAGGGCACTTTCATCAAAACAGCAGCCTTCTAGGCCTATCAGTCTTAAATTTTTAATTTTTATTCCTATGTGAGGAATAACCATTAACAATGTATCCGTTTACTCCAAATTACCTTGCTTTAAAGTTCTACTTGCAATGAATAAATAATGACCATCAGAAAGGAACATTTATTGGACTTGATCTTCTTTTTTTGCAACCAGGCTTTAGTGTTTGGTTTAATAAATCTTTTTGAATGCTAGGTGGATTACTATATTTGAATAGAATAACTTAAAATGTTTGATTAGCTGTTTCCAAGGTCAGATAAAATGATGTGCAACTAATTTTCTTTGTAATATGGATGTGAATGATTTCACTTCCTGTCTAGCAGGGACACTAAAGATACCACATCCTCCAGGACTGAATCCTACCGACTTTTTTGGTTCAATCTTCATTACTGTCTTGTCACCAGCCAAGATGTCGTGCAAAAACAGGGCTATTGAGTGTTGAGCATATTAAAACAGTACCTTCTCCTCTGGTTGTGCTCACAATGTAGAAAATTGCTTTTGGGTTGTGCCTCCTGCAGTTATTTCTCTATTTTTCCTAGTGTAACTATGGCAAAGCTCCAAAGGACAAAAATCAATGCTCATATAGTGGACCAATTCAAGTTGCTCTTCAAACAACCTTTTTAGTGTGCTGTTCACAAGCTTTGAAATAATATGTGGTGAGGCAACAATTCTAGGATCATGAGAGTTATGTTCTTCTTAAATCAGATCTGTCTCAGACGATGCCTATTAGTTCACAAAAGAACTCAATATATCAACAGATCATGAAAGGGGTCTCCATTGGCAAGTAGCTGCTCTTGTATATGATCACTTCAGAGATGCAATAGCCAAGATTTTCAAAAGTGATTTTTTTGAGTGCCTAATTTGAGATACCTTGCAGGCACTTTGATTTTCAGAGTGTACATGCTCGGGACTGACTGAAAATCAGGCCCCTTTGAAGCATGTCAGGTTGGACACCTAAAATTACCAGTTTCTTTTGTATGCAGTGTTGTAGCTGTGTTGGTCCTAGGATATTAGAAAGACAAGATAGGTGAGGTAATATCTTTTACTGGAAAAACTTCTGTTGGTGAGAGAGACAAGCTCACCCACCTTGTCTCTCTAGTTTCTTTTGAAAATTTTGGCCAATATGTTCAAGCTTCAAACAGCCAGAAGACACCGAAGAGGAGTATTTCATCTACCTGTGCCCAGTCACAAAATTAAGAGTTCATATTCAGGGGGGAGAAATTTAAAATCAGATGAAGTCCTGAATCTTCTGTTCACCAAAAATAGTATGATTTGCATATTGATAATATAAGCAACATTAAAGCTTAAAATTCCACCTGCCCTACAAGAAAGTGGTGTCTTTTTAACAGGAATTCAGTGGAATTCATCAAGCCAGGTTACATTAATATAATGAAAAAAAGGCATCCCGCCTTCCCAAAAAAAAGTAAAGTCTGCTATGACATTTTGCTGTGTTGACAGGTTTGCAGAAAATTGTAAATATAAACCCACCCTCACGCTACACACAATATGAGAAATCTGTTCTTTCAATTAGCAAAAAGTATCTAGAAGCCACAATTCTCAGTTCAAATGAGTTAAAAACAGCTATCCTGGAAATAAAATTTCCCTAGAAATACTGTCGCATGAAGATATGAATGTACTGCAAAGGAGTTTAAATAAATGTTAAACATAAAGTCTACAGAAAATGAAATAAATGGTACCAAGGTATGGTTTGTATATGCTTCTTTTGAACAAAATGGAACCATACTATTACACCTGACATTGCCATAACTGAAAAAGGTTAGAGGAGAAATATGTCTCTTTAATCGTGTCCAGTTTATTCTGTGCATTTGACAGCTAAATCTCGGAGAATAATAATTTTTTTGGTTTAGTGGCTGAAACAAAAAATCTGAAAAAATTTGTTTCAAGGTGACCAGAAACACCAATTTTCCATTTTTTCTTGCTGAAACATGGTCTTCTTCGTTTAATTTACAGCTTTTTAAAATCCTTTTTGTGTCTTATATAAACCTAGCTGGATTTCTTACTGAAATTTTATTTTGAAATGAAAATTTGAAACGTTTCATTCTGAAAACGTCAGAATGAAATATTTTGACTTAAAAAAATGTCCATTGCTTTTTTTCTTGGCCAAAACTATTCACCCAAAATTCTCTTTGTACAGCACCTGGCACAATTGGGTCCTTATCTGTGACTGGTATTCTTAGGTGCTATGAAGATTGTAATAATTTGTCTGAAAAATTTCACTTAGCTCTACTCACAGCACACTGTGTCTAGTCAATTTCACAGTTATGGAGGCAGTTTCCTCATTTGTTGGTATGGGTCTTTCACACACCAAGGGGAGGAGAAAAATATTGAAAAATTAGAAAAATGTTACTATAAAAATCACAAATTGGTAGAGAGGCTGGACTGTATCTGAAACTATTTAAATACATTTTTTAAATGATAAGATGCCAAGTTGATGGTGTCCCTTTACATTCTGATCACCAACATAAAGTACAGGTTTCAGAGCAGCAGCTGTGTTAGTCTGTATTCGCAAAAAGAACAGGAGTACTTGTGGCACCTTAGAGACTAACAAATTTATTAGAGCATAAGCTTTCGTGGGCTACAACCCACTTCTTCGGATGCATACGTAGCCCACGAAAGCTTATGCTCTAATAAATTTACAACATAAAGTAATACAGTTAAGTACCATCGGGTTGAGTAAAGAGGTAAGAGACTTACTAAGCCTGAGGTAGCTTTACATTATACCCCAAAACATCTTATTCTTACCATCTAAAGTTTATTTTCTACCTCATGAAATAATCCACCATATTTTTTTTCTTTCCAATTTGATGCTAGAAGAATTTAAAAAAAAAGATTATTATCTGAGTCAAAAGTTAATACTTTGATTTGTCTTGTCAAGATAAGGATAGAATGCACAGGCTTTAATAGTACTGTGTTTCAAACCTTTCAAAAGGTTTTAATAGGATCACTTGAATATGAAAAGAAAAACTGTCTTTTCATAAGAAAGAATCTACTATGTCTAAAATATACATCTGCAGCTAGCAGCAGGAAGGAAGTATGGAGAATAAAATCTTACTGAAAAGACAAGCCTAGAGCAAAGCAGAAGTGGGGTTTTGGCCATTTGTCCTTCACACTAGGGCGTTATCCCACACAAGACTAAACAAGGAGATCATTTTCATCCCAAAGTTGTTACACAGTCATTACTGGGATAGTCCCTGCAGGTAGCAATCCATGAAACACAAATGTTTCAGTACCGATTGGCAGGTGGTTTTTTTCCTCAGCCTCAAGTGAGTTGGGGTACAGAAAATAAAACAGCATGGAGAAAAAAGAATATGATTCACCTTTATTATTCCGTCTGTACTAGCCAGAATTCAACTAAAAAATAAATACATATTCAGTTCTTTAGACCTACACAAGCTATATTCACTTGCAGCCTGTCTCCAATATTAATTCCAATTATTAACTATGTTTATTGGTCTAGGAAATGATTTTGTGCAAAAAGAGAAGCACATATTTGTTAGTGTGTTAGGTTTATGCATGTTGGGCATCAATCGTAATTAGGATCTGAAATACTATTTTCATCACTTCCAAAGTGAATATTAATAATGGAGCGCTGTAAACAAGCATTGCTTTTTTTGGAGCTAAATCACAGGTTTTTAAAGAAATCTTTACTAATAAAGCACAGGCTTATTTTAAAATAATGCTATTTGAGAATTACTTTGACATTTCCCCTCATCTTTCAGAGTAGAACATATTACTTAATGGATTTTATTTGTATTTGCACTGATACCAGAAACAAATAATAATGCTTATCATTGCTTTATATAAACAAATATTCACAGGTTTGAAAAGCATCATCCAAAAGAATCACCGAGAAAAATTCCAGTAGTATCCTTTAATAGCAGCTAAATTACTGGTTTTAGGCCTGCTCTTTATTACTTATTAAAGAAATATTATTTTTGACAGCTGTATAGCATCACTGTTGTATGCATTCATGCTTGTTCATTTAAGCTATTTTAGGAATGATGCTATGGTTCAAATGATTAATCAGTCGGAGCGCAAGATTAACCTGAAAAAATGGTACTTTACAAATTTACGCAAAGCAGGCTGAGGCATTATAACAAGGCCCCCTATACACATGGTATGATATATACACATCTCTATAGGATTTCCACTTATAATGCGCCAGCCTACTTTGTAAAATATCATTTTTTCTTCACGTTAATCTTGTTCTAGCTATAACTGATTTAACTTGGAGTCTGCTGTACACAGCAAGCTATGGCCTTGGGAAAGAACCATGTCAAATGCCATTTGATGCTGCTCAGCCAGGCACATATAAAGGCACATTGCACCAATAATAGTTGACAACACTGGCTGTGCTTTTTCTGCTTCGGTGGCCAGCTTGTCCAAATTCCAGGCAAAGCAACACACAAATAGTTTATAAAGAGCTATCGTGTCAGCATCAGCGTTTAAAAGCAGCAATTTAGTAGTTTCCTAATGAACATACAGTATTTCATATTCCAAGTTCTGAGCCTATGAAGTACCAAGAAAAGGCGGGACAGAAATCCGATAGCTTGAAGTCACCAAAAACAGAGCTCTTGACCACAAAATTACCTACAGTTAGCTTGACATTCAACTGTGATTGACAATAAGCAACTATTTCTTTTCCACAGTGCCCCAAGGTCACTTTTGATTGTTTCCTCAGCAGCTATTAGTAGAGTTTCCACATCTGTATAGAAGCTTGACTAAAAATGTCTGATACTTGAAATTCCAGGATAGATTTTCTTTGGCTGTAGCTGGTATACCAGGAACTTTTCCAACAGCTCTTGCAGAAACTCCCTACCTATGCAACCAACATCAAAGAGGTAGTTTAAAACACAAATAACTGTTTATTCCCTTGGGGAATGAATGGGTTTTGCAAGGGTGACCTATGCTGAGGTTAAAGAGGAGAAAATTCTTCCATCTAAATAGGAAGCACTTGAGCCTCCACACAGCAGATGCTACTCCAGCCCTTGGGCTAGAGCAGCAGTAATGGCCAGGTGTTGGGTCAGCAGGTAATGGCCAGGTGTTAGGTCAGCAGTTCATGCACTCCTACTCCACCTTGTCATATTTCTTCCCTCTGGATGTCCATGGACAGTTGAGGCCATAGAACAATGGTGGGCAACCTGCAGCCCGCACGCGGCCCATCAGGGTAATCTGATTGCGGGCTGGGAGACAGTTTGTTTACATTGACCATCCGCAGGCACAGCCCCCGGCAGCTCCCAGTGGCCGCAGTTCACCATTCCCGGCCAATGGGAGCTTCGGGAAGCGGCAGACAGCATGTTCCTGCGGCCCGCTGCTTCCCACAGCTCCCATTGGCCGGGAATGATGAACCGCGGCCACTGGGAGCTGCAGGGGGCCATGCCTGCGGATGATCAATGTCAGCAAGATGTCGCGCGGCCTGCAATCAGATTAGCCTGATGGGCTGCAGGTTGCCCACCACTGCCATAAAGCACCCAAGACACAGAGGTGTTTTCCTTTTGACTTCTCCTGAACCTGCCTTCTTCCTCCTGTTCTGCAGCAGTCAGTGGGGGGACTCATGAGAGTAACTGCTCAGCAGCTGGAGTAAGAGGAATACAATCTGGTCCAGTGGTAGGGGTTGTTCACTAGTAAGGACTAGTAGCTAATTATTTAGTGTTGGTGATATTCACACAGTAATTGGGGGTCTGACTATTCAGAAAACATTCACACCCCCAATGTGAATGACTCATCCTTCTTTCTCATGCTCCACGGTTCTCTTCCTCCAATAAGACTCTCCATTATTGGTATCTACTGTTATACTGCGGGGGAGGGAGGTTAGGTGAAAGACGGGAAGTTTACTTGTAGTTAACTCCCTTGCTTTCCAATGTTTTCAGTGACCAGCCATTGCCTTGATCCCCTATCTCCTAGTTTCTGTTTTCCCCCTGATGAGCATCAGGGAGCCAGCAAAGTGGGTCTGCTTCAAAACACAAACTTTTTTTTGAATTACTGGAAAACAGTGGGTCAGGAAACCATTCTGCTGCTTCTATGCTGCCCTTTAAATCTGGGGCTCCGAGATGACCCAGAGTGCACTGAGTCTAAGGAAATTCTCTGCTCTTGTGATAGATATCAGTGAAACGTGCTGAGTCAAAGTACTACCCAGCTGGATGCCATTAACATTCATGCTGTTTGTCAAATTTCATATTCGATTTGCCCATTCCCCTGCTCATCTTCTCTCATTCACACACAGCAAGCACCAACTTTTCCATCCTCTTTTGGAAACTGTCCATTTATCCATGTCATTACTCAAACCAAAGAACAAGACACCCAGTGGAACTAATATGAAGTTTTGCTTTGTCTCACTTGCTGTTATATTATGCTTAGCCTCTTCAAACCTGTGGCCTAATAGCTAATAATTAAAACTATTTGCATTTAACTAGTGAGCTGTTTCCTTTCAAATTGCTCCCAGCAATTTAATATTAATTACTATATTTACTTATTAACAAAATGGCATCCGATGTTTATTATTATTATAAAATCATTAGAATGCAACAGTCAATCAGAGCACATCATTTTCATGCAAGTGAGGGTTTCATTTCAATAAGGTGCATCCTGCACGTGAAGCAGGGTTACGGAAATGTATGCCTTACTTTTCCGGGCTCTTACCAGCTGTAACCATTAGTGGCTGTCTGCATGTACCAATCTCTCTTGCTGTTGACTTAATTGGCATGCTGCAGAGATATGAAGCTCACAAAAGCTTGTGGAAGAGCCTTTTGACAAATTCATCTAGTCATTTAAAGCATAAGTCACTGCTAGGTACTCAATTTTTTAGCCCAAGACAAGAGTATTTCTATTATACAACCTCCCCTGATCCAAAGGAGGTGCAGGAGAAGGATGGGGTTAGGAAGGACCATAGTTGGTGTCTAGAAATCAAAATTATTTAAGATTTAGAAAAAAAAGGTACCTGACCTCCTGTCTAAGTGATTTTGCTCTCTGACTACTTTCTTCCTTCTATCACTTTTTAAAATGATCTTGCTTTTAACTTAAAATCCTATCCTGACTGACAGCTCAGCCTCATTCTGTCTGTTAGCTGAAGAGAGTCTATACTTGCAGACAGACATGGTGTGGACACCGTCAAACAGCTTTCCCTCACCACAACTTCATTGCCACATATAGAAATTGGTATGTAAGGCTCAAGTTAGAAGCCTAAACTAAAATGAAGACACTAGTCAGCTAAACTATTTAGCTTTTTAGATATTTTCTATGATGTTCATTTGCTTTGACAGTTAACAGGCCAATATTCAAAGAGATCCTAAGGTTTCAATACCAAATTACTACACTTAACTGACTTGTGGGTTTCAATTTCCAAAATGATTCTTTTAGGAAGACAGGCAGCTCAAAACACTTTTTTTTAAAACAGGAATTAGAGTACAATAGAAAGTTGGATGGGCTAAGACAAAGATCAAATGTTCCTTTGGCATTTCTGTTTCAAGTATGATATTTAGCCTGCTTCTAACTTTTATCCTTCTGCTGTCCTGTAACATGGATCAGCAATCTAGTCATTGCCCCACATTTTCCACAAGGTTTTTGCAGTTTTATGGACTTTACTAATTTGCTAAATTCAAAAAAGGATTTTTGCTGAATAAATACTAGCTTCGTGTCTAAGTTAGATTTACTTGTTTACTGGCTCTCCCGTGGTACTATCCAAGCCTTTACTATTTTCACTTCCAGGGTATTTTTTTCCAGTTAAAATGATGGTTTAATTTTTAGAGTTGCAAATGAAAACTGTTTGGTACATCCTTAGAATCATGGCTAGAGTGGGATGAGAAACAGTCTTCCCATCCCATGAAAACTTTTGAAATGTTTCCCATTCCACATTATGACAAACCCAAGATCTTTTGGCATTTCTCATGAAAAACAAGAGAAACCTCACACACACCCCACCCCAGAATAGCCAGGTCAGGGCATCGACCTAGGATATGGAAGATGTAGGTTCAGCTCTCCCATCTGAATCAGGCAGAACAGAGACTTGAACCTGTATCTCTCACATGGTGTGTGAGCACCTGAACCTCTGGGCTATTAGTTATTCTAGTGTGGGTATTTCTCTCAATGCCATGCTGGACTTGAGAATCCTTTCCTGATGAAAGGTCACTGAAACCAATATGTTCCCCACAAAAAGGTTCAGTTCTGAGGAATCAACATTTTCCAAAGAAAAAACGTTTTGTTGAAAAATTCCCAACCAGCTCTACTCATGATTTCCAATTTCTATGAGAGACACAGCATAACAGGAACACGTTGAGACCAGAAGTACTACTCATTATATAATTATTTATGTATTAAGATGTTCCCTGTGTAAGGGAACTCACGGATGTGAACATGTCCCTCCTGTATTAACATGAAAGATGTTCTACTTGCACTTACATGATATTAATAGTGCTGTGACCTCTGCACAGACATGCATGTTATAAATGAATAAAGGCTGAAATTACCCTCAATGTAGGGGGCCTGCACAAGGCCTGGGAACGCTTACGTATATTCACTTCTGCAGATGGATGAATTTCATGCTAAGAGGTCTAGAAAATACAGTGAAAATGTGATTTTTGTTCTCTATTTAAGACAGGCAAAAATGCTAGCCCCTTGTAACAATCTGAACTTTAGCCTAATCAGGAACCTGCCTATTCAGTAGCGTTATCTTTATTTTCTATGTTGTTCACTTAAAAAAAAAAAAAAGTACCATGCTGCTTGGCAAGAGTGTCATTCTCTGTTCAAGAGAGCCAGGACTAGATTAGCAGGGTTTTTTCAGGTCAGGACTGAGTTACATTGGCAGAGTTCCATGGGAAAATCTTACACAGCACCTGCCTGCATCATGCCTGGCTTAAACCAATGATGCTAAGCCATCAGTTTCAGCTGATAAAATTGTAAAAAAAACAAAAAACAAAAAAACCCAGAGAATTTAAAGATTTTTTTTTTAAATGCATCCAGTGTAAAAATAGTGGTATTTGACTAGAATAATAACTACTAGTATGTTAATTGCATTTTTTGCATTCATTTGCAAGTCTATATTTGACCTTGATATTTTACAAAGTTTTGACATTTAAAACTGCAAAATAATTTACCGAAAACGTGTAGCAACCAGATTCCTGAAGAAAGGAAGATACTCCCATAGTTAAGGGTTTTAATGAAAATAAGCTTACAGCCTTGAATGGAAATAATTTGTCAAGAAATAAAAGTCTAAAGCACTTTGTTCATCCTTTCATGGGACTCATTTAAATCACAACACAATGCACTATTAGATCCTATAATTGAATTTTTTCTTGCTTTGTCCCCCAGCTTAATGAGTTAGATTTATGCATCCATTCATTTAATAAAAAGTCATTTGGAACTTTAGCTTAAAGTTTTTCCTCTCCACACCAAAGTTACTGATGTTGTCATTACATATAAATATATGAGAGATGGATAAAAAAATAAATTCTTAAAATGTTACAGACAAGACAAGTAGCACCACCTATACTTAATTTGCTTGACACTTCCCATTATGAGACCCAGTTTTCATTGCTTATAACTTTGATAAATGTAAACATTTCATTTTGAAATTTCCCACACCGGGAGTATGCCTCATACTGAATGTTTAAAGAATATTTCAGTAAAAACAGTTCAGCCATTCTCAGAAAGAGGTTAGAGGAAAATATGTTGTTTTAATCGATGTTAAAAAATTTCTTACAGACTTCTCACTGAGCGGTTCTAGCACCCCCAGGGACTGGAGCACAGAGACTTGAAATTTGCCAAGAGATTTGCTCTGGTATCAGAAATGTGTTGATTCCTGTGAAAAATCATCTACATATAACTAAGTGATGAGCCTTTGAAAAAGTCTCAGTTCATAAATGCTCAGTAGAGATTGGCTAGTGTTTGGCAGCTAAATTTCCCAAAGATTCCACCTTCACTAAGGATGTTCCTTCCCAAGACTGCAGGGGTCCTGTACCCAGGAACTGAGAACAGGGTGGTTGTCTCCCCTAAGCTCTCAATAACCCTCCCATTGGCTCCCAGGCGGCATGGAGGAGGAAGCTGACTGACTGAAATTCAGTGGGGTGAGGAGCTAATCCTGGCGGACAGGTAATAGATTGGGATAAGGAGTCAGCATGGGGTTTAGGGGAAGACTCGGGGCTTGTCTTTACTACCCGCCTGGATCGGCGGGTAGAAATCGATCTCTCGGGGATCGAATTATCGCGTCTCCTCGGGACGCAACAATCAATCCCCGAATCGACGTGCGTACTCCACCTGCCCAGGTAGGAGTAAGCGCCGTCAACGGGGGAGCCGCGGCGGTCGATTTGCCGCCATCCTCACAGCGGGGTAAGTCGGCTCGGATACGCCGAATTCAGCTACGCTATTCGCGTAGCTGAATTTGCGTATCTTAAATCGACCCCTCCCCTGTAGTGAAGACCTTCCCTAAGCGAATTAACCAGCTAATTTTGCCAGCAGAGGGCGGCAGAGTTGTTTTTTGTTTGCTTTACTTGCAGGTACCCTACAATAAAGAACCTGCCCTGACATGTCGTCAACACACTGCTTGCTCTTCCTCTGCCTGCACCTGTTGGAGCCCCCATCAGACAAGCATTCTGATCCTGGAGGCTTCCCCCAGGCCCTGATCTTGACTTGCTGGGAATGCAGCCTGCATACTCCTTCCATTGAAAACCATCTAGTGTGAGAAGAGTCTGTTGGTGGAGTCCCTCAGGAAGCACGTAAGAGAGCTGCAGGAGAAGGCAGCTCATCTGCATAGCATCTGGGAACACGAGAACTTCATTGACAGGATGTACATGGAGACATCTGGGATAGAGGATGCTAGATGACTACAGAGGATTACAGCAACACCAGAGGAAGAAGGAAAACTGGCTGCAGTACAAGGAGGAGAACTGGCTGCTATTCACCTTAGGCAGTAGACAGTGCTCTACCCACTCACACACCCATCGAGTGCCCCATCCATCAAGGTGAAAAACTGGCATGTTGTAATGGCAACAGAAGGCGAGGAGCAGACCCCAATGGCTGAGGAGGAGCAATTCATCTCCAAGGCTGGGAGGCTTACAGCTACCACACATAGGTCAGGTAGGTGTAGAGCGTTGGTGGCTGGGGACTCCCTTCTGAGGGGAATGAAGACATCTATCTGCCTACCTGATATGAAGACAAGGTGGGTGAGGTAATATTGGACCAACTTCTGTTGATGAGAGACAGAGCTTTCGAGCCACACAGAGCTCTACCTTGAATAATCCCTTAGAAATGTGCGAACTACTTATGCTAAACAATCGATACCACCTTGCATTCAGCTGTGACGCTTCGGGTACCTTTCGCATACCTGAAGAAGAGCTCTGTATGGCTTAAAAACCTGTCTCTCTCACCAGCAGAAGTCGGTCCAATAAAAGATATTACCTTACCCACCTTGTTTCTCTAATACCCTTGGAGCGACATGGCTACAACTACACTGCATGCCTGATATGACGTCCTGGGAAGCATGTTGTCTGCCTGGAGCCCACAGCTGAGACACTAGAGAAAGGCTACCATTCCTCTGATCAGTATCCCACATTGCTCATGTGGGCACTAAGGATACTATCAGGTCTGACACTGAGCAGATCAGCAGTGACTACAAGGCTCTGGGAGCTAGGCTGAAAAGGTCAGGAGCACAGGTTGTGTTTTCATCCATCCTCCCGACTGAAGGTGTTGGCCCAAGCAGGGACACTCCCATCTTGATGAATGCATGGCTGCACAGATGGTGTTCTCAGGAGGGCTTCAGCTTCCACAACCTTTGGATGCTGTTTTGGGAAGAAGGCAAGAGATGGGGTCCACCTGACCAAGAAGGGGCCCATCATCTTTGCACATCAACTTGCCAGCCTAGTGAGGAGGGATTTAAACTACGTTCAAAGGGGGCAGGTGACAAAAGCCCACAAGTAAGTATAAAAAAAGGTGATCTTAATAAAGGGTTAGATGTTGGAAGGGGACATAGAAAATTACAATAGGGTCATAAGATCAACAGAAGGGAAATCAGTGGCGGAATCTGCTCTACTTCTTAAAGATCGATACACAAATGCAAGGATTATAGGGAATGAACAAGAAACACTGGTACATAAGCTAAATTATCACAAATTGGCATCACAGAGACTTGGTGGGATAAGTGTCATGACTGGAATATTGGTATAGAGGGTTACAGCTTGTTCAGGAAGGACAGCTTGGGTAAAAAAGGAGGAGTGTTGCATTATACTTCAAGAATATATACACTTTTTCTGAGGTCCAGAAGGAGGTGGGAGGCTGCCCAATTGAGAGTATCTGGGTAAAGATAAAAGGGGTAAAAATAGGGTTGACATCATGGTAGGGGTCTATTATAGACCACCAAATCAGAAAGAGAAGGTGGATGAGGCATTTCTAGAACAAATAAATATCTAGAACACAAGAACTGGTAGTAATGGGGGACAAACTACTGTTGGAAAAAGTAATACAGCAAAACATAACATTCACAATGATGTCTTGTAATGTATTGGGGACAACTTTCAGAAAGTGGAGGAAACAACTAGGGGACAGCCATTTTAGACTTGATTCTGACCAACAGGAATGCATCAGTAGCAAATATGAAAGTGGAAGGCAATTTGGGTGATAGTGATCATGAAATGACAGATTTCATGATTCTAAGGACAGGAAAGAGTGAGAGCAGCAGAATAAGGACAATGGTCTTCAGAAACCAGACTTTAACAAACTCAGATAATTGGTAAATAGGGTCCCTTGGTGTAGGGACGCATAGCTCCCGAATCGTCAGCCCACGGGTGCGGCACACTATGCCCGTGGCTACGAGGCCGGAGTGGCCTTCACCCCAGCGTCTGTGTTTGGGAAACTTATTGGCTGACCTGATTTTCACCCTCGCTGCTTGCTTTCACGTGCACAAGATATGGGTTTGTTATCTCATGTTGTTGTACACTGTACGCTCCTCCTATGCGCAACAATTCAACCACTTAGAAGTGTTGTAAACAGGGAAGTAGAAAGAATAAAAACCCCAGGTAAAATTCCCTGGGAGGCTTTTTGGCTACCACGACCTGGCGTTCTGTCTCCTTTCCTCTTTCGTCGCCACACCTTGGGAAGAACATCTAAAGGAAAAAGGAATTCAGGAGAGCTAGCAATTTCTCAAGGAAACAATAGTAAAGGCACAACTGCAAACTAACCCAATGCAAAGAAAAGATAGGAAGACCAGTAAGAGGCTAATAATGTTATAAGGAATAGCCAGATGGATTTGTCAAGAACAAATCATGCCAAACCAACTTAATCTTCTTTGACAATGTTGCTGGCATACTTGATGGGGGAAAGAAGTAGATATGAAATATCTTGATTTTAGTAAGGCTTTTGACAAAGTCCCACTTGACATTCTCAATAAGCAAACTAAGGAAATATGGTTTAGATCAGTGTTTCTCAAATGTGGCCACCAGGGGCTCTTCTTGCGGCCACACCCTTCCGGGCAGTGATGGGGGGACAAAGCAGTGGCCCCTCTCCTGGGGCTACCAGCAGGGGTTGGGCCCTGGCACTCTCTGGAGCCACGAATGCCAGAGGAACAGGCAGCCAATGTGAGTTCCCCATCTTCCCAGGGGCAGTGGGGCTCAGGCTTCTGGCTTCTGCCCTGGGGTGGCGGGCGGCCAACTCTAGCTGTAGGGCTCCATCCCCCGGCTGCAGGGCTTCAAGCTCCGGTTGCGGGCTCACCAACCCCCCATTCTTCCTGGACCCCGCCACTTCCTTCTACCCTCCATCGCCCTGACCTGCACTGCCTCTCTACCCACCTCTCTATCCAGGGCTTAATTTGTCACCCGGCTTGTGCCGGGGCTGAGTAAGTCTGCTGTGAAAAGCGACATTTGTATGTTTGTTAATATCAATTTTCACTACCTCCTAGCTAGATAGTTAGTCTGCTGTTAAAAGTGACATTAACAAACATGCAAATATCAGTTTTCACAGCAGTAGACTTACTACTAGCAAATCTAAAGAAAAGGAATAAAAAAAGTAAAAGAAACAACAAAAAAGGACAAGACCATGCAAAGCACCTTATTTTGTTTCTATTCTGTTTATGTACAGTAAAGAATAGAGATAATTGTACATTATTTTTATTATTGAGTCAGCAAAAACCCTACTTAAATAAATTACAATGATTTGGACATGTATATGTGCATATTTGTTTTTCCTAAAGTTAAGTATCTTAAGAAAAATTGGTGTTCGCACTTTAAGGCCACTAAAAATGTCTTGCAAAACCCCTGCTCTAGATGAAGTTACTATAAGATGTGTGCAAAACTGGTTGAAAGACCATACTCAAAGAGTAGTTATCAATAGTTCACTGTCAAACTGAGAGGGTGTATATAGTGGGGTCCTGTAGGGTCAGTCCTGGGTCTGATACTGTTCAATATTTTCATTAATGACTTGGATAATGGAGTGGAGAGTATGGTTATAACATTTGCCGATGACACCAAGCTGAGAGGGATTGCAAGCACTTTGGAGGATAGGATTGGACTTCAAAATGATCTTGACAAATTGGATAATTGGTCAGAAATCAACAAGATGAAATTCAATAAAGATAAGTGCAAAGTACTACACTTAGGAAGGAAAATCAAATGGGGAACAACTGGCTAGGTGGTAATACTGCTGAAAAGGAGCTGGAGTTATAGTGAATCACAAACTGAACGAAAGTCAACAATATGATGCAGTTGTGAAAAAGGCTAATATTCTGGACTACATTAACAGAAGTCTCATACGTAAGACACTGGAGATAACTGTCCCCCTCTACTCAGCACTGGTGAGGCCTCAACTGGAATATTGTGTCCAGTTTTGTAAGAGTAGTTAAGCACTGTAATTGGCTTCCACAGGGGGTTGTGGAATCCTTATCATTGGAGGTTTTTAAAAACAGGTTGAACAAACACCTGTCAGGGATGGCCTAGGTATACTTATCCATTCCGCAGTGCAGGGGGATGGACTTAATGGCTTCTTGAGATTCCTTCCAGACCTACATTTCTCTGATTCTATGATTACATATATATTATATATGATCTAATATTTCACTGGGATGTGACTTTATTTATTTTTTCATAGAACTAATTTAAAGGTTTGTTTCTTGACCAACCCTTTTTTTCCAGGCTTTAAAAAGCATTACATATAGAAGAAGTGCCATTTTCCGTTCTTCGGTAGTCTGGACATTACATGTTTGCCACTAATTACTTTGACATTTTTAATGTCAAACCTTTGGAAAACATCAAGGTAGAATTCTCATGGACATGAACCCACACATATACAAGCAGAGACACACACAACAAGATAGAGCCCTCCTTCCACTAACTTTTATCCATCTCCCTTCAGCCACAATTTTACATGAATAAATCTCAGCTGGAATAACAAGATATATGGTTAATTTGCACTAAAGCAAACTCCAGCTCTGCTCCTTTTTTGAAGAATGAGTATTTTTTTGACAGGACTGAGGGTATGACTATTTTCAAAGCTGTGCTTTCTTATCTACTTCTGTATGAGTTTTTCTTAGCTATTTATCATGGAAACTTGTTAGATAAACAGGGAATGAATTAAAAAATTTAAGATAATTTCAACAGTACACAGAACTGCATTTGATGAAACAGTCTGTTAAGATACACAAGCTAAACTACATTCTGGGCTTTCAGCTGCTAATGCCATTGCAAACAGCAATATCAATGTTTCAAAATATCCCTACAGGAAGAGTATGACGCAAAGGTGTGTTTCTGACCTATTCTGTTGACCCTTTTCAATGTTTTTCTTATTCACTGATTTTCTATTCTAATTGTTGTTATTCATTTGTACCGAATATTACTAGTCATACTTCAATAAGGTATGAAAACACAAAATTCACTTGCATTATTTGTGGACAATATTGAAAAGCGTATTCAGAAGGCTGCTTCATTTGTCTGCCACAACTGGAACATTCACTACATCAGACTATTTTAGTTACTCAGATGTATGAATAATAGACTAGGTGTTTTCAAGCCAAACTTTTTAAAACACACATGCTACTACCTGCTAGGGCATGCTTTATGTGCAATTTGTCCAGAAATAACCTGAATCCAAATTTGGTACTCAAACCAGCCCAAAATGACAATGTTGTATGTCTCTTTGTCAAGGACAAGCTGTTGACCTGATCTGACCTGACTGTAGAAATCCTGGATTAGCTGACTGATGTGTCACATTTGGGGCTGAAAAAGAGAACTGCTCTCCTGCCTCAGTTTTCTTGTAAATACCAGTGAACTGCAGTTGTGCCCCATATAAAAACTTAGAGTAGAGGAAATACATAGTTAGCCAGGTACATTCTTTCTAAGGTACAATACGGGGAATATAACTTACTGAGCAGGGCCAGAAGAAGAATTTTTAGCAAAGCAGTTGGCTAGCTGAACAAGTTATACAATTCTGTCATTCAGTGGCATATACAAGGAAACTGAGGTGGAAGGTCCATTCTCATTTCAGCCTCAGGTTTGACATATGTCACTCAATCTGTGTACTCAGGATTTTAAAATACAGGTCAGCTGCTTATTTGTGGGGCAACATGTAATTACATTTTATTTGTCCAAACTGGTTTTTCATTGTTCTAGCCTTCCAGACAACAGGATTTTCCCAGCCAGCTACATGCAGGGCCATCAGCTCACTCACATTTGGAGCGATACACAGCAAATACACTCTGTCACCACTCATCATCTGTGCTCAAGCTCTCATCCAATAAGGACTTGGGGAGAGGAAGAAATGGTGGGGAGAAGTTGGGACAGAGATAGGAAAGAGAAAATACTGAGGGTAAAAGTTAAGAGACAAAGGCAAATATCAAAAAAGAAGAGTCTCTGAAAATTAATGGAAACATTTGAAAAATTACTCGGATGGAAAATATGGACACTGGAAAGGACTGAGAATGTGCATCAAGATATAGGAAAACAAGATTGGAGAACAAGAAGAGAAAAAGGGATTTTAATTTTATAGGAAGCTTTCTTTATATAATATTTTGAATTTATGACTTGCTAGTAATTTGGCTGGTTCTAGTAACAACAACATGAGAAGGCCAGTGCCCTTAGACAGGAAGGGGATGAAACTCTCCCCAGCCTTGACCTCATAGGGTCGCTGTGGTCATTCTTATTTTCCTATTGAAAAGCTGATGTGACAGTCAGATTTGCAATCCCCTTTCAACTTCATTAACAGAACTGGACTGGAAACATTTTTGTAATCTCAACTGGATGTATTGTTTCATACGTGGACATTCTCAGGATAGTAGAATGGGCTTGTAACCTCTCCCCTGGAATCACTGCTGACGTGCAAATATATCTTGCATACTCAGATCATGGGCTGGGACAGAGGAGAACTCTGTGGAGCTCAGAAAAAAGGGGTTGGTGGAAAGGTGGTTTTAAGTAGAGCTAGTTGAAACATTTTCATCAAAACAGTTTTCAGACAGAAAATGCTGTTTCATCTAAATTGAAGGTTGTTGGTTTTTCCCCAAAATCATAGCGATTCAATAAAATTTCCTTCAAAAACAAATAGTTGGATAGCAAAAATGTGTTTTGAAATTTTGTTTTGGGAACATTTAGAAATTTCATTTCAAAATGGAAAATATGTTTTGAAATGTTTTTTATTTGTATGTTATTATTTTTACATTTTATGACATAGTAGTCAAAGGGCATACTATGACATATTATAATATGACATATTATAGCAATTAAAATAAAATAATGGAATATTTCTTTATTATTTTTATACACATTAAGGGCAGCTGCTACTTTGTATTGCTTGAAACTTCCTTATTTTTTTTTAGAAGGAAGTCTCATGCTTTGTGTTGTAATGAAACAGTGTGACACTTTGTACAAGAAAATCAGATAAGCACTAAGTGTACTATTAGAGCAGCAGCTGTTTTTAATATTCTTGTATTATCCTGTGTAGCGATGCAGGACTCACCCCTGCAGCGCCTCCTGCTGGTCGTCTCCGGGGATTAGCTCTCTAGCTGTTGAAGCACCCTCTGCAGGCCGATGTCCCGCTACCGCTTGGCCCCCATGTCCCTCCCGGACCCGGTGCCCTGTTGTCTGGGGTGCTGCCTGGCTCCCTTGGCCTTTCCCCAGCCCTACTCCACTCCTGATACCTGGTTAACCTCCCTGCAGCCAGGCCCTTCTCTCTCTGAATGCAGAGAGAGACTTCTGAGCTCCTGGCTCCCAGCCTTTTCATACAGGCCAGCTGTGGCCTGATTGGAGTGTGGACCAGCTGCAGCTGCTTTCTCAATCAGCCCAGCTTTTAGAGCTGCAGCCCTCTCCAGGGCTGCTCTTAGCACTGCAGCCCTCTTTCAGGGATGATTTCAAGCCCTTCAGGGCAGGAGCGGGTGACCACCCCGCTACATCCTGAAATAACTTTTCTAGATATTGAAAACTGTTGTTGCTCTAACAGTACATTGAGTACTTACCTGAAAATAAATTAATAGAATATTTTGACTATTATGTCATATGTCGTGTCAGCAATGTATAGTAGTAGGCATATAGTAGTATGTCATCTTATATGCTTTACCAATGAGATGTCATGAAATAGTGTAATAAATATAAACAAAGAAACAATAAAATACATTTTGAATTGAAATTTCAAAATTTTAAGAAATAAATTTTTTCCAAGTTGATTTTTTTCAGAAATTCTATTTTGCAGGAAATTCCAAAAATATTTGGTTTTGTTCTGATTCAGAATGAAAACAAAATTTTGAAATGTCAAAATTCCCTACAAAATGGAAATTCTGAGTTTTGACCAGCTCTAGTTTTAGGCTACCTTTTGTGCTCACCAATCTAGGGATGATTTGCAGTAGTATAATGTTGAGTAACCTTCCACTAGACTAAGAGGATTGGCACAAACCTCTCCTAACACAGCCCAGAACCTAGGCCAATATAGTTTGAAACTATGTTTTCCACATGTTTAATATGTTCTTAGCACTTAAACCAAAAATTAGATTAAATAATTAGCAAAAGCCCAAATCAACAATGCTCTCTCAGGAGCAATCTGATCCTAATTATTTATTAATTAATGCTAAAGTTAGGTGATCATGCTCTATTTTATCACAACAGTTTCCATGACATGAGTGAGTTCAGTAAAACGATGCATCTAGTTAAAAATGCTTTAAAAAAGTTAAAAGTAAAGGAAGTAAAATTCTTAGATGTGGTATAGATGCTACATAAAAATACAATAATAGCTTCTTAGAAGGCATTCATACCTCTGAACAAGGAGAGTGACAGTAAGGAAATAAGTAAACCAATACGACTAAATGAAAAGGTTTCAGAGGTTATTTGAGCCTAACAAATCTTCCAAAATTAGAAAATCTAACCCTCGGGTAGCCAATAAACAAAACCATGATTAGAACAGGCAATACGTAAAAGGGAAAGTAGAAGGGCTAAGATGGATTTCTAAGAGCAAATCTGATCACTTAATTGTTATTTAGATAAATGATAATAAATTGCTGCACATTTATCTACCCAGCAATAATAATTTCAAAGTCTTTTGGGGTTTTTATAGATGCATATTTATTTGGAACGAAGTATATGAGTTGGCAGTAACCAAAAACAGTTTACAGTGTAACTTTCCATGATAAATACAAAAACTTGGGGTTCCCCCCCCCCAGCTTTGACATCCAGTATTAATTCAGGTAGCATAGAATAAATTTAATACTTATTAGGGAATGGAAAGCAACAGTGCAGGCAAAAATCAAATCTTTTTTCACATCTGCTAGTTACCCACACTGAAATGTGGATAATTATGCATATTTCAGAAAACAACTCTATTATACAGTGACTTTGGATATAGGACTATTACGTACTATTACATGCTACTTCAACTACATTAAAGGCCATTATCAACTTCCCTTTTATTACCTGGAGTATCACTAGACCATGAACAGTCCCTGAGGTAAATAGTCTTTTTCAGATGTAGCCATAAAAAACAACAATAACATCATGTTTGCTGGTATTGTTTTGGGAAAGACATTGTTTACATGCTGCACCAAACAGTATGTCAACTTACTGTTTTCCATATATTTCAGTAGCCAAAATGATAACTGAGAGCTATTTTTTAAGAGTCTCCAAAACCAGCTATGCTGTTTATTAGTCAATGGTTCTGTGTTGCAGATTTGCATTCAGTCAATATTTTTGTTTAATTTGCAACATGGCTTGGAGAGTCTTTGATTATTTCATAAAGAAACTATGGAATTTAACCAGTTTATTCTTTTCCCAGAAAGATGTGCTACATGTGTACATCCCTCACCTAAAGATATATATATATATGGAGAGAGAGAGAGAGAGAGAGAGAGAGAGAGAGAGAGAGTATCCAAATGTTCGCATATCAGCTGTAAATTATAGCATGGGGCATCTGAACAAGCTCATTATGGGAATTCCCTTTGGTAGGCTATTGTAAATCAGATGCATGTTTAATTCACAATTTACCTGGCTGTCTTGACAGCACCATTGGCACAAGCAGGTGATATTTTTGTACTTAAATTTCAAAGGCATCACAGAGTGGGTTGGATGTGACAGGCTCAGTCTCTGGGGAAATGCCCCATATTGTGCTATCCTCAAGCAAGCCTTAGCTGCTAGCTTAAGAAGCAGCAATGACGTGACCTAAGGGTGGACTGAATGCCTTCCCTGATAACGAGTGTTACCTACTGTAGGGACTATTGAAAACGTTGCGTTTCCATTAACAGGCATAAAGAGAAGTTTTAAAAGGGTGGGCCTTTACAGTAAAGCGCACATACACACACACACGCACACCCTTGGACTAAAGTAATTTGTCTGAGCTCCTGCCATGGAGGAGACAGCCTCTTGGCAAATGTCTATCTTATGATGATGGCTGAGTAATGAGTGATGAAGGGAAAGCCAACATTTTAATACTTAGGGCCTTCTGTTACACACAAAGGGCCAACTTTTCACATGAAAAGCTTTTTGCTCCTGGGAATCAACTACATTTTCCCTAAGAATCAGGATAGTGTGTACAAATGAAAATTAGGGGAAAAAGACAACTTTCCTGCATGAAAAATACCAGTACCCAGAGTTAACTAGACATTCACTAGGCCTGGTAATATCAACACCATAATAATTATTAATCAGCCACCCTAACATCTAAAGTACAATGAATAAACTACATATTGTTTCAGACACACAAAAAACCACATATACATGGCAAGATGCATAGGGCAGAGAATCACACATAACTAATGAGCAAGAAATAACAGATTACTTTAAACATGCAAGAAATTAATTTGGTGACTTCCCTGTAAAATTCACCCAACTAGTTCATTGTTAGCAAGACTTACCTTGCTGGAAATCACTTCCACTTAGCAACAACTTCTAGCAAGGGTATGCTTTTTTCCCCACTGATGGAGAGATGCTGCCGTCCTCTGACTAATTCAGAGTAAATGGGCTTTGCACAAGGCATCCAAGAAAGGATAGAGGAGAGGGAATCTTTATCCCTGATCAGTTTCTCCACAGCCCATGAGCTACAGTAGCAACTGGAGTCCTGCTGGGGTAGATGAGATTTGACTTGTAAATCCACATAGTGGTAGAACAACTGGCCACTGTATTGGGCAGCCCCAATACCTCCACCTCTACATTGTCGATAAGGCACTCATCAGGCCCCATAGTGCAGTGGTTCTCAAACTTTTGTACTGGTGACCCCTTTCAAATAGCAAGCCTTTGAGTGCAACCCCCCTCCCCCTTATAAATTAAAAATACTTTTGAATATATTTAACATCATTATAAATGCTGGATGCAAAGCGGGCTTGGGGTGGAGGCTGACAGCTCATGACTCCCCATGTAATAACCTTGCAACCCCTTGAGGAGTCCCGACCCCAAGTTTGAGAACCCCTGCCATAGGGCGTTCTGCACTAACAGAGGTGCACCTGATCACCAATGCAGGCATTAGCGTCAGCGAATACCTGCGACACTATGTCTCAATTCATTTTGCCTTGGATTATTTTTTAAGAAATCTTGATGCTACACGTTATCTTCTTACATAAGTTGTTTAAAAAACCTAGACAGTGTCATTTAAAAAGGTCTGCACAGTATTTTAGCTATGGTTGTATCACAGGGTGATAGCATAATTAGTAGAGTTAGCAAATTAAACTGCATGCAAAAGCAAAATAAAAAACCTCATTCACAGGTTTCTCTTGAGGAAAATCTTGTATTGTCGCTCACTGTTACAGAAAAGCAGGGTAATGTTCCTATAAATTTCACCCAACAGAAAAAGCATCACTGTATCAACAGCACCAGAAAATGACAAGGCAACCAAACTATGGAAGAGCTGCTGTCAAAAGCCTTAAAAATGCTCAAAGACTGTGCTTACTGGGGGCAAGATATTTGTGTAAAATAAATATATAATAAGTCCAATTCACATATGTACAAATAAATACATCCACACTCTTGTGTAAAGAAGTCAGTTCAGTAAGCATACTTTAAATTAACCAAAAATTAAGTGCTGCATATGTTCTGTAATCCATTTTCTAATGTCCTATATGAATTAGGAATACATGTATTAATTCTATCCTTTGTATGCAGAAATAGTAATGCACAAAAGTGTTTTGCAAGCAAAGCTGCTCTTGCACAGAAGCCATATTTGGAATATTTAGCCTTATAGACATTATAATGTTATATATACAGAAGTTTCTGCCTAAATGTTTTCACATATTTTCATAATATACACACTGCTCTCAGATCAAGCTTAAGCCAAATATTCCCCCAACCCCTTTTCCCATTCTTAAACTATTAAACAAAATAAAAGTTTTCTGTAGTTACTTTGGATGAAACCGCTTTAATAAGTGTAACAAATCTCAAAGTTACTTTTAATAGCAAACCACCCTTGAAATCAGCACACTGTACATTTTCCACCAAGCAGTATTGAGTGGCAGGGATTTTCTGATTCATAGATTCATAGATTCTAGGACTGGAAGGGACCTCGAGAGGTCATCGAGTCCAGTCCCCTACCTTCATGGCAGGACCAAATACTGTCTAGACCATCCCTGATAGACATTTATCTAACCTACTCTTAAATATCTCCAGAGATGGAGATTCCATAACCTCCCTAGGCAGTTTATTCCAGTGCTTAACCACCCTGACAGTTAGGAACTTTTTCCTAATGTCCAACCTAAACCTCCCTTGCTGCAGTTTAAGCCCATTGCTTCTTGTTCTATCCTTAGAGGCTAAGGTGAACAAGTTTTCTCCCTCCTCCTTGTGACACCCTTTTAGATACCTGAAAACTGCTATCATGTCCCCTCTCAGTCTTCTCTTTTCCAAACTAAACAAACCCAATTCTTTCAGCCTTCCTTCATAGGTCATGTTCTCAAGACCTTTAATCATTCTTGTTGCTCTTCTCTGGACCCTCTCCAATTTCTCCACATCTTTCTTGAAATGCGGTGCTCAGAACTGGACACAATACTCCACTTGAGGCCTAACCACTGCAGAGTAGAGCGGAAGAATGACTTCTCGTGTCTTGCTCACAACACACCTGTTAATGCATCCCAGAATCACATTTGCTTTTTTTGCAACAGCTTCACACTGTTGACTCATATTTAGCTTGTGGTCAACTATAACCCCTAGTTCCCTTTCTGCCATACTCCTTCCTAGGCAGTCTCTTCCCATTGTGTATGTGTGAAACTGATTGTTCCTTCCTAAGTGGAGCACTTTGCATTTGTCTTTGTTAAACTTCATCCTGTTTACCTCAGACCATTTCGCCAATTTGTCCAGATCATTTTGAATTATGACCCTGTCCTCCAAAGCAGTTGCAATCCCTCCCAGTTTGGTATCATCTGCAAACTTAATAAGCGTACTTTCTATGCCAATATCTAAGTCGTTAATGAAGATATTGAACAGAGCCAGTCCCAAAACAGACCCCTGCGGAACCCCACTTGTTATGCGTTTCCAGCAGGATTGGGAACCATTAATAACAACTCTCTGAGTACGGTTATCCAGCCAGTTATGCACCCACCTTATGGTAGCCCCATCTAAATTTACCTAGTTTATCGATAAGAATATCATGCGAGACCGTATCAAATGCCTTACTAAAGTCTAGGTATACCACATCCACAGCTTCTCCCTTATCCACAAGGCTTGTTATCCTATCAAAGAAAGGAATCAGATTGGTTTGACACGATTTGTTCTTTACAAATCCATGCTGGCTATTCCCTATCACCTTACCACATTCCAAGTGTTTGCAGATGATTTCCTTAATTACTTGCTCCATTATCTTTCCTGGCACAGAAGTTAAACTAACTGGTCTGTAGTTTCCTGGGTTGTTTTTATTTCCCTTTTTATAGATGGGCACTATATATGATAAGAACTGTACCTTCCTTCTTTATTGCTGTGGTTCTTGTTTTATAGTTTAGCTAACATCTTCTCCACTACATCTCTTCTATTAGGATGTTTCAGAGTTCTAATCATGGCTCACTTCTTACACTACAGCACTGTCCTTGGATAACTCCATAGAGAAACTCATCCCATCCCATCCATGTGTTTGACCATCACTTTTGTGCTGACATTTCACACCTATCTCCTGCACTTTGGCCTCTTACAGGGCTCTGATCCTTTCCTGTAATAGACCCTAGCCTTCATCTGAGTTACTGAAGTCCTCGAATCATGATTTAAAGACTTCAGGTTACAGAGAATCCACCATATACAGTAGTTTAAACCTGCAAGTGACCTGTGCCCCATGCTGCTAGGGTTGCCAATTTTGGTTGGATGCATTTCTGGAGGTTTCATCATGACATAATCTTTAATTAAAGATTAATCTTTAATTCCTGAAGACTCCAGGACAATCCTGGAGGAAGGTAGAAAACCCCTCCAGGGTCTGTGCCATTCTGACCCGGGGAAAAACTCCTTCCCGCCCCCAATTATTATCTGTTTTCTCCTCTAAAACATCTTCCTCCCTCCATAGGCTAGATTGAGTTTATCTAGAGAATGGTGTAAAACAAGTAGAATGATGCCTGATACCTCATGGAAAACTTTAGAGCACATTCTATTTAGAAACTATTCTGGCATTTCCTATTTCCTGTATTTCTTTTCTCTGGCCTTTTATTATTTATGACACTTAAAATTACAACAGAAACCCTGCTTCTTTAGGGTTCATCTGCTCCTTTTGTTAATCCTTTGTAGAAGAGCAGTTCTTATAAAACAGTTGATTAAATTTAAAAACTCTTACAAGTGAAAATTATCCAAGTCTTTCTTGCAAAGAATTTTTTAAAACCTCATTTGAGATGATTCTCATCAAGTGGTTAGCACAATCTGATCAAACCAAGAGGTTTTGTCTGGGATAGCTCAATAAAGTGGGAATTCACTATAAATCTAGGGCGGTGGGGCAAGGAACTGCCTCTTTACCGCAGGATCAACCTGAAGAGAAGACCCTGCTTTCATGGTCCACTCCTGTTACATGTAGAATGACTTGTGGAGTGGGAAGCAGGTGCAGCCCTTATAGGATACTTCCCCTTCATTCCCCAGGGCAACAAAATGATGGAGCAACTTCTGTGGCATTTGGATTGCATGCCTGGGCAGGGGACAGGCTGCGGTGGGATTGGTGGGCTTTGTGCATTTTCACTTCTGGTCCTCAAACTCCATAGTAACTTTAGCATAGTTGCTCTCAGTGCTACATAAATCCCTTTATTGGGGTGTCTCAGGGTATCTGTCGGATGGGTAGTCACTGGAAATAGGGCTCCAATGGACTCAATCTTCCAGGGAACTAGAGGGTTTTCAGGAGGCTAACAGCCAGTGCAGAGGTACAGGGCCTCTGCACAGACAGCGGTATGCTTCCAGCATATCTGTTAAGATTTCCTTGACCCCCTGCAAACCCCACCTCCTAACAAAAGAATTCAGAGGAAAATGCAAAGGGAACATAGTGAAGGCTTCATGCTTGGGCCTCCTCTCATGGGCATTTCCTTAGAAGGGTGTGATCTCCCTCTCAGGAAAAAAAAATGAGAAAATTCAGGTAGGGAGGTTTGCAGAAAATGTTACTGCAGATTGCAATATCTGCTTGTAGACCTGAGGTTTTTTACGCAGCTATGATTCACCACTGTCATACAGTTCTTAGATGAATATTAACTGCTTTCTTTGTAGCTCACAACTCCTGGAAGTCTATAACTCATAATCTGTCATTCCCATTCTCCTTCAGACAAACATACTAACTCACCACATTGGTTTAACAAGTCAATAAAGACACATTATTAGCAGCTATACATTTATTGAATGCTGTATACTTTAGTTATTTTTTAAAAATCTCCTGTTGATGTTGCATGAATAAGAAGGATGTTATGATCTATGTACCACTAATGTCTTCTTGCCTAACCATCCATATTTATTTCTTGTGTTGTGTCAGTCTTTAGTTGATTGATTGTTACAGATTAGCTTTGTACCTCCAGGACACTAATGTTAATGAGAAGTTGCACCTTGGAGGGTTATTCCTGATTTAACTTACTGCAACAAATGAAAGGACACTTAAATTAAGGAGAGGGAGCTTTGTTTTGAACCCAAACAAGTACATCATAAAAAAATTGTGGAGTTCCATAATCTCTGTGTCACAGCATTTGTATTTTTATGTACTGTATCTTAGTGAGCCTTTCGTGGAGATAGCAGGGTTTTTTTTTAAATAATGTTTGTGTTTTAGAATAGTTTGTGTTTTAAAATTCAGTTTTATTGTAATAATGAGCCACTTTCCAGTGCTTCTGCTTAATTTATTTCAATTGAGCATTGAAACTTCAGCTGAGAAAAGCTATTTGACAACCAAGGACATGATGTTCCAGCAAACATAATAAAAAAAACCCAACAATCTCCCCCTCCCCCATAAACATAGAGTTTCATGGAGCTCTCATTAAAATACCTAATCACAGCAGCAAGCAGAAACTCTTCAAACAGATCAGAGACAATGCGTGTTATAGTCAGATAATTTAGATACAGTCCCGTTTGCTAATGTTAACAATTAAACTAACAACAAAAAGCTGGGGAAGAAGTTCTTGTAGCATTTACTGCATAATTTAAACAATGCTCCATTTGGGTCAATAGATGGGGAGAAAGTGGTGGGAGTGAAGCAGCAGGAGGCAGTTTGCAGATGAAGCAAACTAAGTCCTCCAGTGTCCAAAGAGCTTCTCTCTAAGCATGTGGTTCTCAAACTTATTCAATCATGCCCCCCTTTTTTGTGTCTGTAGTTGTTCATGCTTCCCCCCCACCACACAAGTACATATACGGATAAAAAACAAAACAAAATATGCAACTCTCACTAAATATTAAAAACAGTAAGGCATTGATTCAAACAGAGCCAACGATCCATTGTAATAAGAGCAAAAGCAAAGCTGCTATGGTGGTCGATGCTTACAGTTAACTGTGCACATCGTGTCATAGCAAATGGATTAATGTAGAGATGACAACGACTTTGTATAATGCTATGCAAGCTTAACAGAAATCCGTCAAAATGCACAGCACCATCTAGAGCAGACGTGGGCAAACTATGGCCCGCGGGCCACATCCGGCCTGCGGGACCGTCTGGCCATGGCCCCTGAGCTCCCGGCCGGGAAGCCTAGTCCCCAGCCCCTCCCCCGCTGTCCCCCCTCCTCCTCCTCCACGCCGCCGCGCTGGCCACGCTCTGGCCCGCCACTCCCGCTGGGCAGCGTGGGGAGCGCAGCTGGCTCTGGCCGGGTGTCGCGGCTGCGAGCTCCTGCTGCTGGTAAGGGGATGGGGAGCGGGGGGTTCTGGGGGGCAGTCAGGGAGGAGGGGGTGGTTGGATGGGGCGGAGGTTCTGGGGGGGGGGCGGTCAGGGGATGGGGAACAGGGAGGGTTGGGAGTGGGAGTCCCAGGGGTCCTGTCAGGAGGTGGGGATGTGGATAGGGATTGGGAGGGCAGTTAGGGGACAGGAAGCAGGGGGGGTTGGATATGGGGGTGGGATCCCGGGGGGTAGTTAGGTGCAGGGGGTCCCAGGAGGGGTGGTCAGGGGATGAGGAGCAGAGGGCAATTGAATCGGGGGTGGGAGTCCTGGGGGGGCTGTCAGGGGGCGGGGCAGTCAGGGGACAGGGAGCAGGGGGGTTGGATAGGGGCGGGGGTCCTGGGAGGGGGCAGTTAGGGGATAAGGAAAAGGGGGGGTTGGATCAGTTGGGGGTTCTGAGAGGGGCAGTAAGGGGGCGGGAAGTGGGAGGGGACAGATAGGGGGCGGGGGTCAGGCTGTTTGGGGAGGCACAGCCTTCCTACCCAGCACTCCATACAGTTGCGCAACCCCGATGTGGCCCTCAGGCCAAAAAGTTTGCCCACCCCGATCTAGAGTGAAATGCACAGCGCCATCTGAGGATCTGATATGTCTGGACGAATCAGCTTTGCTAGTTATTCATTGTTGAGAGTAAAATGTGCGCTGTAATTTCCCCCCTCCAAAGCATCTCTTGCCCTCCCCGCAGAATACAGTCCCCCAGTTTGAGAACCTCTGCTCTAAGCTAAGGTCAGGGAATGAAGAAAACAGTTGAGAAAGAAAGCTTGCTCCAAAGTCCCTACCCCACCATGCCATCCGCTGTAGCATGCTGCAAGAACTGTTAGCAGCTGGATGAGGTTATGTTGATGTGAAGATAACTGTCTTCATTCTTCTCAGTTACTTCACTTAGAACTAAAAGGGCAATTGTGCTGTGCACCACCAGCTGGAAGCCACCTCCATCCCATTCACTGTTCCATGGCCAGCCACAAAGCAAGGAACAGGGGGTGGGGAAGAAACTTGGGAGTGGGTGTGACAGGGTGCTGAGCAGGAAGACTGCAGAACCCGCCCCTTGCCACACCAGCCCCATTTAGGTGAATAAAGTGGAGCTGGCTGGAAAGAACTTGCCCTAATTGGGGAATGAGAGCCAGCTGCCAGCCCAATTAGCCCAGGGCTATAAAAGAGGCTGGGAAGTAGGAAGCCAGGGTGGTGGGATGGAGGAGAGTGAGCGAATGTAGGCAGGGAGAAAGCCTTTCCCTTCTGGGTTCAGACACAAGGAACCCAGAGCTGTGTATGCTGTATGGCGTGAAGGTGGTGGGAGCACAAACTTGTAAATAAAAGCACCAGTGGTTTCAGAACCCGAGGGTCTCTGAGTGATTTTATCTGAGCCTAGCAGAGGCAGGAGCCAGAAGAGTGCGCTCTGTTACAGTGGGACATTAGGAACACAGGTGATGAGTGACAATGGAGGGTATGTTAGACCAAGGAGGACAATTTGTCACAGGGAATCAGGGACCTTTTCTGGGGAGTGAGGAGAGAGACAGAGGGGAAGGGATTCGGGTGGATTTGGGACAGGGGAAGAGAGACAAAGATCTCGAGAAATGGGTAAAAATGAGAGAGAGAGATACAGAGGAATCATAGAACTGCAAGGGACCTTGAGAGGTCATCTAGTCCAGTCTCCTGCACTCATGACAGGACTAATTATCTAGATCATTCCTGATAGGTGTTTGTCTAATCTGCTCTTAAAAATCTCCAATGATGGAGATTTCACAACCTCCCTAGGCAATTTATTCCAGTGCTTAACCACCCTGACAGTTAGGAAGTTTTTCCTAATATCCAACCTAAACTTCCCTTGCTGCAATTTAAGCCCATTGCACCTTGTCCTATCCTTAGCGATTAAGAAAAACATTTTTTCTTCCTCCTCCTCCTCCTAATCATTTACATACTTGAAAATTATCATGTTCCCTCTGTCTTCTCTTTTCCACATTTAACAAACCCAACTTTTTCAATCTTCCCTCATAGGTCATGTTTTCTAGACCTTTAATCGTTTTTGTTGCTCTTCTTTGGACTCTCTCCAATTTGTCCACATCCTTCCTGAAATGTGGCGGCCAGAACTGGACACAATACTCCAGTTGAGGCCTAATCAGAGCGGAGTAGACTGGAAGAATTACTTCTTGTGTGTTGCTTACAACCCTCCTAATACATCCCAGAAGGATTTTTTTTTTTTTTTTTTTTGCAACAGCGTTACACTGTTGATTCACCTTTACCTTGTGGTCCACTATGACCCCCAGATCCCTTTCTTCAGTACTCCTTCCTATGCAGTCATTTCCCATTTTGTATGTGTGCAACTGATTGTTCCTTCCTAAATGGAGTACTTTGAATTTGTCCTTATTGAATTTCATCCTATTTACTTCAGACCATTTCTCCGGTTTGTCCAGATCGTTTTGAATTATAATCCAATCCTCCAAAGCACTTGCCACCTCTCCCAGCTTGGTATCATCCACAAACTTTACAAGTGTACTCTGTATGCCATTATCTAAACAATTGATGAAGATATTGAACAGAACCATACCCAGAACTGATCCCTGTGGGACCCCACTCGTTATGCCCTTCCAGCATGATTGTGAACCACTGATAAGTACCCTCTGGGAATGGTTTTCCAACCAGTTTTGCACCCACCTTATAGTAGCTCCATCTAGGTTGCATTTCCCTAGTTTGTTTATGAGAAGGTCATGCGAGACAGTATCAAAAGCTTTACTAAAGTCAAGACATACCACGTCTACCGCTTCCCCACTATCCACAAGGCTTGTTACCCTGTAAAAGAAAGCTATCAGGTTGGTTTGACACGATTTGTTTTTGACAAATTCATTATGATGGTTACTTATCACCTTATTATCTTCTAGATGTTTGCAAATTGATTGCTTAATTACTGCTCCATTATCTTTCTGGGTACAGTAGTTAAGCTGACTGGTCTGCAATTTCCTGGGCTGTCCTTATTTCCCATTTTATAGATGGGCACTATATTTGCCCTTTTACAGTCTTCTGGAATCTCTCCCGTCTTCCATGACTTCTCAAAGATAAATCGCTAATGGCTCAGATATCCCCTCAGTCAACTCCTTGAGTACTCTAGGATGCATTTCGTCAGGCCCTGGTGACTTGAAGACATCTAATTTGTCCAAGTACTTTTTAATTCGTTCTTTCCTTATTTTAGCCTCTTCTGTTCCTACCTCATTTTCACTGGCATTCACTACGTCAGACGTCCAATCACGACCAATCTTCTTGGTGAAAACCGAAACAAAGAAGTCATTAAGCACCTCTGCCATTTCCACATTTTCTGTTATTATTTTTCTCCCCTCATTGAGTAACGGGCCTACCATGTCCTTGGTTTTCCTCTTGCTTCTAATGTATTTGTAGAATGATTTCTTGTTACCCTTTTTGTCTCTGGCCAGTTTGATCTTGTTTTGTGTCTTGGCCTTACTAATTTTGTCCCTACATACTTGTGTTATTTGTTTATATTCATCCTTTGTAATTTGACCTAGTTTCCACTTTTTTTTTAATTTTTAGATCATTGAAAATCTGGTTAAGCCAGAGTGGTCTCTTGAAGTACTTCTTATCTTTCCTGCGCAGTGGGATGGTTTCCTCTTGTGCCCTTAATAATGTCTCTTTGAAAAACTGCAAACTGTCTTCTATTGCTTTTCCCTTTAGACTTACTTCCCATGCGATTTTACCTAACAACTCCCTGAGTTTGCTAGAGTCTGCCTTCTTGAAATCCATTGTCTTTATTTTGCTGTTTTCCCTCCTACCATTCCTTAGAATTATGAACTCTACTATTTCATGATCACTTTCACCCAAGTTGCCTTCCATTTTCAAATTCTCAACCAGTTCTTCCCTATTTGTCAAAATCAAATCTAGAACAGCCTCTCCCCAGTAACTGTCTCCACCTTCTGAAATAAAAAATTGTCTCCAATACATTCCAATAACTTATTGGATAATCTGTGGCCTGCTGTGTTATTTTCCCAACAGATGTCTGGGTAGTTGAAGTCCCCCATCACCACCAAGTCCTGTGCTTTGGATGATTTTGTTAGCTGCTTAAAAAAAAAGCCTCATCCACCTCTTCTTCCTGGTTAGGTGGTTTGTAGTAGACCCCTACGATGACATCACCCTTGTTTTTACTCCTTATATCCTTACCCAGAGACTTTCAACAAGTCTGTCTCCTATTTCCATCTCAACCTCAGTCCAAGTGGATACATTTTTAATATATAAGGCAACATCCTCCCTTTTTTCCCTGCCGGTCCTTCCTGAGCAAGCTGTACACTTCTATACCAATATTCCAGTCATGTGTATTATCCCACCAAGTCTCTGTGATGCCAACTATGTCATAGTTGTGTTTATTTACTAGCATTTTGAGTTCTTTCTGCTTATTCCCCATACTTCTCGCATTAGTATACAGACATCTAAGTTCTGTCTTGTTTTTCCTTTATCCCTGCTATAACAGCTCATGCTCCCCCCAAATTCCAAGCCTTCTCCCAGGTCTCCATGTTCTTTACTTATGGTACCTGGGCTTTGGTTACCTGCCCCCTTCGAATCTAGTTTAAAGCCCTCCTCACTAGGTTAACCAGTCTGTATCCAATTATGTTCTTCCTCTTCCTCAATGGATGGACCTCATCTCTGCTTAGCAATCCTTCTTCCCGGAACAGCATCCCGTGGTCAAGAAAGCCGAAGACCTCCTGGCAAAACCATCTTCGCAGCCAGGCATTCACCTCCAGGATGCATCTGTCTCTGCCTGGCCCCTACCCTGGACTGGAAGGATCAAAGAGAACACCACCTGCACTCCCAACTCCCTCACTCTTACTCCCAGAGCCCTGTAGTCACTTTTGATCTGCTGAGGGTAATGTCTCGCAGTATCATTAGTGCCCACGTGGATGAGTAGCAAAGGGTAGTAGTCACAGGGCCGGATGATCCTCAACAATCCCTCCGTAATGTCTTGGATACTGGCCCTTGGCAGGCAGCATACCTCCCGGGATGCCATATCAGGGCGACAGATGGGTGCCTCCATCCCCCTCAGAAGAGAGTCACCAATCACCACTACCCTGTGTTTCCTCCTGGGAGTGGTGGCTGTGATCCTCCCAGCCTTGGGGATACATGGCTTCTCCTCGTCCTCTGGGGGTGATTTCTCATCACTCATTGCCAGGGCAGCATATCAGTTTTCCATCGCCATGGTGGGTGGGTTGGGGTAGGGGTGGAACAATGCCTGCTGTCAGAAATAACCATCTGCCAGTGTCTTCCCTGTGACAGAGCCATATCCTCCTCCTCTGGTGGTGTGACAGCAATCCTCTGTAGCTGGATAGCTTCCTCAGCCTTGGATGTCTCCATGTGAATACTCTCGAGGAATTCCTCATGGGCACGGATGCTCCTCAGCCTAGCCACCTCCTCCTGTAGCTCTCCCACCTGCTTCCTGAGAAATTCCACCAGCAGGCACCTTTCACGCTGGATGGTCCCTCCAGCCTGGCTTTCTGAGAGTGGGAAATGCAGGCCACAGTCTCTGCAAATCCACACCAGGATCTGGGTAGTGGCATCCATGATTAGGCTGTCTGTCTGGATAAAGGGGCAGGTGGAGGAAACAGGAGCAGCGTTGGCACTGGCAATGCAGCCCTTCCTAACCATAGCGACTATATTACAATTCCCTCCTACAAACTCCCTCTCAAACTCCCCTGTTCGCTAGCTCCCCTTGGTTGCTTAGCCTCTGGCTCTTAAGCCCTTCTCTCCTAGGTCAGCCCTACTCCCTCGTTAATCACACAGGTGAGGGTGATCACAAAGCTAATTGAGGCTGATCAAAGATGATCAAGGATGATCCACGGAACAAAGGCTCAAACAGGCCCCAGACACACAATCCCAACTGACCCAGTAACTGAAATAACTGAAATAACCTGAAAGAGAAAGAAAAACACAAACAGCCAAACAAACTCACTCACCCCAATGTTAGTACTCGCACCTTGTTCATTCAGCAGGGGAATCTCCTTCTCCCACTCTCAAACTTCCCTGTTTGCGGGGGGAAGATGAGTAAAACTCAAAGGAGAGATGAGGGCATGAAAAAGTGCGGGAGGTTAAGAGCTAAATGGTAGGCAGAAAAAAAAAAGAGGAAGCAGCAGATCAAGATGGTAATATATCAGAACATTCCCCTTCCCTTCCCTTCCCCCACCCCCCCGACTCAAATGTTGACATTACAACAAAACAAGGATACTGATGACTAAAAGCCCACTATGGAACTGAATTCTGAGCATTCATCCGACTTACACCAACTATTTTCAAGCCACAAGTAGTCAAGGAAAACTAACAGGAATTTAAAGGTTTCTCTAGTTAACAGCAGCTTAAATAAACATGGTCTCAACATAATTAGATGCAGAGAAAATTCATTAACCTAATATTCCACCATAACAGCTTCTTCTATGTAGTTATGGTCTATCAAGCAAATAGATATTTATGGAGCTTTCAAAGTCTGAATTAATAATAATAAATAACATTTAGCATTTATGTAGCTTTTATATATTCAAAGTGCTGTGTAAACATTAACTAATTAAAAGCCCAGTCCCATTTCCATTTAAGTCAATGACAAAAGTCCTACTGACTTCAGGGCAGGATTATCCTCACAAAACCCCTGGGAAGCATGCAATTACAATCATCCCTATTTCAAAGGTCGGGAGACTGGCTCAGAGACCGTTTAAGTGAGTTGCCCAGGGGCACATAGAAAGTTATGGGAAGATCTGGCATTAACGGTCAGGATTTCCTGACTCTGCATCCTATATTTGTTCCTCTAGACCACTCCACAATATTACTGATGACAGCATGAAAAAAGTCTCTTGTGTGCACACCTCCCCGCCCCTTAGAATGTATATAGAATAAATCCATAGGGTCCAAAATATGGGGTGTGGAGAAAGAGAACATGGGAACACTAGTGATCAGATTAAAAATCATTTTTAAGAAAAAATGTCTTTCCAGGTTTCTTCAAAGAGGAAAGAGCTGGAGACAAACAAGTGGAGAAGGGAACACCCCAAAGTGTGATTCCCTTTCCTCAATTGAAAATGAATAAGCAAAAAAGCCATGCTAAGATCTCTGGGAAGCAGGTGGTGTCTGAGTGCGCCACTCAGATGGTAGGTCTCAAATGGTAATTATGGGCTATAAAAACAAGGAAAATGCCAATTTACTGCAACTCTGTCACTTGGCACTGTGAAGATGCGCCAGTGGGGGGGGAAGTACAGGGAAATTCTCCCTTTGTAACTCCACAAAGGGTTGAGTGCAAGAAAAATGTAAGGTAAAAAGAATGACGGGTAATTATAGGCCTGTCAGTCTGACATGTATCCCAGGCAAGATAATGGAGTGGCTGATAAGGGACTTGATTAATAAAGAATTAAAGGAGGATAAAATAGTTAATGCCAATCAACATGCGTTTATGAAAAATAGATCCTGTCAAATTAACGTTATCTTTTTTTGATGAGATTATTACCTTTATCAACCAAATTTGTAGTGTTGATGCAATGTACATAGACTTCTGTCAGGCACTGACTTGGTACTGCACAACATCTTGATTAAAAATCTACAATGATATAAAATTAACATGGCACATATCATATTATTAAAAGCTGGCTACCTAATGGGTCACAAAATATTACTGTAAACAGGAAATCATCATTGAATGGGTCTGTTTCTAGTGGGGGTCCCACACAGATCTGTTCTTGGCCTTACATTTTTTAACATTTTTATCAATGACCTGGAAGAAATTTCACTTAAAATATTAAAGTGACAAAGACACAGCAACTGAAATGTAACTACTGCAGATTTACTACTTTACTTACAGTTTAGAACAAAACAGATACTCCTTGTATAAATAAGGGCATTACTATACTTTTTGAAAGGTCTAAATACATAATTATATAGTCTAGGAAGTAATTCACATGTTAAAAGCTCCCTAAATACATATTTGCCCAACAGACCATAACTCCTCAGAAGGAATCATTGTGGTCTACGGGATAAATTCATAATTGCATAGCTAATAGTTTTAAACTGCACTTTAATAGACCTTTTGGGGTTCCTAAATTACTGCTAAAAACCTTTAAACACCCTATTTGTGCTATGGGTCTGATTCAAATTAAAGAGTCACATTCTGTATCATGTGTTACCCAGAGCACAATTCCGTTAAAAAAAAAATTAATAGTTAAGGTTCTACGTCCCAAGTGACATGTTATCCTTTTTCTTACCCTCTTGCTCTAAAGTATATGTTCTCAACTGGAGACCATCATGAACGTGCAGGCGTGTGAATAAGTGCCCAGGTGTCAAGACCACCTGACCCTTCCTATATTGCTAAATGGCAGGGGATGGTCTCTGCTACATGTGAGAAGGATTCTGGGCAAGTCATGGTCTGGAAAAGATTAATAGTATTAACAGAGTCCTGCGACCAGTGAGGGATCTTACCCAGTGTTGTCAAATCTCTCAGTGAATGGTATCACAGGTCTCATAATATTTGTTTTTATTCCTAAAGCCCCAGCTCCTGGATTCATACAATTCAGATAAAAAAGTAGTAAGATTCTAGCCTTCATGGTTGTGAAGAAAGTTTGAAAATGTGACCCAAGTGCAGTGTCAGGACTCAGAAACCAGAAGGCAAGTGAAAAAAACAACCCCACATCTATTATTGTTTGAAAAACTTTCATGATTTTCAAGCCAATCTCATGATTTTCAACAGCCTGACTTATGATGTTTGAGTGCTTGGGGTTGGCAGTACTGTCATTTGTATAGCAATGCCTAGACATAAACAATGTTATTGAAGATGTAGACTTCTTTAGACTTGGCTTACAGCCACCTGTTGTCTTACCTTTTAAAAAAAATATAAATTAGACCATGTTATGTACCTGTAATTAAGAAAGCTTTTACCTTCAGCTCAAATCAGTGCTGTATTGCACTTGGAGTTGTGGGAGCTGCTTGTTAACACTCCAACAAATTGAAGTGACAGGTGATTTTCTTGCCTCTGAAAGAGTTCACTCTCATTCTGGATGCTACTAAATCATTTCTGTCCCCTTATTCAGAGGAAACAGAAAAATATGTCTCCAATGGAAAATTATTTTTATTCAAAATGCCCCCAGCAGCACCAAGTAACAGATATTTACAGATATTTCAAAAATAATTCCTATATCACCAGTAATGCAAAATATTTGTAAGAAATCAAGTATAAACTTCTCTAGCAATGTGCATTTAATATATTTTGCCAAGCAGTTCTACCCTTCATTGGTTATGGTTCTGAAAAAGTATTCATATACTAAGAAAATGAATGACTAGGCTTCCCAACCCTCTCTCCCTTCTCTCTACAAGAAGCTCAATGTTAAAATCTTGGCAGCGTATCACTGACTCAAAACAGATGAAGGTCAAGTTTGATGTTAATATGTTCCAGACATACCTTTTCCCACTCTGGATGAACCCATTTAAATCAGTTTGATCTTCAGCCAATCGAACAAAATGTCTCTAACCTTAGGTACAAAAAAAACGTGTACAGGCTGAGCATTTGATTCAAAATCTCTGAGAGTGTGATATTTATGGTGGCTACAAATCCCTAAAATGAAAGTCTACATTGGAAATCTTTGAAAGAAAAAGCAGGAAGACAAGAAAAAGTAGCATTGAAGAATAAGTCTTTACACAGAGCTTACCCAAAACTACCAAATTATTTTTAGAAGATAATAAAGACTCAATATCATGAGCTAGCGTTATCTGCACACCGGAGACCCATCTCAGCCAGGCAATATTAAATTATACATGCAGCTATTTGTAACATACCATTGAGAAGTCAAAGTTAAACCTCGGGTGCCATAACTGTCAAACATCTGGATCGATAGAAAAGAGAATTCTGATCGTCTCATAAGACGAAGTCAGTAAGGTATGTCAAGAGGTATGACAGGATTGTGACATTTGCTATCTCTAGCATTTTAATGAAATATGGCCTGGAGATTACTGACTGGTAATTAACTAAATATGTATCTGAATCCAAAGTGATTTTTCCCTGAATGAGGGAGGATGTGAAGGGACAGTCTTTGATCCAAAGAAAGAAAAACAACTGCTGATCTTTGACATGTGCACGCCAGGTTGTTGATTGCATCTTGGAGAAGTGCATGTCTTATTTACTTGTTGTTTTAAAGGCAGGAATATGGCACAGTTGGAACTATGCTGAGGTAGTAAAAAAAAACCTAATAATTTGTGACTTGAACAGCTTTTCTGAACAGAGATTTTTTTCCCACAAAATGTTAAGTACAATCCACAACCAAAGAAAATCCTTCAGATAAATTACAGCTTCCACCTTACTGAAGAAGTGGAACCGCTAAACACTGAGGATGGGGTGGAGATTAAAGATAATCTAGGCCTGGTCCAACATCTAAATAAATACTTTTCCTCAGTTTTTAATAAAGGTAACAAGGACCTCTGTGGTAGAAGTCAAACTCAAACAGTTTAATGGAACTAAATCGGGGGCCCAGATATTCTTGGATAGAGACTATTACAGGAACTGGCACATGAAATCGCAAGTCCAAGAGCAAAGGACTTATAATGAATCCGTAAACTCGGGAGTTGTACCCTATGACTGGAGAATTGCCTATTTTTAAGAAAAAAGAAAAAAGTGATTCAGGACACTACAGCCTTGTTAGTTTTGACCTCAAGGTCTTGGAACACATTTTGAAAGAGAAAGCAGTTAAGGACATACAGGTAAATGGGATAAAATACAACATGGTTTTACAAAAGGTAGATTGTGCCAGACCAACCTGATCTCTTTCTTTGAGAGGATGACTGATTTTTTTATACAAAGGAAATGTAGTAGATCTAACCTACCTGGATTTCAGTAAGGCATTTGATACATTTCTACATGAAAAATTATTAGGGAATTGTAGAAGATGGGGATCAATATAAGAATTGAAAGATGGGTAAGGAATGGTTACAGGGGAGTCTACAACAGGCCATACAGAAAGGTGAACTGTCAGGCTGGTGGGAGGTTACTAGTGGAGTTCCTCAGGGATCAGTCTTGGTTCCAATCTTATTTAACATTTTCATTAATGACCTTGGCACAAAAAGTGAGTGCATACTAATAAAATTTGCAGATGACATAAAGCTGGGAGGTATCGCCAATAAGGACGACGACCAGAATATCAAACAAGAAGATCTGGATGATCTTGAAAACTGGAGTAAAAAAAATGGGGTGAAATTTAATAAAGTGCAGGGTCATGCACAAAATGTTTTGCTATAAGCTGGGGATTCATCAGTTGCAAGCAACAGAGGAGGAGAAAGACCTGGGTGTTTTGGTCGATCACAGGATGACTATGAGCTGCCAGTGTGATGTGGCCATGAAAAAGGCTAATGCAATCTTAGGATGCATCAGGTGAGGTATTTCCCGTAGAGATAGGGAAGCGTTAGTACCATTATACAAGGCACTGGTGAGACCTCATTTGGAATACTGTGTGCAATTCAGGTCTCCCATGTTTAAGAAAGATGAATTCAAACTGGAACTGGCGCAGAGAAGGGTTACTAGAATGATCAGAGAAATAGAGAACCTCTCTCGCAAGAGGAGACTTAAGGAGCTTGGCTTGTTTAGCCTAATCAAAGACAGGCTGAGAGGAAGTATGTTTGCTCTCTGTATATCCATCAGGAGGGTTAAATACCAGGAAGAGAGAGGAATTATTTAAGTTAAGTGCCAACATTGGCCCAAGAACAAATGGATATAAACTGGCCATCATCAAGTTTAGGCTTGACATTAGAAGACTATTTCTATCCATCAGAGGAGTGTGAAGTTCTGGGACAGCCTCCCTGAAGGATTTGTGGAGGCAAAAAATCTAACTGGTTTCAAGACTGAGCTTGATTAACTTATGGAGAAGATGGTATGATGAAATTATCTACAATGTCCTGCGGCCCATATGCAACTGCTAGTAGCAAATATTACTCCTGAGGGAATTCTGCGCAATAAATAAATAAATAAATAAAAAATCTGCAAACAATATTTTAAAATTCTGCAAAATTCTGCATATTTTATTTGTCAATAAATAAATGTGAGTCTCCAGCATGGCAGTGGGAAGCACAGGTGACTGGCTGCACAGAGGTGGGAGATCACCTTGCAGCCCTTCCCCTCCCTCTTCCCCTGGGCCACAGACTCAGCAGTGAGGCTGCAGCCGGCCCTGACACAGTGCAAGGGCTGGGCCTGCCCTAGAAACACTTTGGCGCCATACTCCTCTGCAACAGACACCCCAGGTGTGGGCAGGCAGGCTGAGCGCAGCAGGATCCAAGCGTATGGGGGGGGGAGGGCAAGAGGGTTCTGCGTTGGGGCAATCTGGGAGTGGGCGGCTCAGTGAGGAATTTGGATGCACAGGGGCTCATTGGGTGGTTCTGACTGTGCAGGGGAGGGTCAAGGTGAGGGTGATTGGGGCTCAACACAGGGGGTCTGGGCACTCACTGTTGTACAGAAAACAGGATGGCTCCCAGCACACAGAAAGGGAGCACAACCAACATAAGAACCCAGGAGGCAGTATCCAGCTGCAGAGTCAGCAAGTGGCACCCTCTTTCAGCCGGGTAGTCCTGCACTCGCAGAAATGGAGCCGGTGGGGGGGACGGACACGACAGTGGCACATCACCCAGTGTGTCCCCCATGCCTCACCTCTGTTTTCTGGACATGTGCAGGAATAAAATGTTTCCAAGGGCCAGAGATGGGGAGGGCTCTAAGTTACTACAAAGAATTCTTTTCCAGGTGTCTGGCTGGTGGATCTAACTGATTGCCATATTTGGGGTCAGGAAGAAATCTTCCCCCAGGTCAGATTGGCAAAGACCCTGTTTTTTTGATTGGTTTTTTTTGGGGGGGGGCTTCCTCTGTGTGGGGCATGGCTCATTTGCTGGTTTAAACTAGAGTACATGGTGGATTCTTTGTAACTTGATGTCTTTAAATCATGATTTGAGGGCTGCAGTAACTCAACCAGAGGTTATGGCTCTATTGCAGGAGTGGGTAGGTGAGGTTCTGTAGCCTGCAATGTGCCGAAGTTCAGACCAGGTGATCACAATTGTCCTTTTGGGCCTTAAAGTCTACACAAAACAAGGAAAGCAAAGAAATTCAAAGTGCAAGCTTCTTGATTCATGGATCACAGACCCAATAAATGGCAGTAGCTTCCTTGGAAATGTTATGGTCAGTCATGTCACTCCTGCTGCCAAATGTACATACACACTAAATCTTCATGCAAAAAATCCCGATTTTTTTAAATGGAAAAACATTCCCAGAAGTGTGTGTAGTAACCTAATTTAAAGTCACAATACTGTGTTGGTTATTTCATACTTCAAAATGTCAAAAGTTAGTAAAGCAACACACTTAACATGTGCTTACTTTTCTATTTTAAAGTGAAAATATTCTGTGAATTACAAAGAAGCCTGTCATTAAGCCAGTAAATTTGCAGTTATAAGGTATAAAGTCTTTAAATCACTATTTGAGGACTTCAGTAACTCAATCAGAGGTTAGGGGTCTAGTACAATGTGCAGGAGGTCAGACTAGATGAGCACGATTGTAGCTTCTGACCAGAGGTGGCTCCCGGCATCACTTCTAGGGCACTTGGCAAGCACTGCATTTAAAAATGTGTCTAGAAAAGTATGTGTTTGCCAACTGAAGAAAAAGCTAAGAAACAGAAGATTGATTATTCTCTGCTATTTAATTTATCAAGGTGCTAAAATGATAGACGACAACTAAACTGAAGCCCCAGGGAAGTATGTAGACAGCCATTTTGCAAAATTAGGTTGCATAACTAGTATATCTCAAAGCACTACAGAATCTAAATCTATGTCTGAGGTTTCTCAGCTGAAAATGTAATGTTGTAGCCCTAATATCAGATACAGACAAGTGATGGGGGAAGGAAAATAGTTTTTGTGCATAAGAATTCATGAGCAGGCAAGTCACAAAGAATGTACTGCTTTCACCAGTTCTTAGAAGACAACAAAAAGAGAGGTAAAAACAAATAAATCATACTATTCTGTGCAAATGCAATACCCTGCAGTAACAAAAGTCTGTACTTACATAGAAATTATGTAAAATCAATTTATGTGAGAACACTATGGAGTAAGTCGGGTAGCGTGAGCAATAGAATGAATTATTTTATCCATAGCTAATAATAATTAATGGAGATATCCCATCTCCTAGAGCTGGAAGGGACCTTGAAAAGTCATCAAGTCCAGCCCCCTGACTTCACTAGCAGGACCAAGTACTGATTTTGCCCTAGATCCCCAAGTGGCCCCCTCAAGGACTGAACTCACAACCCTGGGTTTAGCAGGCCAATGCTCAAACCACTGAGCTATCCCTCCCCCACGCTGTGGTATATGCACACAAGTCTTGATGGGCAATCAGAAAACTAGGAGCACGGGGGATGAGGGTGACTGCATGCTGCTTCTAGATTTTAAAGCATGTATACTATTTTAATGAAACATAACTTTATCCTGATTGCCATGAAAGATTCAGAAAGCACTGACTTATTTCTTTTCAAATCTTTATAAATTCATCTTATACAAAATTGACAGTTCCAAAATCAAAATACCTGCTTCTAATAGGATCTGTTTATTGGGATATTACAATACATGAATGTTCTATACGACGGTAGCTTCAGAACAGAAGTTAGAGTAAACAACACACTATAATTCTGGGTATTTGTGAGCTAATAAGTAAAACACGAATTCAATTCCTCTAGAAGTAATGGAGTGAAACTGCCCATGCAATTATTTTCAATAGAATAAGTCCACTCTCATCTCATTGTAGCAGACTATAGTTCTACCAGGCTCCTCATGCACTGATTGTTGATTTGAGCAGTCTCCTAATTTATATTACATTACATGAATTTGTCTTTATTATGCATAAATAATGAAAAAAAACCTGTCATTAACCAGACGGCCATTAAAAACCATCAAAGCTGTCAATTACATGATAAACCAAAATATGTGTAGTGACAGATGAAATTTGATTGCAGTTAAATGCGGAAGGATGATGAACACCGCTTGTGGTACACATATTGCAAGATTCTTTTCTTCCTCCACAGCCGCACGATTCTGAACTTTTAAAATACCAAAGCCAAATTAGAAGGGCTGCTGCATTTTAAATGAAGATGGTAAAAGTTAAAAATCGCAGAATAGTTTGCATCCCCCTCTTCCCCGACTTACTTTGGTGTCTAAGCCTTTTAAGCCAAAGCTAAGATGGCTGCCCCTTCCGTGATCTTTTTCTGTCTTTGCATGAACTCTCATTAAAATAAACAGAAATGAGCAGAGCTCTAGGAAGAGCATGAGAGCCTGAGCCAGCTCCCATTAAAGTCAATAGGAAGATGGAAGGTAAGTCAGCCCCTTCGTTATCACTAGTTCTATAGCAAGCAGACAAAGATGTAATAATGATATGGGATGGCAATTTTTTAAACATAATGGGACAATTAACTTACATGCAACTTAAGCACATGCTTAATTTAAGTACTTGCTTAAGTGCTGTCTTGAATAAGAATGTTTTTATTAATCAGAGCTTTATAGATTTGGAAGACACTATTCACGTTATTGCAAATGTACTCAACAAGCCTACATGGTAATCTTGCTTGAGTCACTCCTAAAGTGTAAGCAGCAGTGTATTTTTAACAACAAAAGAAACCCATCAAAGACACATAGACTAGACATATGCCTGCCTAAACAAAGTGAGTGCATAACTGTATATGCATAACCTGTGATTTTTCCACCTTGATGGTGTGTATTATATCTTCAGTGGTTTGTCATCAAGTCCCTAATATTGCAATCATATGTACACAAATAGAATGGGCACTGGTGTGCAACTGCATTGGAGTCAACAGAGCTCTGTGCAAACACAGGGATATGCTCATGCAGATCCATTTGTAAGTTTGGGGCCTGACCCAAAGCCCACTGAAGATAATGGGAGTTAGGAAAGTATCCCTATTCAGGACAGTACTTCAGCAAGTCCTTAACTTTGGGATAAAAACAACAAGGATGCATCTGAAGAAGTGGGTTTTTTTACCCACGAAAGCTTGCCCAAATAAATCTGTTAGTCTTTAAGGTGCCACCAGACTCCTAGTTGTTTTTGTGGATACAGACTAACATGGCTACCCCTCTAAACTTTGGGATGTAATTATTTGCCTAAAATTAAGCACATCCTTAAGTGTTTTCCTGAACTGGGGCCTTAGGCTGAATATCTGAAGTCTGTCTGTCTTCTGTGCATTTTCTGGGCACCTGTAAGTACACTATAAAATAACATATCAACATAATTCAAAATGTCAAATTGTATAGCTAAACAAGGTGAGCATTTAATGCAATATTCATTATATTCTTCCTATTTTTGAGATAAGGTCTGTATTTTTACACTAACTCTAGACATTTCAGGATTTTCATTGTGAGAAACGGTTGAGAAATAAAAATACTTTAAAATGGTAATATATAATTTATTATCCCAGGTCAAATGAATGACAACATTCTAGTGTATAAGGAATGTACAATTCATGTGAAAAACATTAAGCTGAATGGTACAAAGCCAATGAGAGTTGAATTTACTCTATATGATTGGATGTATAGCCTGATCAAATTAGTAATGTGACTTATTGAAGATGATGGGTGTAAGATAAAAATAAATTTCTATGTTTATTTTAATTTCTAATATATACTCCAAAGAGGATATTAAATAAATTATGTATTACAAATGTTAAATAATCACTGTATTTTTCCGTTTCTGTAATTATATATTTATGGATAGGGCATTTGTATTCTATAACCATAATACCATGACTGATAAATTAAGTAATGGATTCTCTGAAAAGGTTCCATCATCCTATTCTGCCAGCGGGAGGGAAGGAATCTGTATGTGATGGAGCACCAGTGAAAATTGATTAATTTATTCTCCGTGTACACAAATAAATCCACAGTCTTTTGAAACAGCTGTTTTATTTTAAAAGTTCTGGCCAGTTAGCAGAGGAAGACAGGGGAGGAGGACTTGTGAGAGTATGGGAATGTGTAGGGAGGATAGAGAAATTCACCTTCTATAGACAGAAATATAGAGGTTCATGAAATTTCTTGTAATGCATAAACCATTAATGCAATACAAAATACTGGGGAGTTGCTACAATCCATGTACACACACCTCCATCAATGATCTACTGCTAGCACCTAAACCTTTGAGGCTAAATTATAATTGATTTATTTGCACCTTTTTCCAATGTCAAAAAGCTATCCTTTTGCAGGTCTAACTTCAAATACAAATTGCAACAGCTCATCCGTATTTCATGTTTTGCAATCCCTCTCAATTTCCTTAGATATATATGTGAGAACCTATTCACTGCATTATCAGGTTGCCTTGACACACATGGCCTCTATCCCATACTACACTTGGAAATTAAACATTTTGCCTAGTTTAGGACACTAGTTTAGCTTGTAATTTCAATTTTATCCATAGTGGCTGATTTGTATACTGTAATATTTTAACCTGAAACATACTAAAAGCCAACTCTGTGAAGAGGAAGACAGGTGATTTTTGGGTAGGAGTGCGTGGTGAGAAACTAAGTGAGGTTAAGGGTTGTTGTGTGGCTATATGGTAGGGAGTAGGAGTGGATGGGGTTACGATCAGTAGGAAATGGGGAAAAACGATTGCAGGAAGGGTAAAGTTTGGGGTGAACGGACAAAAGTTGCAGGGAACGAACAAAGCGTAAAAAATTAAACATATTTTGCAATAATAAAAATATATTTAGTGTAGTTAAAAATGGAAAATAAGAGCTCAGGGTTGGTTGCAATCATTATACTAGTTGATGGATAAAACGTTTAAAAAATGTTGCATTCTTTTTAGATAAGCTGTATAGGGCACGCATTCACTCTATGCTGGTAAAGTGCCTACTTTTGGGTGCTATATGAACAACGGCAAAGATGGAGCTTAAGGTTTTCAAAGAAGCGTACCACTTGACTCAGCATTAACAGAATGTCACATAATTCCTTTCAAGATGTCAGTGATTAACCGAATCTTAAAACCATTCACTGAACCTGGGTACATACAGAGATCAAGGGCTGTATTCTGGCTTTTAAAAACTTACATATGTAAATCCCCCCATGGCCTCCCATGGATCTTCTATGCAGCCAAAGTATATTGGCCACACTGTGTTGTTGAAGAGTCTTCACAATATGTGATTCTAGTCTAGTCTATTTAGGATTATACAACAAACTAGTTATCTGAATAGAGATTTCAAATATGACCATGAAAAGGCCCTCATTTCCACTATACAGTATACAAAGCATAGTAAAGAATAGTGTATGTCTTATGTACAATACACGTTGCCCACAATATTCTGCCACAAAGAGGCAGCCTCTACTAGTGCATAATGCACAGCAGCTGTTTGGATTGAACTGTAAATAGAAATGCTTTAAACACATTTATTTATGCTGATTATTAGAGAGTTGTCACTTCTGATACCCAAAGATACAGGATTAATATACCTTTTGCTACTTTCTGCAAAGAATACTATTGAGGATTGGAAATAAAAACACTGTCTGCATTTTTTTCAGGCCACAATTTAAACTTCATCACCAACCTGAAAAATTCTTTTAAAAGAAGATACCAATATTATTCACAACACAGACATCATGGTTCATTGTCTGATCTCTGCAGACAATTTTAATTGCCTGATGCATTATGAAGCAGTAGAAATCAAAGACTAATCTTTACAGAACAGCTGTAAATTTTAAGCTTGTAGGTGACTATGTCAGCACTTTGTGATTCTGAACTAATGATTAAAGAGATAACATGAGCACACAGAATTCTCTCCTCACCCTGTCCACGTTGAATGAATTGTATATCTCAAACCGAAGAGCCAGCTATTGTTTTATCACTAAACTACACAGAATCCCAGATTTGACCAATTTTCAGATTATTTTTTATTACTTTGCTAATTTCAAGTATTACAACAATGCACTTTTGTTAACAAAACAAAAAAAGTAAAAGCAACACCAATATTTTCACTATGTACTGACCCAAAGATACATTGCATGGATTATCATGATCTTATCTAAGAGGATTATAGGGTAAAATAAAAATCCACTCCAGTGAAATGAAATTGAGTTTTCAGAGAAGGCAGAAACTGCTTACTACACTAAATTTCTTACACAGGTAGAAGAAAGGCAAATGTGGAAAGTTACCTACAGTGGGGTAAAAAAACCAATGTTCATCTTTATAGTGTGTAATCAAATTACTTACTGTTCAGAATACAGATTCTGTGACCAAATCTTTTCTTTGTTCAGGATTCCAGGTTTCTGTAAGAAAAACATTAATTTGATTTCTCATATGCATAAAACAAATCAGGTCGTTTACTTCATGCCACAGGTTCGCCTTTTTAGTTAACTTGTGTACGCTCTAAGGGTACATCTTCACCACAAATGCAGGTGTCATTGCAACCCGGGTAGGTATACCCCCACTAGTTTAAATTTAGCTAGAGCTGGTACTAAATTTTGCTAGCTTTAACAATAGCAGTGAAGACGAGGGAGTACAGATCCTGGTGTGGGCCAGCAACCAGAGAACATACACAGAATCCCGAATGGGCGTGTAGTGAGGCGACTAGCCCGCATCACCACAACTTTACTATCACTGTTACCCAGACCAGCTCAATCAAAGCTATCATGGGTATTTCTACCCGTGCTACAATCACAGCTTCATTTACAATGTAGACATAGCCTAAGATTTACAGCCCAAGTTTACCATGGGAGGGGACAGAGTGGGAGGAAAATCTTCAAGGTTCCCTTTCCAAAGATTCCTTTGAACCCAGTGGTTTTGACTCTTGTATCCTGCAGTAGAAGCAGAGAGTTTGGCCCCCCCAGAACCCATGGATTGTCCAATATCTTCTGAAATCTGGGCCTCTGAGGCACTCCTGAGGCTCTCCTCAACTCTTATGCTGACAGGCCTTCACCTAGGGGCAATGCCCACTGAAATCCTCCACTTAAATTTCACATTCTGGTTGTATTAACTCTTAAACAGGGTCCCCATGAAAGTGAAGAGGCTGGAGACATACACTATTTCTTCCCTGTTACTGCCACAGCCTTCTCCCTCCCCTGCCAGAGGAAGAGTGGGGAAAATGCTGCAGGGGTGCCTCATGCCTCACTCCACCTTGTCATGCAGTCAGTTATATGATAAGCAGTGATCACAGCAACCATTGTCAGGTGTTTTATAGGCATCACAGCAGAGATGAGTTTTAGGGCTGGATTTGGAGGAGTGTAACATAGTGACTTCACAGTTTGTTACAAGGAGCAATTCCCATGCATAAAGGCAGCATGGTAAAAACAGGAAGGTGTTTGAGGGAAAATTGGACTACTGGGCAAAGGCAGGCATCATTGGCAGAACTCGATGGTTGCTAGGATATAAGAGATTAAATGGAGAGAAGGGCCAATCTTTGAAGGAACTTAAAAGTGAAGATGAGCAATTTGTCTGATACAGTGGAAACTAGAAAGCCAGGTGGAGGGTTACAAAGAGAGGTAAATGCGGTTGTACTTTTACCTCAACCTCTCTACAGAAGAATAGCACTGGCAGTACCTAGGGCTGGGTTCTTTGAAAACCTTTAAACCATATCATATTTTTAAAAAAGATAATTTGTTATTCCCTCCATCATCCCACTCCAAATTAGTTAACCCTGCAACTATGTTTTATGACACAATTAGCAAAGGACTCAGCATGCAAATTATTGTAAATCTGCTTCCCTCCTTTTTTTTTTTATTAAAGCATTAATTTTAGCTCCTGTGCTGTTCTTCCAGTCACTGTGGTGCCCCCAAACCCATCCTTTCACATGTCACAGCTAGAGACACCTGTTGGACAATGGAGCTGGATGGGTTACATATTCCATTACATTGAAAAAAACATTATTTTGCAGCCTTTGGGATAGAACATTAATTTTTAAACTTTTTCAAAACTATATGTTCTAGCTCCTCCATCTAGCAGAGTCGCTGGTATGACAAAATGACGAAGAGTTCTGGAGCAATGAAATAATAGAAAATTGACTGGCAGGATTACAGGAGACCATTATTTCAAAAAGAAGAGGTTAGGTTTAGAATAATCTAGCAACACATAGCTGTGGGATGAACTAATTTCCTCCCCAGATTTTTCAGTTCAACTGTGAGTAATCTCATGCATGCATATAGAACAATGACTTTGGTCATTCTTAGATACAATATAAATTCTGTTGATTCTGCCATTGTTGGGCCTAATCCAAATTCCTGGATGCCAGCTTCTTATTTCTACAGTGGGCTGAACCAAACCTCTAGATCAGGGGTGGGCAAACTACGGCCCGCAGGCTGGATCCGGCCCATTAGGGCTTTGGATTTGGCCAGCGGGATTGCCACCTCTGTGGCGCCGTGGGCCCCGCGCCGCTGCTGGAAGCAGCCGGAACCACATCCCTGCAGCCCCTGGGGGACAGGGGGAAGAGAGCTCTGTGCGCTGCCCTCGCCTCCAGGCACCGCCCCCAGCAGCTCCCATTGGCCAGGAATGGGGAACCGCAGCCAATGGGAGCTTCAGGGGAGGTACCCACAGGGGAGGGCAGCACACAGATCCCTCTGCCCCCCCACCCCCAGGAGCTGCAGCGACGTGGTGTCGGCTGCTTCCGGGAGCGGCACAGGGCCAGAGCAGGCAAGGAGCCTGTCTTAGCCCCGCTCCGCGCCGCTGCCACCCTGCAGCCACTCCAGGGAAGCAGTGCCGGGCCAAAGCCCGCACCCCGAATCCCTCCTGCATCCCACACCCCAACCCCCTGCCGCACCCCTCCCACACACCAACTCCCTGCCCTGAGCCCCCTCCTGCACCCGAACCTCCTGCCCCAGCCCTACATTCATGGCCCTGCATGCAATTTCCCCACCCAGACGTGGCCCTCGGGCCAAAAAGTTTGCCCACCCCTGCTCTAGATCAAACTTTGGTTCAAATCCTCCAAAATTTGGGAATTTGAAATTCAGACCCAAATCTGAACCTTCCCAAATTGTAGCATATTCACATTTGGTTCATTACAAAGATATGTTTCAGCTAGAAATTTGGATCCAAACCTGCTCCTGGGGTTCAGATCCATGTGTACATTTAGTATTAAAACAGATAGAACTACCGAGCCTCAGACAAATTAACACACACAGTCACACCTGCGCTGTTGTATACTGTCTCAGTCTTACTCTGTTTATATAAGCTGTCAGTGTCAAGCTGTGTCATATTATCACTATGTGTCGCAGATGAAAACTATTTCTTTTTACCATAAAGACAGAGAATGCCAGATAAAGTTATGAAAATATAGATCCCTACTTGAGTATTAATCGAAAAGGACTGAATAAAAATATAGTGCCTGCCCCAGAGAAGACAAAAAAAATGAAACAAAATTATGCAACATCATGACCATGTCAGGTGGTTTATTAAGTGAAAAATAAAGAGAGCCTGTCTACCTTCATTGGTGTTAACAGAGGGAGTGTCCCTCAAGGTAATAATGGTACACAGATTAGGCTACAGTTTGTGACATATTAACAGCCTTGAATAAATAATTTAAAAAAAAATCATAGCACAATGACTAGAAAGCTTTGCCTAGGCTAAATACTGAAATTCTTCTCAAAGTTACTATCAGAGTTCAGAAATACAATAGAGATACAAAAGAAATAAAAAATACATACTGTAAAAGGAAGATAAAAAAATGTCTCTACAATGGGAGTTCATCTGTGCTTCTATTGCTTACTATTAAACAGAATATTTTTGATGAGATGTGCTGGAAGATTAATTTACTCAGCTTTAGTTATGGGCTCCTGTGGGTCTTCAGTGCGAAAGATCCCCTGTAGTGACAACTACATTTCCAAAGCTACAGATGTAGCATCTGTCACATTACTAGTCTCTTGCACGACTTGGTTTCATTTCAATGGTATTTGAAAGGAAACAGTTTTCTAATGAAAGCCATTAGAAATACCAACAGAATAAAATACATTTAGATATGCTTGGCTGCATTTTACAATATCTGTTTGAAGCATAATCTATATTTTACATATGGTGTCTACAAAAGATACTTCAGGGCACTAAGCAGTCACATAAATAACCTGCAACGTCTATTTCATTTACTCATGATTACTCACCCAACAAAATAAAGCCATTTTGGGTCTTATTTTAACTCCTCCACCCCCAGTTACACAGAATAGTACCCTACTATGAGAACAGTTCCATTAAGTAAGGGGATCAAAATAAACCTTTTTAGGGACCCCTAAAATAAACCTAGTCCAATATGCCAAGTATGTCGATATAGGGTGAAATCTTAATACATTGGAAAGGGGAGTTCAATGGAGCCAGAATGTCACCTATAACTTTAAAATAAATAGGGGTTTGTTTTGTTTTAAATCATTTAAATAGAACAGAAGTAGACTGGAACTTGTTACTGGAAATATGGAACCCCTCTACTTTATAAAAACATTAGCAAACTAGACCCCCCTCTATTTTATGCTTCGTTCTTCTCTGAGAGACCTGTTTTCAAAAGAGTAGCTGTGTAGTAATGAAACATTTTTCAAGACTTGGTGGAACATTTGTGACAGTTTTACTTTATTACTGTTTTGCACACACAACACCCCCAAGATGAATGGGGCAGTCTATTCTATATGGAGATAACAATTCCTATCTCCTTAAATTTTTGGATCAATATTTCCAGGTTCTGTTTACTTTATTGTGTATTTACATATCTATTCTTTTGAACACTAGGAATATTTTCCAAACTGGACTTTCTTTATTTTGGGATAATAAAGTCATGACAGCATATGACAGATTTGACTATAATTTTAGATTTGAACCGCATGAAACTTTTCTTATAAAAAACAGAAGCCACATAAAATTGTGCATTACTCATTGGAACAACTTACCAAATACTGTGATGGATTCTCCAACACTGAGGATTTTTAAATCAAGATTGGATGTTTTTCTAAAAGATCTGCTTTAGGAATTATTTTAGGGAAGTTCTATGGGCCATGTTATATAGGAGGTCAGACTAGATGGTCACAATGGTCCCTTCTGGCTTTGGAATCCATGAATCTATAAACTTGCTTCGTTTCTGGTTTTGCAGTAAATTTGAAACTCAGCTCAGGTTCACTGAGATGCCTTTGAATTTTTCATTGACTCCAGGCAGATTTATGGTTTTATGTAGATACCAGGTGATGTCAAATTAGTTTCATTTTGAATTTTGGGATTGCAAAACCATGCAAATTGAAACCAAAGTGTGAAATAAAACTGCTGGGCTTTATGAAGCTGGATTTAAAACCTCAACTGCAAATAGTAAATTTAGTTTAATGTCAGCAAAGCAGATGGGAATTTAAAATCTTGTTCTCAGCCTTAGAACCCTGACTACCTTCACAGAGATAAAACCAGATTATTTGAAGACTGGAGTTATACTGTATGCTGACTTACATGGATGTTCTTAAGACATAAAATGGTACCTCAGAAAGCCAAGCTAATATCCTGATATGTAATATTATATAGAAAGCCGGTCTGTATCTTAAATCAAAACACATAACCTACATAAATTCCAGATCTGCAACAAATTAGATTTATTTTGAATAGAGGGAGTTGTGTAAATTTGTTAAGTGCCTCACATATTCATATGAAAGTTGCAATGTAGTGCAATTTCAAACTCTTTCCCAATATTCATATTCAAATATTTAATAAGCTTAATTTGCTCAATATGTCTGTAACATTAACTGTAAGTAACACTGATTTTGTTGAAAACTCAAATAATTCACAGCACAGATCTAAGGATTAGTTTAGCATGGGATTTAAAGCACACACTGTGAATCCGTATACAACCACCACTTAAAACACTATCCATTCAGGCCCAGATGGATTGCTATAGCAACAGAATCCCAAATACCAGGTTTGTAAGTAACAAAAATGTAAATTATTGATGAACTCAGAGTTGTCTCTCTCTTGGACACCCTTCTATTCAGACACCAAACCTTATGGTTGGAGTGCAGAGAAAAGGTTGATATGCAATTTCTTCAGCACAGTAAGCACTAATCTCAAGGGATTTCATTAAATCTTTGGGCTTAAATTTTTATTCTTGGAACAGCAGTCAGCAGAGATTACATTAAAACAGGCACTATTCAGGTCATTACTGTCTGAACTGAGGCCTTTAATGTAATAGAATGGAAACCTGCTTTTAAATATACCAGGAAAAACAAAAAGACTAAATATCATTCATTCAAGTTCATTAATTTTAAATGACAGCATTCACCACCATATAAACAAATGGTAGACAGTATACAGCAAAAAATAATATCCATTTTACTTTACAAATATGTTAGTACTGAATGGTTGTGGGTGATGACTCAGTTTGGTGAGAGAATAATGAAGGAGAAGTTCAATAGTCATCGCTATCTTGTATACCAAAAATGTGTAGCAGAAAGTGCTCTGCTGAGCAGACACACCACAAACACACATGTATTATACAAAACGTTTGATTTAAATTTGAGAACTATTCAGTATTGTTAAAAAGTAAAGTTTTCATAGGCAATGCAAACACTGATCTGAGCCATGTTTTCAAACAGCCCTCTAAAATTGCGTACAGGTCTGGATAAACTCCATGAGCACTCCTAGGTATACTTACCAAACGAGAGCAAACAGTGTCCCTGCCACTAGATGTCTCTGTACAGATCAGGCAGGGCCAAGCCCTTCCTTAGCTCCTCTGTAATCTCTAGTGCACCAGCAGGAGAAGCTAATACAGGGAGTAGGAAAGGAAATTGTGTCATGTGGCTGGCTGCCTGCGTGCAGGTTCTACACAGAAGCAGGAGTGTCAGTTCCCTGTTTACGTCCCTCTGCCCAGTGCAGGAGGATCATGAACCCCCCCAATGCAGCAGTGAAAGAGAGGGAAAGGAAATGGAAAAGGAATCTACTTGGAAGGGGAAAGGGAGACAGAGGGGTGGTGGTGGAGGGAATGGGCGCACAAAGGAGGATAAATGGGACACACTGAAAGGGGAAGACAGAGAAGGAGCCAGGATTGGAGGATACACACAAGGACAAAAGGCCAAGCAGAGAGAGAAAAATAGGATTCTAAATCTGGAGAAATGGGAGAACGCAAGGGGAGGGAGAAGCTTCATGCTCCTCCCAAGAGGGAAGGGAACCCTATCTCCCCTCAAGGAAAGTATCCCAGAGAGAGGAAAAGCCCTACCATCCCTTTCCAAACTGTCTCCACTCCCTCTCCCCAAGAGGGAGATGCTGGAGGAATGTCGTCCTCCTCCAAATACACCAGTGAGTGCCTCCTCACAAGAAGACATACAGAGACAAAACATTTGTTGAGAGGAAGGGTCTGTTGTGGGATCTCCACAGTTTTAAATAAATATCCAAATTTTCAGATATTTTTCTAGCCCCCAAACTTTTTCAAGCCCCAAACTAGGGTTACTACCTGGCCTTTTTTTTTTACATGGATTTGCCAGTTGCTAGAAAAATAATTTAATCTGCTGGGTTTTTGGTTTTTTTTACGTGGGTCTAAAGATTTGCATTATTATTATGAATTAATTATTATTATTATCACAATACACTAGAATAGCCAATGTTAAAAGTTTGTGTCCAGCTAAAGATGCTGCAGTGTTCCCACTTCTGCAGTTTACGTGATAACAGATCAAAACTGCTGAAAATACAGCAGCTGTCTGCCCACCAACGCACAAGTGCACCGCGCGTGTGTGAGAGAGGGTTTGAGTCACACAAGAGTGAGGAGACGTGGGATGTTATCTCTCTAGATACTATAAGTGGCTGTTGGAGGGGCTTACGGAGTTGACTTGTGGTTGTGGAGGGCTTGCCATGTGGGGGTTGCATTTCAAAGGTGGTAACCCTACCCTGAACTAGGATATTCATATTTAAATTGGCCTGTAGTTCACCAAAATCCACTTTCAGCCTCCAAGACATCCCCCAGAACCCTGCCCATTAGGAGAATTGTCCCTGGAAACACTTTTACTATGTTAGCAACAATGCCATAGGCCTGAATCTTTTGGCCTCTTTTCACTCACATTCTAATCTAGCTAGCCCAACATCTCAATGACCAGATTTTCAAAGGTGGTGAGCACCATTGCTTCCATATAACTTCACTGGCACCTCAGGGGAAAAAGTCAGTCCAAAACTGTTTAGAGGTCAAAGGGTTGCAGCTTACAATCTTCTTCTCCCACAGCTGACTCCCCCTATCAGTCTTTCCTTTTCCATCCAATTTCACCTCTTTACTCCCCCATCCACTCCCCTGTGACATGCTGTTTCTCTGCTGTGCATAGCTGGCAGGCAACTATAGCTCCTTCAATAATCTGGTAGTAGTAGCTGTTGCCACTCCTAATTGCCTGCCTGCCTCTCTGGCTCCATCCTCACCAGTCCAACTTCTTCACTATATGTACTGCCAGAACCCACTCTGTTGCACACCTCTGTGATCTCATTCCTTAAGGTGTTGCCCCAGTTACCATCGTGTTATACGTTTTAAAATGAAATTCCAGACTGAAGGACTTAGCTTCATTCTCCTTCATTGTCTTAAAAGTGTTGGTGCGCAGGCCTCAGAGGCAAGTTAGTTAATAGGGCCCAGCCTCTGAAGCACAACTTCAGAGATTTAAATATCTTGGTCAATATCGCTCTGCAGCAGGTGGACACACTGAAATGGGGACAGAAGCCTGGAAGGATTCAAGGCTCCCATAGCTCTTGTGATGGATTTATATAGCTTTCTGCAACTTCTGCTTCATCCTCAGCTTGATCCCAAGTCAAAAGAGCACATCATTTGACAACATACTACTCTGATAACTGAACTATGATAACGCTTGACTCTGTATCAGAGCACCATGATCAATAAACAATCACAGGAATCAGTGGGCATTACAGTGCTCTCTTTTCATGAGGAAAAAAAAAAAACCTGGTAATTACTTCACTGTGACACCTTTATTTACCCACAAAATCATTCTCACTTTAAGCACTTAAAGTGAAACAATACACACTGTGTAGCCAATGACAGCACAGTCACAGATCAGTATTTGAATCAGCTACTTAGAATCACATTCATATGAGGAGACATGTTTATATCTAGGGGTCCTGAAAAGATATGAGTTCTGAAACTTTACTATGGTTTTTTCCCTTGTATTCAATGCTACATCCAGCTTCACCTTCACGGAGATACCCCAGGCAGTGGAACTGATGTGGTTCTATTGTATGAGGAGGGGTGGGGAGTGGATATGCAAGAAGCATGCACCTCATATGGCATGGGACCCATCTCCAAGGAGCTCTCTATGTCAGTGAATAGGTGGTAGATGGGGCAGAACAATGGGTTATGGAGGGATTCTTCAGTATCTGGACTATAACTTCCATGTAGCAAGTCTCCAGGTGCTCCTAGGTGTGGGAAGAGAATTATTTTCCCCTCACAGGTCCCCCAGCTCCCACTTCCATGTATCCAGTGCAAGGCCTGCTACTCTAGCTTGGCCCTGGGTCCAAAGCCACTTAGAAGATAAAGACATAAGCATCCCTCAGGCTCTACATGAAGCACAAAACATAGGTCCAGATATGCACACACAGATAAAACCATTAGAACATGCATATTAATGCCATTAAGTCCTTAGTAGCTTATGCATCAGAAGTTACCTTGAATTTGCTTGGTAAAGATTCCCATGACATCAATAGAAACTACCAACATTGATGACAGTAGTTTATCAAATCTGAATCGAAATATTTGCTGACATTCCTAGACAAAAAGTCAAAAAGCTGCCACTATTAAATCATTTCCCCATGGAGAATCATAGAAATAAATCAACTACTTTCCCCCATATTGCTTCTAAACATAAACTAGGAGTAAAAAGGGAATCTGACAGATTTTCTTTGATTATATTAGATCTGAAATAAAACAGTTTTTAGCATGAAGTGGATTTCAGAAATCATATTTGGCTTGTTCACTACAACTCTAAATCTAAGCTTTTATTCAGTAGCAAATGAAGGTTATTAATCAGTCTTCCAACTCCTTCCCAGCCAGATAACATAGATCTTGACATTTACAGATGGTGTATGTTATGCAACCAACTCTAGTTTATCTAGTGGCAATCACTTATAAGAACTTCAGTATCTTCGATACTCACTTGGCTGTCTTTCAGTGTTAAGAGGTTCAATATCTAATTGCTTTTATCACAGGACAAAAGAGCCAACAAAATGCTATGTAATCCATTGTGTGACATGATTACATGTTACAAAATGCTGCTGATCTTTTTGTTCGGAAAGTCTGATGTATAAAATGTCTTGATACTGCTTTACAACGAAGCATTAATGTAGGCCAGCAATTCACTCATAAAACACTCCAAAGAGTATCATAGAATTATAGAAGATTAGGGTTGGAAGAGACCTCAGGAGGTCATCTAGTCCAACCCCCTGCTCAAAGCAGGGCCAACCAACTAAATCATCCCAGCCAACGCTTTATCAATCTGCACCTTAGAAACCTCTAAAGATGGAGATTACACCACTTCCCTAGGTAACCCATTCCAGTGCTTCAACACGCTCCTAGTGAAATAGTGTTTCCTAATATCCAACCTAGACCTCCCGCACTGCAACTTGAGACCATTGCTCCTTGTTCTGTCATCTACCACCACTGAGAACAGCCGAGCTCCATCCTCTTTGGAACCACCCTTCAGGTAGTTGAAGGCTGCTATCAAATCCCCCCCTTACTCTTGTCTTCTGCAGACTAAACAAGTTCAATTCCCTTAGCCTTTCCTCATAATTCATGTGCCCCAGCCCCCTGATCATTTTTGTTGCCCTCCGCTGGACTCTCTCCAATTTGTCCACATCCTTTCTGTAGTAGAAGGCCCAAAACTGGACGCAATACTCCAGATGTAGCCTCACCAATGCCGAATAGAAGGGAATAACCACTTCCCTCAATCTGCTGGCAATGTTCCTACTAATGCAGCCCAATATGCAGTTAACCTTCTTGGCAACAAGAGCACACTGCTGACTTTATCCAGCTTCTCATCCACTGTAATCCCCAGGTCCTTTTCTGCAGAAATGCTGCTTAGCCAGTCGGTCCCCAGCCTGTAGCGGTGCATGGGATTCTTCCATCCTAAGTGCAGGACTCTGCACTTGTCCTTGTTGAACCTCATCAGATTTATTTTGGCCCAATCCTCCAATTCGTCTAGGTCACTCTAGACCCTATCCCTACCCTCCAGCGTATCTACCTCTCCCCCCCAGCTTAGTGTCATCTGCTAACTTGCTGATGGTGCAATCCATCCCATCATCGAGATCATTAATAAAGATGTTGAACAAAACCAGCCCCAGGACTGACCCTTGGGGCACTCTGCTTGATACCGGCTGCCAACTAGACATTGAGACATTGATCATTACCCATTGAGCCCGACAATCTAGCCAGCTTTCTATCCACCTTATAGTCCATTCATCCAATCCATACTCTTTTAACTTGCTAAGTAGCACCTTAGCAGATCAAGTAATATAATCCTATGGGTGAACTGTTTTCATAGCCATAATACACAAAGGGTGACTAAAGAGAGCAGCAACTTCAATCTTTACTGGAAGTTTAGATACATCAGTTCAAAGAAAACTATTAAGAGTGACCCAAACAGCTACACAGCCACAGTGTTACTCTGACGTACACGAGAACAAATGCACTAAAACTAGTATGGATTGTTGAAGAGTGACTGGGGTTTAAGCAGCACCTTAGATGTTCTCTCATATACAGCTCCTTCTAATTTTTACTATTGTTTTAATACTTATGATGGAACTCCTCTTAAAGTGATTATTATAAAATGGGTATTTGGCTTAATAACTAAAAGTTATTGTAAAACAAAAGCTTGAAAATAAAAGTAAACTAACCATAACCAGGGTCTGAATGAGCTTTCCCCTGACATCTGGTAATGAACTGGGGGGGAGGGGAGGGAAGACCTCAAGAGCAGACTGTATTTGCATGGACACACCTACTCTGCTTAAGGGAGCAGCAGCCAGACCTGTGTTGTTAAAGTGATTAATTTTGGCTGTTTGGGGTTAAAATTCAGGGGAAATGAAATGTTATCCTGAGTAAAGGGCAGCAGGATGGCACCTCACTGAGGGGATCACCCTAACTGAGGGGGTCATCCTAACTTTAACCTCACTTGCTAAGCAGAGGATAGTGATGCCAAATCCAAGTGCGATTTGGGGATGAGGACAGGTGTTCCTCTTTAGTGGTGTGGCCCTGTTGAAGATTCCCAGAAGCCATTTGACCCTCCATCTCCAGTGTTTAAAGACTGAGCTGACTAGATGCATTTGAGCAACTTTTTCTTTCTCTGTGATCACTACTGCCAAGGTTGCTGATGTAAGGGGCTGAACCTTAGACTTGCTAGAGAGACAGTGTTGTGGTGAAAAGACAACAAAGAGGCAGCAGCAGAAAGGTTCCTCACTACCCACTGAAATATTAGACAGCACACTTCAGGGATTTCAGCTAACTGGTAGGACCTCAGAACACAGCATTGCAGTGAGAGGATGCAGCAACAGCGGCAGCTACAAGCAGCAGCAATGACAGCAGCAGTGATAGCAACATAAAGCAGCCAAAGACTGACACTGATGAGCAGAAGTGGAGGCTTCACACAACCACTCTCTCCCCTCGGGAGGTGAATCCACCCAAACACATGCCTGGACTTTGGACACATAGCTGACCTCAGACAACAAACTATGAGTGAGTGCAGTGGAGGGAAAAGGGGAGTGGCATGTCCAAGAGACATTCATCTCTTGGATTTCCCCACTGCAAGGTAAGAAACAGATTAAAAAAAGACACCGCCCAAGATATTGTAAGGTGGGTGTTTTACTTATTGGTTGGGTTCTTTCAAGTTAGTGTTGCAGAATTTCCCCAAATTAATGCTGTGTTTTCTTCTTCTTTTGTTATACATAGACTCAATGCTTGTGAGTAGGGAAGTATTACTTCTTAGAAGCAGCCAGGGGTGGTGTTCCGTTTTCTCAGATTTTTGGGTGGGGGCTTGAGCTAGGTCTGTTTTATATGGTTAAGAGGAATCCCGAAATACTGAATCCAGCCCTTGTTGCTGCCTACACCACCTGGCCAAAGGGTTACATAACAATTATGTACCTATTCATGTAGTAGTGACCCTTCAGTTGTGTTATTTTTAAAACACACCTCAGGTGAAGCCAATCATAAACAAAGTTTTCACTCCCCCCCATTCTGTTATCTACTAATCCAAGAGGTAAGGACTGCTCAAAGGCATGGACTGGCAGGTAGCAGAACTAATATTATATAAAGATGCGTCACTTTCTGACTCCTTTCAGACATGATCTGTCACATTCTTTGCCACACGATTTGCTCTACCACACTCCTGCCCCCTTTTAATCTTTGTACAAAGAGCTGGAAACTGTGCAGCACAAAACTACCTTTGCCTCCTTGCATGACACCTGACCACTGTCAAAGAGGATTTTATTGGCCACTCTTCAGCGAAGGTAAGTGAGTGAAGTTTCACTGGCTTCAGTAAAGCTATGCCCTTTGCACGAGAAAATGGTCTGGCCTTTTGTCTCTTCGTGTGGTCTCTAGTCATAAGCACCCAGGGGCCATTTATTTAAGACACTGTGAAAGTCCCCTACCAAATTCATAAACACTAATAGTTTTAAATGGGAGCATATTGAAATTGCTGATAAAAATGTTACTTGTAGGTTTTAAAGTGGCCAGTCATATGTTTTCAAGCTAAAATAGACAGGGGTTTATTAATCAAATTTATCAAAAACTTGATTACTAACCCTTCAACAACAACAACAAAAGTGTCTCTGTTTACTCATTACTATTTTTTTTCCAAAAGAACATGAATTCACATTATGCCACCTTCAGTCTTCTTCATTGGAATAAGACATCAGAATATTAATCCTCTGCATAATTAGTGGAAAAAACTATGCAGTTGTAAAAAAATTTGCATTTTGATTGGCTGATGATTCTACAACTCTCAGAAGCTGTAAAACAAGAAAAGAAGAAAAAAGAAACAAGAAAAAAAGCAGTAAAGAAGACAGGACTTTAAAGAGGTGCCGCTGAGGCTTGACTAGTCTAGTTTTTATTAAAAACGGTTACATTTGTTTTGCAAATCTACTACTGCCACTATCACCTGTCTTCCCCACCTGGCTGGGAACTTTTATCACCCATCATCAAGGTAACATGTAAGACTGTGCCCTGGGGAAATAAGCATATAGCATCACTAGGGAAGTAGAGGCTAAGGAGTACAGAGCAATGTGATTGGTGTTCCACTACTTCTACTTGAGCACCAGTCACTGGATTTCTCTGCTCCTGCAAAGATTTTGCCTAGACACAGAAGAGAAGTGCATGAGGGCACTCCAGGAGGGCAAAGGGGAAGAGAGGGGGAAGAGCCAAAGTTAGTAATTGCGTGAAAAATCCATGCAAGTTGAGAGCTATGAGTAATCAGGGCCGGCTCCAGGCACCAGCCAGGCAAGCAGGTGCTTGGGGCGGCTGCTCCAGAGAGGGGCAGCACGTCCAGCTATTCGGCGGCAATTCGGCGGACGGTCCCTCACTCCCGCTCAGAGCGAAGGACCTCCCGCCGAACTGCCGCCGCAGCTGGGGATCGCGGCTTTTTTTTTTTTTTTTGGCTGCTTGGGGCGGCCAAAACCCTGGAGCCAGCCCTGTGAGTAATTAATATAAATGCAAGCTAATGGTGAACTTTTTGGTCAGAATACAAGTTGCTGAAGAAGATATAATCTGAACGAGTGAGAGGAGATCTTGCACACCCATGGCCTCTGAAAGTTATTGGAAGATATGGTGTGTAGCCATAGGGGCTATAGCAGCCTCAGAAACTGCAACTGCACAGCTGTTCCACAGTTTAGAGGGTGTATGTCGCTTTCCTATGGAGCTAGCCTACATAAAACCTGACCAATTCAGGTTGTGCCCTGGAAAGGCGGATTTGGGCCTAAATGAGTAAAGTTATTAGATTATACAGCTATGATACTTGATTATCCTATTGCCGGCAGAAAGTAATTCCTTTTGATAAGGCATTTAGATATTGAAATGCACTAAATTTGTCCTTCATAACATTACATATACTTTACAAATACACACAATTTTTGTAGTGCAGATTTTGGGGTGCTAAAGATAAAAATTCCATGGACTTCTTTTGTCATGAAACTAGACGCAAACACTATAGAGACTGCAGAGTTCAGTCCTAACTTCTTTTATACAGTTATTACTCTTGACTCCGCTGATAGAGTGCTAGAGAAGCAATCCTTGCAGATTAAATGCAAGCAATTTGTGACAGGATACAACACATAAGATAAGCCCTGATTTTGCAAATTCACATGAAAGGACAATTCAGGAACCATCAAGAAGATCTTCAGAAAGTCTGACAGTCCAATTAGAAAGCAACACATCATGCATTGCAATGAATCTAGGTAGAGACGTCTGGAAACAGCAAAAAAGGCAGTTAAGGTTATTGTTTCTTACATAGTTGAATGAAGAAGAGATACTTTGCTATTGCATTTGGCTATAAAATTATCAGTCTCAGCCAGATATTGCCAGAGGACATCTGATAGGGATAGCTGATTTATTCAGCTAAAATAAAATGTGCTGTATTCAATGTTGGTATCTCTGTATCAAGGAAAATGAAAACCAGGTCTATTTGAAACTCTAAAAGACATATGGCAAATATTTTAATTGGGCCAGTTTAACTAATGATGCTAAGTACTGTAATCCATGTAGAAATATTTGTAAATCTTTGTAGAACCACGTTTGACCTAAACCTCCATTTAATTTAATCTTTCTAGTTGTTTTGGGAAAACATTTTAATTTTATTATTAGGTTCTTTACAGCATAGCTACCTTATTCAGACCTGATTTTAGCCACTTTATAACTACTGATTTGCACTCAAGTGGCACATTAGAACAGTTTGAAGGAGAAAAATCATTTGTACTGTCTGCACTGATGTATGGAGTAATTTTCTGAGATTCTTTCATTGCAATTTGCAAACATATTAGCAAAACCTATAAAACAAAAGCAATCTGTACTACCCATAGCACAAAACAGCAAGAAACAAAGTTAGAAAACATAACAGATGTCTGCATTGTCTAGACTAGAGGCAGGTATACACTCTAGCTCAGGGGTAGGCAACCTATGGCACTCGTTGGCACGCGAGCTGATTTTCAGTGGCACTCACACTGCCCGGGTCCTGACCACCGGTCGGGGGGGCTCTGCATGTTAATTTAATTTTAAATGAAGCTTCTTAAACATTTTAAAAACCTTATTTACTTTACATACAACAATAGTTTAGTTATATATTATAGACTTATAGAAAGAGACCTTCTAAAAACGTTAAAATGTATTACTGGCACGCGAACCCTTAAATTAGAATGAATAAATGAAGACTCAGCACACCACTTCTGAAAGGTTGCCGACCCCTGCTCTAGCTCAATGCACAATCACCCTCCAAAATGGGTCTTGTTCATTTCTCCCACTGACAAAGTGAGGTTTGGCCATTGTGTACATAGTACTGTAATATGTTCTCTTAATTACGTTTTGTTAAACATTTTAGGAGGGCTCTTTCTCACACCCCTTTCAGGAAGGAAATGCTACTATTTCTAGAACAGCTTGAGTGGACAAACTCCAGGGAGCAACCCCTGCAATAATTTCCACATAAATAACTTCTACTAGCCTCCTTGTCCAGTTCTTCAATGGCATCCCCAGTATTAGTCAGTCCAGCAATGGAGTGAAGATTTTTTTCCTTCTCTCTCCATCTGAGCTTCCAAACTGCTGCTGCTGCCTTCACACCAACTCCAAAAATATCCATTGCTGGATGTCCCAGGACAGCCCTTACCAACTGCCACTGGACAGTTCTTTCAACTGGAGCTTATTGGGGCAGGGGAAGGGGCTGAGGAAAATAAAACTATGAATGATAGATGGACACAAGTGAACATGGTGTGGATGTGTGAGTGAGTGAAGAATAATATGTGGGTGCATGTGTGGGGGAGATTGCATACAGGACTTCACTAAGCGGAGCTGTCATTTCAGCACCTTTAAGAGCATTTAAAATGGATTTTTTGGGGAGAAAAAAAATCCCACCATGCACCGTGGAATGTTTGTGTCTAAAATTACATTTCAGCAAAGGGGAAACATCTGATCAAGATAATCCGGAGAGGGGAAGCTTTTAATATAAATTTTTGTAAAAAGGAAATCTGAAGTTCAAGTCAACAAATCAGTAGCTGCACTTGCTGAAGTTGGCTGGCACATTTGGTGTTCATATGACTACCATCAATTTCCTCGAATAGAACACAATCAACTGTTTCAATCAATTTCTACTATCTTTGAAGCATGCAGACAGTTTTTTAATCTCAATTTTCCAGTGATATTAAATATCCAGTCAGCAAACTCTGAATGTCTGCTTCTTTTCTCTTTGGCAAAATCAGCCCTCTTCCATCAGCTCTCAGTGCTCTCTCTGGGGTAACAGAAGTGTGGCACATGAAGTAAATTCACTCGATGGAATTCTACAATGCAGTCTGCAAATCTTTAATACAGAGTTATGACACATGGAGATTTTAGGATCCAACAAGGAAAGTTCCTTGCTCACAACAAGTTGCAAGAAGGGTTAATAAATAATAACCAAACATCTTTGTTTAACTGACTTTAAGATTGATAGCACATATCAGTAACTTAAGGACAAAATTACCTCACTTTGTACTTCTTAAACAATAGAAACCCCTAAAAATTCAGAGACAAGATTTAACTGAAAAGAAACCAAAAATCTCCCCCGTCTTCCTGATTCACCCCCCTTCTCTGTCTTGTTTCCTCACCTTCTCCCGCTTCCTCCCAACTTGAGGCTTGGTCTACACCTAAAACTTAGGTCAACCAAGCTATGTCACTCAGCCCTGTGCAACATTGTGCCTCTTGACGCAGCTAGATTGACACAAGAATTTTTCTGTCAATCTATCTACCACCTTTTGAGGGGGTGGATTTACTATAGCAATTGAAAACCCTCTTCCATTGTTGTATGGTCACTTACTACTATAACGCTACAGCAGCATAGTTCCAGTGTCACAGCTGAACCGCTGTATTGCTTGTAGTGTAGACACATTGGGACTTAATAGAATGCTAGACTTGCCTTTAATTGTAGAGTCACATCTGCACAATAAGAGAGTAATAAGGGATTCTTTGCACCTCAATGGCTCCTCTGAGTCCAAGATGGGAAAGCACTTTATAAATTAAACCTCACAACATCCCTGAGAATAGAGTAAGTATTTTATAAGGGTAAACTGAAGCAGAGAGAGGATAAGTGACTTGCCCAAAATCACACAGAAGTCTTTGATAGGACTATAGACCTGGGCTCTAATTCCAATCATTTAACCAGTGCACTGTCCTAAGGTGTGAGTTTACAATGTAACAGCTAAAATTAAAAAAAAAAAAAAAGCCAATGTAACTCAGGCTTCACACACAGAGGCATCAGTGCATGTTACAGGGAGGCAATAGTGCTTTATAAGGGTCTCGTGAGATGACATTTAGAATACTGCATTCAGTTCTGGGCTCATCAATATCACGAAAAGACTGTCACCTTTCTCTGTATTTCCTTCAGTTTGTCAAAAGTGATTAGGAACCTGGACAGACTGATTTATGAGGAAATATATATAAATGTGGTAGGTAAAAACTCAGAGCAGACACTAGAACAGTAAGAATTTGAAGGATGAAAACATCCACGATTGAAGAGGAGCTATTTGAAGTGTTACCAGCAGGTGTAAGTAGGCATAAGAGAATGAAATTAGGAAAAAGGAAGTGTAGGCTCACTATCAGAAAAAGCTTCCTTAAGACATAGTAGGCTGGGGGATAGTCTGCCAAGAAAAGTGGTGGAAGGCTTATTGCTTGGGACACTTAAAACTAAATGAAGAAAAGCATTAGAAAATGTATTATAGGAACCGTTCTTGTACTGGCAGGAAAAGGAGCTATTGACAAATACATTTTTCACTGTTTCAAAAATTTCTCAGTGAGTACTGAGTTGTTATTATGGAGGCAGCATGGTCTGGAAGAATGAGCACGGGGTTGGAAGTCAAGAACTCCTGAGCTCTAATCCTGGATTGGCCACTGACTCACTGTGACCTTAGTTAAGTTAAAACTCACAAGGGAGTTGGGAGGATTAATTAGTTAATGTCTGTACAGTGGTTTGAACACACAAGATCAAGTTTTTAAATATAGCCTTTTAAGCCTTAATAGGTGCCTACATGAATCAGACTGTAGGCCTGGGGACTTAGTTGGTACCAAACAATTGCTGACTTCAACAGGAGCAGTATTAGAGTGACATTGAGCACTTCAGAATTCCGCCTCTGAATTCTATCTTTTGTTTGCAACTGGTTTTGCCTCTGATTTTCAGGCACTTGATTTTAAGAACAAAATTAGAGTCTAGTGAACAATATTCCCCGTCAACCTTTACCTTCCTCTTCTATTCCTTTGGTTTGTTATATCAGCTTGTGTCATGTGTTAATTCAGATTGTGAACTCTTATGTTTGTAGAGGGTTTTCCACAAATGTTCCTATCTCTACTAAGCCCCAGTCATGAAGCCTCTGAAAAAAAAGAAGTAGCACCAGTGGGGCTACTCACATGTTTAGGGCCAAAGAAGGGCATGCCTGGGAGCCACTGCTCTTCCTGCTCTACAGTTAAAATGAGATCCTGTTCTGCCACAAAAACAACGAGGAGTCCTTGTGGCACCTTAGAGACTAACAAATGTATTTGGGCATAAGCTTTTGTGGGCTAAAACCCACTTCATCAGATGCACGGAATGAATAATACAGTAAGCAGTATAAATATTACAGCACATGAAAAGATGGGAGTTGCCTTACCAAGTGGAGGGTCAGTGCTAACAAGTCCAATTCAATTTGGCACTGGATAGGGGAGGGTAGCATATGGCCCTAGAAAAATCAGAGAAGGAGGATAGCAGGGAGCAGGGCAAAGCATGATTCTGGATCTAGTCTTTGAGACCTCTTACTAAAAAATAATCAGATTAATTTTAGTTCCACAAATATACAAAGTCACACTAGAGCATGTTTCTGAGATACAATGCAGGTGTGCTGATACATACGCATTCCTCACTAGAGAAAATACTACAACAAGGACACTGTAATTGCCCAATTAGTATTTTTGACAGTAATTGGGTCCAAGTTCCTCAAACTTCCCTTTTTTTTTTTTAATTGATTGGATTTATATTTTCCAAATTACCGGGCCATTATATTGCCCTATTTTCTAGAGTTGCATCCTGCCTCTGTACAAAATGAAAGACTGCTGCTAGAGTTTACATAGAAACGTGTTTCTTGATTTTACAACAAGCTTTTGCCTGTTCACTAAGTTCCTAGTGAGATCAGCTCTGGCAGGCAAACAAAAGTGTCAAACCGGGGAGTTTTGGAGGAAGTTTGGAGGAGTGTGATGGAATACACCCCTGTATTCACACCCTACACATTATTGTAATAATCTTTGTACAAGGTATATCTTACGAGGTATCATTTGAAAGCTCATAATGTGCTGATCAGTAATATCATGGTAAAATGTGTGCAGCAGCTTTATGCATAAAGTTATCGATTTCCCCTGAGTGATGTTAAAAAACACATGTTCAGAATCATGTAGCACCAAACTGGCCAAACAGGTCTGCCTTGAACAAAGGACTATTTGCTTGTCTTAATTTGCATTTAAGCAGTAAACAGTCATCAAGCAGGAAGGGAAAACAAAGGATGCTCAAATAGGTGGAAGGGAACATCCTTCCACATAGACTCTTTGTCTGCTGGTTTTCAGCTGGACATATTTTTTTAAGAAGGGGACAGAAACTATAAAAAGGAAGGGCAAATAGCCCAAGGCACCCCCATGCCCCTGCCCATCACATTATCCACACCTGAGAAGAGAAAACGAAACAGCTGTTGGACTGGGAGAAGGGTGGTCCTGAGCTGAAGAATTTGATTAGTAATCTTGCTGGAAAGCATGTGGTGAGAAGTTTTGCTTGAATCTAATCTAGTTTGTTAAGTAAGGTGCTAGAAAACATTTAATCTTTATTTTTCTTGTAACCATTTCTAATGAGGCATAAAAATCATGTGTACTCACTTAAAATCTCTCTTTGCAGTTAATAAGTTTGTTTTACCTAACCCAGTGTGTTTAAGCAGAAGTGTCTGGGTAGCTATTTAAAATAACAAGTTAGTGTATATTATTCCCTTAAAGGAATAACAGACTTAATATATTTGGACTGTCTAGGAGAGGACTGGGCAGTACAGAACATATCTTTCTGGGGAGAGTCCAGGACTGACAGTCCAGTGTTGGGGTCACCCTGCAGTATAGCCAACACTAGTGAGAGCCAGGGTGTAACTGGCAGGCTGCAGTTACATGAATATATATGCACTGACCTGTATGCAGATGGCTGGTTTTGAGCAGACCAGGTTGGAGACTGCAAGGCAAGGCATTGCAAGGCACCCCAGTTTACAGGGCAGGAGTGACAAGGCCCCTCACTGGTCTGGATTGTACCCCGGTATGTCAGAGTGCATGAGGCTTTCTTTCTAGGTACAACTCAAAACTTAAAAATGTAATGGTCAGTAATGAATCAGTGCTTATGACCTGCAATGGATGTGTTGTGTTTTTTTATTTCTGGTGTATGAAATGCAACTTGGTGGCCATGCAGGAAGAAAAGATTAACAGTTTGTAAATACAGACACTATGGAGCATAGAGGCTGAGAGGAGTTCTTTTGTAAAAGATTCAGGAAACATCACCACCCCAAATTCAAGGAAGAAAGAAGCTGGACATCAAGGAACTAGAGAGAGAATTAATCAAAGAGGGTGCTTGGCAGAGCACCAGAGGAAACTGGACCAGGTGGCATTCTACATAGGTGGAGGATGGGCAAGCTGCCCCGAGCGAAAATGAAGACGTCTAGGAGGAATTCCACACAGATAGCAGTATTCAAATTATCATCAGGTTCTCAGCATGGAAACTACAGAAGTTATATCTGAAGATTCAGCTGCTCAAATGGAACAGATCATTATACAGGACACAACTGTGAATGGCAGCTCAGCCCAACCTGCAAGACAATCAAGTGTTCCCAGAATGATCTCCAACCACCCAAAGAAGACAGAAGATCCTTGTTGAGGTGTTCTATACTAACAACCTTCTGCAAGGGACAAACAGACAACAGGATGGTGTGCTGTCTTCCTGGAGTCAAAACATGAGATAAGACTCTGGGCTTGTTTGTCTACACCACGCAGCTTTTAGCGACACGGCTGTGTCGACACAGCCTTGTCGCTAAAAGTCAGCATGTGTAAACGCTCTTTGTCAGTACTTTGTCGGCACTTTTGCCGACAGAATACTTCCAGCCCCACGAGTGGCGTTAGCTTTGTCAGCAGGAGAGCGCTCCTACCGACAAAGCTGCATTTACACTGCCACTTGCGTCGGCAAAACTTTTGTCTTTCGTAGGGGGGCTTTTTTAAGTACCCGTGAAAGACAAAAGTTTTATCGACAACTTCGCAGTGTAGACATACCCTAAGATTGGCTAGACTTCTGAAGTTGGAGTGCGAGGAACCATACTGGTGGTGATTCATATGGGCGCTAGCTACACTGCTTCACATAATACCTCACAGATGACTTCAGGGAACTCTGAAGGGTGCTGAAAGAAAAGAACATCCAAATGATTTTCTTGGTGATCCTCCCTGTCCCACAAGTGAAGGAAGACAGAAGTCAGAAGACTCTAGAAACAAACCACTGGCTAGATACGTGGTGTAAAATAGAGAGTTTTGGTTCTGTGGACACTGGTTCACCTTCTATGGGATAAGAGGGCTATACAGGTTTGATGGCCTCCATTTCAGTAGAAAGGGAGCAAATCTGCCAGGGGACTGGCTAGCTAGAGCAGTCAGGAGGCTATTAAACTAACAGCAAAGGGGGAGGGTGAAGAGGGAAAAAAATGAACACCCAATTAGCACAAAATTAAGATGTTAAGAACAAATTAATCGAGACACCAAGGGCCATGGAGAAGAAACTTTTTAATGGCCTATACACCAATGCTAGGAGCATGGGTAACAAACAAGAGGAATTGGAACTGCTCTACTATGAGCATAAATTTGACTTAGTTGGTATTATTGAAACCTGGTGGGAAGATGTGCATGATTGGAATGTTAAAGTCAATTTTACAAATCTATTTAGGTAGGATCAAGCTGGCAAAAGGGGAGGGAGATACATCAAATATCTATTTCAGGGTCACTGACAACTCAGAAGCAAGTGATCTTGAATGTTAATGGATCAACACTCTAATCGATAAAACACACAACATGGAATACCAGTTGTTGTCTGCTACACACCAGTAAAATCACACCAAAGAACAGATTGACCATCTATCACAGCGGTTCTCAACCAGGGGGCCGCAGAGCTGGAGCCCCGGCGCTCCCCGCTGCAGGGCTGAAACCCCGAGCACTGGTTGCCTTCCCCATTGCAGTGCCAGAGGGGGGGCAGTCCCGGGAGAAGCTCCACCCCCCCTTACTCCTCTCCCTATCCCCGAGGCCCCACCCCCGGGCCAGGTCGGAGGCAGGAGCCGGAATGGGCAGCGGGGCAGCTGCTGCTCTGGCTAGTGCCATGGAGTAGGCAGCAACGGCATTCTCCCGTCTGCTGTTGGTGCCTGGGGTTGCAGCTGCTCCTCAGCTCACACAGCCTGTAAGAGCTGCCCAGGCAGGGGGACCCCGCTCTGTGGCCGGCAGAGCCCTTGGGGAGCAGTGACTAAAGGGGAGCTCTCCTGGCACACAGCAACCCCCTCCCTGCATCCTGAGCTGCCTTCCTGCCCACACACAGCCCCTAGCTACCCCCTTCCTGAACCCCAAGCTACACCCCTGGCTGCACACAGCCAGTAGCTACCCCCTCTCTGTACCCTGAGCAGTTTTCTAACTTTTTGAGCTGAACCCCCACCACACACAACCCAGACAGGCTGGGTGGCTTGCTGAGGTGAGTCGGGGTGGAGGTGGCGCTGCCTTCCTGGACCCTGCTGTGCAGAGCTGGCTCAAGCCCTACTGGCCTCTTCCCCCCAAAATATAATTCAAACTACGCCTATGCCCGAGTCCCCACCCCCACCCATGCTGGGCCCTGGAGTTTTTATAGCATGTTGAAGGGGGCCTCAGAGGGAAAAGGTTGAGAACCCCTGATCTATCATATATAGGAGGAGAAAGTTGCACTATCATGGGAGGGATTTCAATATGCTGGAGGTCTCATACTGCCAGTACTAAAATGTCCTTGGTATTTCTAAAAATTATAGATGACAATTTCCTAACTAAAGATGTTGCATTCAACATGGGGGAATTCTATATTAGACCCCATCTAAACAGGTAAAGAGGAATTGATCCCAGAACTAAGTATTAGTGGTTGCTTAGGTGCAAGGGATCATGACTTGATTACATTTGTTATGTGCAAACAGACATTATCTTGGATTATCAGGCATGTTTTCCACTCAGGAAAATAAACACAAATCTCTGTATGCCTTCATCTCAGTTTGAAATTGATCCTAGCCCATGTGATTCAAAGAAAAACACACACTTGACTTCAATGAGAGCAGATTCATGTCCTTAAAAAGGTACAGAATACCCAGTTGTTGACCTTACCTATTATGATCCTTCTGAAATCATACACTTCTGTGTCCAGAGTACAAGTTCAGTATTTTGTCATGAACCAGTTTGTTGCTTGATGTCTCAGGTTAAATAGATTTTCATACAAGTCATCTCAAAGGATTACAAAGGTAATACAGGCTGTCTTGCTCGCATCTAAAGTATGTGAACTCTTTGTAGGCTCTCTCTAATTCTGAGCTCTGCTGTTAAGGTTGTAACCAGGCTTCCATTGTCAGGAATATTGTCCTATCCCTACGAACTCCAAAAATAAAAATGACCATATTCTCAACATTTTAAGGTCGAGCTCTTAGTAACAACGGATATTTTTCCAAGATGTTTCTGAGAAACTGAGTAATAGCTTTTGAAATTAAAAGCTTTAAAAATGGCTTCTTTTGTAAAATTTTGCAAATTGTTTGTCTATCTCCCTCTCAGCCCAACTACATTGAAATAGACCACAACATTTTAAATAAGCAGATTTCTTTTCTTGAACAATAAAATAGCCATGGTCAATACCGATAATTATTTTGCCTAGTCCTGATCATGGTGCCTCAAAAGTATGTAAAAGAACCCCTATGACTCAATAGTGGGCTCCACACTGCTGAGTTGGCAGTCAGAGAACCAATTAGTAAGAGCTGACCTACCATTTCTTGTTTTTTCTGAACTAAATATTTGTAGTAATTTTTAAAACAAAATTACTCGGTGTCCAAACATTTAAAACTACCCCTTTAAAGTCCACATTATTTTGAATCGTGGCTGCCAACACCTCAGTCTCCTTTGATTTAAGGTTCACATCCACAATTAGTCAATTCAGTCTGTAGTCTAGGAGTCCTCACTGACACTGAGCTCTCACGTCACAGTGATCATGAGTAATGCTTTCTACCATCTCCCGTTGGCTAGGAGACTCCATTCCCTACTTGAAGATGCAGATCTGGCCTCAGTTATTCATGTTTTCATCACCTTTTGGCTGAACTACAGCAAAGCAACATACCTATGCACAAAACCTTCAGCACTAAACTCCAACTAGTACAAAATGCTGCAGCACATCTCCTCAGCAACACAGCCTACCATGAGCTCATCACCTGTCCTCTGCTCTCTAACACTAGCTTCCCATGGAATTTTGAATCTGTTTCATGGTCTTTGTCCTTATCTTCAAAGCAATCCGGGGGCCCAGGCCATGGAGACTGTTTAAAGCTCCAAGACAAAGACGGTGGTTGACAACTTTGCTCCTCTGGCACAATGGAATTCTCAACAATAAGAGAAAGGTTGTCTGTGTGAGAAACAGAACCTTCTGTGGCAATAGTCCAACACTGTGGAATGAACTACCCCAGGAATTAAGGGCCATCACAAACCTCACCACTTTCCACTCCAAGTGCAAGGCACATTTCTTTGACCTCGCCTTCTCTAACATACACAGAGCAATAGGCATATTTAACAACAATAATAAAAACTACACCCTACCAAAACAAGACACTCCACACACTTCTCCCTCTGGGGACAGGATGAGAGAACAAACATGATAAATGTGTATACTACTGAAAGGCACTCAGGTACTATGGTGATGAGCATGGCTTAAAAAGCCATATAGAATAGCGATAGAATAAGAAGGTTGCTACATGAAAACATACTTAAACTGGCTTTTTGTTTTAGGGTTTCTATTTTGATTCCCACTAGAATCAGATGGCTCCAGATAAGTTTGATAGATACAATGACATTGCTCAGATATTGGAAGGACATCTGCAATAACTAAATTGGCTCTGAGTTTCAGAGGTCAGTTCTTACGAGATTTATGTTTAGAGTTCAGGATAAAGTTGATGAATGTAATGAAATATGGGATTTATAAATGATTTAGAACTAAATTCAAACATAATCAACATGTTTAGTACTTCCCTCTCCTTCCAACCTCTAGCCTCCTTCCCCCATACCATATTTCTGTTTAGTCTGAATGCCTCTGAAGAAAGCTGGGGACCAAGTGGATTTCTTCCACTGCAAGTCTGCTCTCTCCTCCTTCAGCTCTGCTACTCTCCTTGTTGAGCAACACTTCTTCTCCACTCTAGATGAATGCTAGACCTTCTACTTATTTAGTCTTTGACTCCCTTCTAAAGGTCCCCTGCATGAGATCTATAGACTTCTTCAAACAGCTCAACATGATTCTCCCTGACCTCTTTCTTCCCCCATCTGTTGCTCCCCTGCTCCCCACTTTTCTGCTTTGAACATCCTTTCCCCCCTTCTCCAACTCCTCCTGATCTTCAATCCCCCCTTGACTCCATACCTCCTGGCTTCTAACTACAACTACTTTTTCAAACTACAAGCCTTCTACTTCTCATTTCCCGCCCCCCCAGCTTGACTTAATCCTTTTCTGGGTGTTTTCCCTTGATCCTACTCTCCCCCTTCTCCTCCCTGCTCTTTGACCTCTCTTCTGGCTCATTCTTCTCAAAAATATATAAATACTGTGTGGTAGTCCCAAGGTCCTGTACAATAATAATTATATCTTCCTATTACTAGACTGTTTAAGTTAGCTGAGTTACAGTAATGTAAGATATCGATACCCAACCATCCTAATACATTACATGATAGAGCTCTGTAAATGCAGTCAGTTTAACAAACGGTATGTACACATTTGTTATTTGTACCTCTGTTTTCCCTGTAATTGTACTACATTTCTACATACAACGCCTAAGATTTTCCAAAGTAATAAGTGATTTTCGATGCCCAGCCTGAGATGCCTGAAAAAGACCTGATTTTCAAGTATCAGGGGGTCTCCCTGCTCTCCATGTGTCAGTATATAATGCCTGCGTCTGTAACTTTCACTCTATGCATCTGAAGAAGTGAGGTTTTTACCCACGAAAGCTTATGCCCAAATAAATCTGTTAGTCTTTAAGGTGCCACCAGACTCCTTGCTGATTTTCAAGTGCAGTACACCCACGGTGAAAAACTAAGCCCTTTTAAGGGGTCTCAATTTGGAGACCCAAGAACAGGCATCAAAATCACTAGCCTCTTCTGAAAATCTTGGCCTGTACATCTAAAAGTGTGCATATAGACACATTATGTTGTTTTTTGAAAAATAGACAACCATAGAAATCACTTTTAACCTTAATCAAGGTTAAAAAGCATGTCACCAGTATGGCAATGCTATCATAAAAGAAGAATTTCCTCTAGCAGAGATAGAACTTCCAGAATGATGTTGTTCTAGTTCTCAGTGAAAGGATCTAACCAACCTGTGAGATGGAATAGGTGGAACAAACCTGCAGATCTTGTACATACACCACATAAGAATGACACATACATTAGAGTGGAGGAGTTGGGTGTGCAGCTGATGTTCTCATCCATCCTCTTGATTGGGGGTGAGAGGCCAAGCAAGGACATGCAGATCTTGGAGATGAGTGTGAGGCTGCACAAATGGTGTGACAAGAGGGGTTGCTGTTCTGTGAAGGAAGTCTGTATAGGTAAGGAGGAGGGCGGGGGGATAGCTCAGTGGTTTTAGCATTGGCCAGCTAAACCCAGGGTTGTGAGTTCAATCCTTGAGGGGACCATTTAGGGATCTGGGGCAAAAAAAATAGTTGGGGATTGGTCCTGCTTTGAGCAGGGGGTTAGACTAGATGATCTCCTGAGGTCCCTTCCAGCTCTGATATTTAAAAAAAAAAAAAAAAAAGTGAAGGTAAGTATCAAAAAAGTGACCTTATCAGAGTTCTGGAAGTTGGTGTGGGAAAATATAAGTTACAACAGGGTCACAGGAACAACAAGAGAAATACAGTGGGGGAATCTACTCAATATCTTAGATGTCTATACACAAATGAAAGGCTTATATAGAATAAACAGGAAGTGCTAGAAGTCTGAGTACACAGACTAAATTATGACTTAGTTGGCACCACAGAGATTTGGTGGGATAAATCTAATGACTGGGATATTGGTATAGAGAGGTATAGGAAGGACAGGCAGGGAAAGGAGGGAGTAGGTATTGCATAATACATCAGTAATGTAGGCAGTTGTTCTGAGGTCCAAAAAGGAGATGAGAAGCAGATCAGTTGAAAGTCTCTGGGTGAAGAAAAAAGGGGCAAGAGACAGGTGAGAGGTCATGGTAGGGTGTCTACTACATACCATGAAGCCAGAAGAAGGAGGCATTTCTAGAACAAATATCCAACTCACAAAACCTGGGTAAAGTCCTCCCATTACTACCAGATATCTATTGGAAAAAGAATTTGGAAAACCCCAAAATCTTCAATAAGTTCTTGGAATGTATTGGGGACAACTTCTTGTTTCAGAAGATGGAGGAAGTAACCATTGGGGCACCCATGTGAGACTTGATTCTGACTCACAGGGAGGAATTGCCTTCAAATCTGAAGATAGAAGGCAATCTGGGTGAAAGTGATGATGAAACAATAGATTTCACAGTTATAAGGAAAGGAAGGAGTGAGAATAAGGACAATGGATTTTTTTTAAACAGGATTTAATGAATTCAGATAACTGGTAGGTAGGGTCCCTTGAGAAGAAAATTAAGGGAGTAAGGAGTTCAGGAGAGCTGGCAGTTTCTCAAAGAGACAATATTAAAGCCACAACAGCAAACTATCCCAATGCAAAGGAAAGACAGGAAGAATAGTAAGTGGTCAATATGATTGCATCAGGAGCTCTTTAATGATCTGAAAATCGAAAAGGAATCCTGGAAAAAAAGAAAAGAAAAGAAAAGATGCACAAATTGCTGAGGATGAATACAAAAGAACAGCTCAAGCCTGTAGAGATAAAAGCAGAAAGGCTAAGGCACAAAATAAGGCTAAGGCACAAAATAAGTTACTATAAGGGACATAAAAGGCAAAAGAGGTTTTTGAAATACATTAGTAGCAAGAGAAAGATAAAGGAAAGTGTAGGTCTTAGGAGAGAGAGAGCTGATGACAAATGACATTAAGAAGGCTGAGGTGTTTAATAGCCTATTTTGATTCAGTCTTGATTACAAAGCTCAATGGTGACGAGATACTCAACACAATATTAACAACAAGGAGGAAGGAACACAAGCCAGATTTGGGAAAGAACAGGTTAAAGAATATTTAGATAAATTAAAGGTATTCAAGTCGGCAGGGCCTGATAAAATTTACCCTAGGTAAGGAAAGAGCTGAAGCAATCTCAGAACTATTTGGGATTATTTTCAAGAACTCATGGAGGACAGGTAAGATCCCAGAGAAATGGAAAAGGATAAACATAGTACATATATTTAAAAAGGAAAACAAAGAGGATCCAGGGAATTATAAATCAGTCAGCCTAACTTTGATATCTAGAAAGATACTGGATACTGTTATCTCCTAAAGAATAATAGGGTGATAAGTAATAACCAATATGGATGTGTCAAGAATACATCATGCCAGACCAACCTAATTTCCTTTTTTGACATGGTTATTGGCCTACTGGATGGGGGGGAAGATGTAGAAAAGATATATCTTGATTTTAGTAAGACTTTTTGACACAGTGCCACATGATAGTCTCATAAGCAAACCACGGACATGTGGTCTAGATTAAGTTACTATGCGGTGGGTGCACAACTGGTTGAAAAACCACACTCAAAGAGGTCGCTACCGAGTGTGATACTATTCAATATTTTCATTAAATGACTTGGATAATGGAATGAAGAGAATGCATATAAAATGTGCAGAGGACACCAAGCAGGGAGAGATTGAAAGCATTTTGGAGGACAATATTAGAGTTCAAAGTGACCTGGAAAAATTGGAAAATTGCTCTGAAATCAGCAAAATAAAATTCAATAAAGTAAAGTGCAAAGGACTAAGGAAGAACTTTAGGAAGGAAAAATAAAATACCCAACTACAAAATGGGGAATAAGTGGCTAAACAATAGTACTGCAGAAAATATCTGGGGGTTATAGTGGATCACAAATTGAATGAGAGTCAATAGTGTGATGCTGTTGCAAAAGAGGCTAATATAATTTGGTGGTATATTAACAGAAGTGTCATACCAAAGACAAGAGAGGTAACTGTCCAGCTACACTCAGCACTGGTGAGGTCTCAGCTGGAGTTGTGTGTTCAAGTCTGGGCACTACACTTTAGGAAAGATGTGGATAAATTGGAGAGTGTCCAGAGGAAAGCAACAAAAATGATAACAGGTTTAGAAAACCTGACCTGTGAGGAAAGCTAAACTATTGGGTATGTTTAGTCTTGAGAAAAGATGACTGAGAGGGGACCTGATAACCATCTTCAATAATGTTAAGGGATGTTACAAAGAGTACTGTGATCAGTTGTTCTCCATGTCCACTGCAAGTAGGACAAGAACTAAACTGCAGCAAGGGTGATTTAGATTAGATGGGAAAAAACTTTGTAACTATAAGGGTAGTTAAGCACTGCAATAGGTTACTAAAGAAGGTTGTGGAATCCCCATCATTGGGAGTTTTTAAGAACAGATTAGATAAATACCTATCAGCAGTGCTCTAGGTATACTTGGTCCTGTATTAGTGAGGTGGGCTGGATTAGATGATCTCTTGAAGTCCTGTATGGTCCTACATGTCTATGATTCTATATGAATGTAGTGGGCAGAATTTATAGCTGGGAACTTTTTATCCTGAGAACGTGACTATCTAATAAGAGGGCATGTTCATATTAACCTAGGCTAGATCAACAGTAATAATAAAAATATTTCCCCTTTTGTAATTACTTTTTCTTTACATACTGGCCATAAAATTTGGTGGACAGCGAAGTGAAAAATCCCAATATATTGTGCATCTGTGATTGAGTCTTCCATAAAGGAGGAAACTAACCACAAACTAATTTTGTACATTAGTCAACCTTATGCTGAGTATTTTGACTGGGTGTAAAAATCAAGGTGCTTCACATTATAAGTTATTCATATTGCTTCATCTTAAGTCAGCTTTTAGTATTACTAATATTCCCCCCTCAAGTTCAAAGGGGATTTTGCTTGTGTTTACTTCCTTGTCTCCAACAAATACCTTGTGATTCAGTTTTATCATTCTTTAAAATCTTTTAATAAAAAAGGGACATTGATCAAAAATATATTCCAAAAAGAATAATTCTTTTTTTAATATTTTAGTGCATACTTCCAGATATTCGTTTGTTAATTTCCTTTTCAAAACTCATAAAAGTACTGCAGATTTTGCTACACTGATAATAGCTACAATAAGTAAGTGTTACTTAAACAAAGAGCAAAGATCCTGTAACAAATAAAAACATTAACTCTAATTCTGGAAATACGAGGCTTTGAGCTATCATAGAAAAATAAACCCAATTCATTAACTAGGCATTTTAAACACCTGATTCTGTCTTTCCACTTCTGTCCATTTATCCAGCATCTATGCCCAGAATTTCTCATGAATTAAGTAAACAAACACATTTCTTGATACAGTTGCAAGTAAAGAAGGCTTACGTGTACTGACCACTATTTCCAAAACATTTCCCTCAAAAGACCTCAGTCCTGTGAATGCTTACAGGTATGCTTAGCTTTATATGTGTGAACAGTCCCATTGAAGAAAGTAGGCATCAAGTGAAGCACATGGATCAGCATTTAGAGCAGGGGTCGGCAACGTTCGGCACGCGGCTCGCCAGGGTAAGCACCCTGGCGGGCCGGGCCAGTTTTATTTACCTGCTGACGCGGCAGGTTCGGCCGATCGCGGCCCCCACTGGCCGCGGTTCGCCGTCCCGGGCCAATGGGGGCGGCGAGAAGCCGCGGCCA